>NC_091470.1:131315406-131618437 GCF_036971445.1 Narcine bancroftii
TCAGAGGCGGTGAATCAGAGGCGGGGAATCAGAGGCAGGGAATCGGATGTGCGGAATCAGAGATGGGGAATCAGAGGTGGGGAATCAGAGGCGGTGAATCAGACATGGGTAATCAGAGGCGGGGAATCAGAGGCAGGAAATCAGACACGGGGAATCATTGGCGGGGAATTAGAGCTGGGGAATTAGATGCAGGGAATCAGAGTTGGGGATTCAGAGGCGGGGAATCAGATATGGGGAAATAGAGGTGGGGAACCAGAGGTGGGCAAATAGAGGCGGGGAATCCGATATGGGGAAACAGAGGCGGGGAATCAGAGGTGTGGAAACAGAGGCGGGGAATCAGATATGGGGAATCAGAGGTGGGGAATCAGAGGTTGGGAATCAGAGGCAGGGAATCAGAGGCTGGGAATCAGATGCAGGGAATCAGATGCGGGGATCAGAGGCGGGGAATCAGAGCTGGGGAATCAGAGGTGGGGAATCAGAGTTGGGGAATCAGAGGCGGGGACTTAGATATGGGGAAACAGAGGCGGGGAATCAGAGGCGGGAAACAGAGGCGGGGAATCAGATATTGTGATTCAGAGGTGGGGAATCAGAGGCAGGGAATCAGATGTGCGGAATCAGAGATGGGGAATCAGAGGCAGGGAATCAGAATCAGAAGCAGGGAATAAGACGCGGGGAATCAGAGGCGGGGAATCAGAGCTGGGGAAGCAGAGGCAGTGAATCAGAGGCGGGGAATCAGAGGCAGGGAATCGGATGTGCGGAATCAGAGATGGGGAATCAGAGGTGGGGAATCAGAGGCGGTGAATCAGACATGGGTAATCAGAGGCGGGGAATCAGAGGCAGGAAATCAGACACGGGGAATCAGAGGCGGGGAATCAGAGATGGGAAATTAGAGGCAGGGAATCAGAGTTGGGGATTCAGAGGCGGGGAATCAGATATGGGGAAACAGAGGAGGGGAATCAGAGGCGGGCAAATAGAGGCGGGGAATCAGATATGGGGAAACAGAGGCGGGGAATCAGAGGCGGGGAAACAGAGGCGGGGAATCAGATATGGGGAATCAGAGGTGGGGAATCAGAGGTTGGGAATCAGAGGCAGGGAATCAGAGGCTGGGAATCAGATGCAGGGAATCAGATGCGGGGTACCAGAGGCGGGGAATCAGAGCTGGGGAATCAGAGGTGGGGAATCAGAGTTGGGGAATCAGAGGCGGGGACTCAGATATGGGGAATCAGAGGCGGGGAATCAGATATGGGGAAACAGGGGCGGGGAATCAGTGGCTGGGAAACAGAGGCGGGGAATCAGATATGGGGAATCAGAGGTGTGGAATCAGAGGTTGGGAATCAGAGGCAGGGAATCAGAGGCGGGGAAACAGAGGCGGGGAATCAGATATGGGGAATCAGAGGTGGCGAATCAAAGGCGGTGAAACAGAGATGGGGAATCAGGGCAGTGAATCAGAGGCAGGGAATCAAACACGGGGAATCAGAGCTGGGGAATCAGAGGCGGGGAATTAGAGTTGGGGAATCAGAGGAGGGGAATCAGAGGCGGGGAAACAGAGGCGGGGAATCAGATATGGGGAATCAGAGGTGGGGAATCAGAGGTTGGGAATCAGAGGCAGGGAATCAGAGGCGGGGAATCAGAGGCAGGGAATCAGAGGCAGGGAATCAGATGTGCAGAATCGGAGATGGGGAATCAGAGGCAGGGAATCAGAGGCGGGGAATCAGAGGTGGGGAATCAGAGTTGGGGAATCAGAGGCGGGGAATCAGATATGGGGAATCAGAGGTGGGGAATCAGAGGTTGGGAATCAGAGGCAGGTAATCAGAGGCTTGGAATCAGATGCAGGGAATCAGATGCGGGGAATCAGAGGCGGGGAATCAGAGCTGGGGAATCAGAGGTGGGGAATCAGAGTTGGGGAATCAGAGGCGGGGACTTAGATATTGGGAAACAGAGGCGGGGAATCAGAGGCGGGGAAACAGAGGCGGGGAATCAGATATGGGGAATCAGAGGTGGGGATTCAGAGGCAGGGAATCAGATGTACGGAATCAGAGATGGGGAATCAGAGGCAGGGAATCAGAATCAGAAGCAGGGAATCAGAGGCCGGGAATCAGAGGCCAGAATCAGATGCCGGGAATAAGAGGCCGGGAATCAGAGGTGGGGAATCAGAGTCCGGGAATCAGAGATGGGGATTCAGAGGTGGGGAATGAGATATGGGGAATCAGAGGCGGGGAATCAGAGGCGGGGAAACAGAGGCGGGGAATCAGATATGGGGAATCAGAGGTGGGGAATCAGGGGCGGGGTATCAGTGGCAGGGAATCAGAGGCGGGAAATCAGAGGCCGGGAATCAGAGGCGGTGAATTAGAGGCGGGGAATCAGAGGCAGGGAATCGGATGTGCGGAATCAGAGATGGGGAATCAGAGGTGGGGAATCAGAGGCGGTGAATCAGACATGGGTAATCAGAGGTGGGGAATCAGAGGCAGGAAATAAGACACGGGGAATCAGAGGCGGGGAATCAGAGCTGGGGAATTAGATGCAGGGAATCAGAGTTGGGGATTCAGAGGCCGGGAATCAGATATGGGGAAACAGAGGTGGGGAATCAGAGGTGGGCAAATAGAGGCGGGGAATCAGATATGGGGAAACAGAGGCAGGGAATCAGAGGCGTGGAAACAGAGGCGGGGAATCAGATATGGGGAATCAGAGGTGGGGAATCAGAGGTTGGGAATCAGAGGCAGGGAATCAGAGGCTGGGAATCAGATGCAGGGAATCAGATGCGGGTATCAGAGGCAGGGAATCAGAGCTGGGGAATCAGAGGTGGGGAATCAGAGTTGGGGAATCAGAGGCGGGGACTTAGATATGAGGAAACAGAGGCGGGGAATCAGAGGCGGGGAAACAGAGGCAGGGAATCAGATATGGGGAATCAGAGGTGGGGAATTAGAGGCAGGGAATCAGATGTGCGGAATCAGAGATGGGGAATCAGAGGCAGGGAATCAGAATCAGAAGCAGGGAATAAGACGCGGGGAATCAGAGGCGGGGAATCAGAGCTGGGGAAGCAGAGGCAGTGGATCAGAGGCGGGGAATCAGAGGCAGGGAATCGGATGTGCGGAATCAGAGATGGGGAATCAGAGGTGGGGAATCAGAGGCGGTGAATCAGACATGGGTAATCAGAGGCGGGGAATCAGAGGCAGGAAATCAGACACGGGGAATCAGAGGCGGGGAATCAGAGCTGGGAAATTAGAGGCAGGGAATCAGAGTTGGGGATTCAGAGGCGGGGAATCAGATATGGGGAAACAGAGGCGGGGAATCAGAGGCGGGCAAATAGAGGCGGGGAATCAGATATGGGGAAACAGAGGCGGGGAATCAGAGGCGGGGAAACAGAGGCGGGGAATCAGATATGGGGAATCAGAGGTGGGGAATCAGAGGTTGGGAATCAGAGTCAGGGAATCAGAGGCTGGGAATCAGATGCAGGGAATCAGATGCGGGGAATCAGAGGCGGGGAATCAGAGCTGGGGTATCAGAGGTGGGGAATCAAAGTTGGGGAATCAGAGTCCGGGAATCAGAGATGGGGATTCAGAGGCGGGGAATGAGATATGGGGAATCAGAGGCGGGGAATCAGAGGCGGGGAAACAGAGGCGGGGAATCAGATATGGGGAATCAGAGGTGGGGAATCAGGGGCGGGGTAACAGTGGCAGGGAATCAGAGGCGGGAAATCAGAGGCCGGGAATCAGAGGCGGTGAATCAGAGGCGGGGAATAAGAGGCAGGGAATCGGATGTGCGGAATCAGAGATGGGGAATCAGAGGTGGGGAATCAGAGGCGGTGAATCAGACATGGGTAATCAGAGGTGGGGAATCAGAGGCAGGAAATCAGACACGGGGAATCAGAGGCGGGGAATCAGAGCTGGGGAATTAGATGCAGGGAATCAGAGTTGGGGATTCAGAGGCGGGGAATCAGATATGGGGAAACAGAGGCAGGGAATCAGAGGCGTGGAAACAGAGGCGGGGAATCAGATATGGGGAATCAGAGGTGGGGAATCAGAGGTTGGGAATCAGAGGCAGGGAATCAGAGGCTGGGAATCAGATGCAGGGAATTAGATGCGGGTATCAGAGGCAGGGAATCAGAGCTGGGGAATCAGAGGTGGGGAATCAGAGTTGGGGAATCAGAGGCGGGGACTTAGATATGAGGAAACAGAGGTGGGGAATCAGAGGCGGGGAAACAGAGGCAGGGAATCAGATATGGGGAATCAGAGGTGGTGAATTAGAGCCAGGGAATCAGATGTGCGGAATCAGAGATGGGGAATCAGAGGCAGGGAATCAGAATCAGAAGCAGGGAATAAGACGCGGGGAATCAGAGGCGGGGAATCAGAGCTGGGGAAGCAGAGGCAGTGAATCAGAGGCGGGGAATCAGAGGCAGGGAATCGGATGTGCGGAATCAGAGATGGGGAATCAGAGGTGGGGAATCAGAGGCGGTGAATCAGACATGGGTAATCAGAGGCGGGGAATCAGAGGCAGGAAATCAGACACGGGGAATCAGAGGCGGGGAATCAGAGCTGGGAAATTAGAGGCAGGGAATCAGAGTTGGGGATTCAGAGGCGGGGAATCAGATATGGGGAAAGAGAGGCGGGGAATCAGAGGCGGGCAAATAGAGGCGGGGAATCAGATATGGGGAAACAGAGGCGGGGAATCAGAGGCGGGGAAACAGAGGCGGGGAATCAGATATGGGGAATCAGAGGTGGGGAATCAGAGGTTGGGAATCAGAGGCAGGGAATCAGAGGCTGGGAATCAGATGCAGGGAATCAGATGCGGGGAATCAGAGGCGGGGAATCAGAGCTGGGGTATCAGAGGTGGGGAATCAAAGTTGGGGAATCAGAGGCGGGGACTTAGATATGGGGAATCAGAGGCGTGGAATCAGATATGGGGAAACAGGGGCGGGGAATCAGAGGCGGGGAAACAGATGCGGGGAATCAGATATGGGCAATCAGAGGTGTGGAATCAGAGGTTTGGGAATCAGAGGCAGGGAATCAGAGGCGGGGAAACAGAGGCGGGGAATCAGATATGGGGAATCAGAGGTGGCGAATCAAAGGCAGTGAAACAGAGATGGGGAATCAGGGCAGGGAATCAGAGGCAGGGAATCAAACACGGGGTATCAGAGCTGGGGAATCAAAGGCGGGGAATTAGAGTTGTGGAATCAGAGGAGGGGAATCAGAGGCGGGGAAACAGAGGCGGGGAATCAGATATGGGGATTCAGAGGTGGGGAATCAGAGGTTGGGAATCAGAGGCATGGAATCAGAGGCGGGGAATCAGAGGCGGGGAATCAGAGGCAGGGAATCAGATGTGCGGAATCGGAGATGGGGAATCAGAGGCAGGGAATCAGAGGCTGGGAATCAGAGGCGGGGAATCAGAGGCCGGGAATCAGATATGGGGAAACAGAGGCGGGGAATCAGAGGCGGGGAAACAGAGGCGGGGAATCAGATATGGGGAATCAGAGGTGGGGAATCAGAGGCAGGGAATTAGATGTGCGGAATCAGAAATGTGGAATCAGAGGCAGGGAATCAGAATCAGAAGCAGGGAATCAGAGGCCGGGAATCAGAGGCCGGAATCAGATGCCGGGAATAAGAGGCCGGGAATCAGAGTCCGGGAATCAGAGTCCGGGAATCAGAGATGGGGAATCAGAGGCGGGGAGTGAGATATGGGGAATCAGAGGCGGGGAATCACAGGCGGGGAAACAGAGGCGAGGAATCAGATATGGGGAATCAGAGGTGGCGAATCAAAGGCGGTGAATCAGAGATGGGGAATCAGAGGCGGGGAATGAGAGGCAGGGAACCAAACACGGGGAATCAGAGGCGGGGAATCAGAGCTGGGTTATCAGAGGCGGGGAATCAGAGTTGGGGAAGCAGAGGCAGTGAATCAGAGGCGGGGAATCAGAGGCAGGGAATCGGATGTGCGGAATCAGAGATGGGGAATCAGAGGTGGGGAATCAGAGGCGGTGAATCAGACATGGGTAATCAGAGGCGGGGAATCAGAGGCAGGAAATCAGACACGGGGAATCAGAGGCGGGGAATCAGAGGCAGGGAATCAGAGTTGGGGATTCAGAGGTGGGGAATCAGATATGGGGAAACAGAGGAGGGGAATCAGAGGCGGGCAAATAGAGGCGGGGAATCAGATATGGGGAAACAGAGGCGGGGAATCAGATGCAGGGAATCAGATGCAGGGAATCAGATGCGGGGTATCAGAGGCGGGGAATCAGAGCTGGGGAATCAGAGGTGGGGAATCAAAGTTGGGGAATCAGAGGCGGGGACTTAGATATGGGGAATCAGAGGCGGGGAATCAGATATGGGGAAACAGGGGCGGGGAATCAGAGGCTGGGAAACAGAGGCGGGGAATCAGATATGGGGAATCAGAGGTGTGGAATCAGAGGTTGGGAATCAGAGGCAGGGAATCAGAGGCGGGAAACAGAGGCGGGGAATCAGATATGGGGAATCAGAGGTGGCGAATCAAAGGCGGTGAAACAGAGATGGGGAATCAGGGCAGGGAATCAGAGGCAGGGAATCAAACACGGGGAATCAGAGCTGGGGAATCAGAGGCGGGGAATTAGAGTTGGGGAATCAGAGGAGGGGAATCAGAGGCGGGGAAACAGAGGCGGGGAATCAGATATTGTGAATCAGAGGTGGGGAATCAGAGGCAGGGAATCAGATGTGCGGAATCAGAGATGGGGAATCAGAGGCAGGGAATCAGAATCAGAAGCAGGGAATAAGACGCGGGGAATCAGAGGCGGGGAATCAGAGCTGGGGAAGCAGAGGCAGTGAATCAGAGGCGGGGAATCAGAGGCAGGGAATCGGATGTGCGGAATCAGAGGTGGGGAATCAGAGGTGGGGAATCAGAGGCGGTGAATCAGACATGGGTAATCAGAGGCGGGGAATCAGAGGCAGGAAATCAGACACGGGGAATCAGAGGCGGGGAATCAGAGCTGGGAAATTAGAGGCAGGGAATCAGAGTTGGGGATTCAGAGGCGGGGATTCAGATATGGGGAAACAGAGGAGGGGAATCAGAGGCGGGCAAATAGAGGCGGGGAATCAGATATGGGGAAACAGAGGCGGGGAATCAGAGGCGGGGAAACAGAGGCGGGGAATCAGATATGGGGAATCAGAGGTGGGGAATCAGAGGTTGGGAATCAGAGGCAGGGAATCAGAGGCTGGGAATCAGATGCAGGGAATCAGATGCGGGGTATCAGAGGCGGGGAATCAGAGCTGGGGAATCAGAGGTGGGGAATCAAAGTTGGGGAATCAGAGGCGGGGACTTAGATATGGGGAATCAGAGGCGGGGAATCAGATATGGGGAAACAGGGGCGGGGAATCAGAGGCTGGGAAACAGAGGCGGGGCATCAGATATGGGGAATCAGAGGTGTGGAATCAGAGGTTGGGAATCAGAGGCAGGGAATCAGAGGCAGGGAAACAGAGGCGGGGAATCAGATATGGGGAATCAGAGATGGCGAATCAAAGGCGGTGAAACAGAGATGGGGAATCAGGGCAGGGAATCAGAGGCAGGGAATCAAACACGGGGAATCAGAGCTGGGGAATCAGAGGCGGGGAATTAGAGTTGGGGAATCAGAGGAGGGGAATCAGAGGCGGGGAAACAGAGGCGGGGAATCAGATATGGGGAATCAGAGGTGGGGAATCAGAGGTTGGGAATCAGAGGCAGGGAATCAGAGGCGGGGAATCAGAGGCAGGGAATCAGAGGCAGGGAATCAGATGTGCGGAATCGGAGATGGGGAATCAGAGGCAGGGAATCAGAGGCGAGGAATCAGAGGTGGGGAATCAGAGGCCGGGAAACAGATATGGGGAAACAGAGGCGGGGAATCAGAGGCGGGGAAACAGAGGCGGGGAATCAGATATGGGGAATCAGAGGTGGGGAATCAGAGGTTGGGAATCAGAGGCAGGTAATCAGAGGCTTGGAATCAGATGCAGGGAATCAGATGCGGGGAATCAGAGGCTTGGAATCAGATGCAGAGAATCAGAGCTGGGGAATCAGAGGTGGGGAATCAGAGTTGGGGAATCAGAGGCGGGGACTTAGATATTGGGAAACAGAGGCGGGGAATCAGAGGCGGGGAAACAGAGGCGGGGAATCAGATATGGGGAATCAGAGGTGGGGAATCAGAGGCAGGGAATCAGATGTACGGAATCAGAGATGGGGAATCAGAGGCAGGGAATCAGAATCAGAAGCAGGGAATCAGAGGCCGGGAATCAGAGGCCGGAATCAAATGCCGGGAATAGGAGGCCGGGAATCAGAGATGGGGAATCAGAGTCCGGGAATCAGAGATGGGGATTCAGAGGCGGGGAATGAGATATGGGGAATCAGAGGCGGGGAATCAGAGGCGGGGAAACAGAGGCGGGGAATCAGATATGGGGAATCAGAGGTGGGGAATCAGGGGCGGGGTATCAGTGGCAGGGAATCAGAGGCGGGGAATCAGAGGCGGGGAATCAGAGGCAGGGAATCGGATGTGCGGAATCAGAGATGGGGAATCAGAGGTGGGGAATCAGAGGCGGTGAATCAGACATGGGTAATCAGAGGCGGGGAATCAGAGGTAGGAAATCAGACATGGGGAATCAGAGTCGGGGAATCAGAGCTGGGGAATTAGATGCAGGGAATCAGAGTTGGGGATTCAGAGGCGGGGAATCAGATATGGGGAAACAGAGGTGGGGAATCAGAGGTGGGCAAATAGAGGCGGGGAATCAGATATGGGGAAACAGAGGCGGGGAATCAGAGGCGTGGAAACAGAGGCAGGGAATCAGATATGGGGAATCAGAGGTGGGGAATCAGAGGTTGGGAATCAGAGGCAGGGAATCAGAGGCTGGGAATCAGATGCAGGGAATCAGATGCGGGTATCAGAGGCAGGGAATCAGAGCTGGTGAATCAGAGGTGGGGAATCAGAGTTGGGGAATCAGAGGCGGGGACTTAGATATGAGGAAACAGAGGCGGGGAATCAGAGGGGGGGAAACAGAGGCAGGGAATCATATATGGGGAATCAGAGGTGGGGAATCAGAGGCAGGGAATCAGAATCAGAAGCAGGGAATAAGACGCGGGGAATCAGAGGCGGGGAATCAGAGCTGGGGAAGCAGAGGCAGTGAATCAGAGGCGGGGAATCAGAGGCAGGGAATCGGATGTGCGGAATCAGAGATGGGGAATCAGAGGTGGGGAATCAGAGGCGGTGAATCAGACATGGGTAATCAGAGGCGGGGAATCAGAGGCAGGAAATCAGACACGGGGAATCAGAGGCGGGGAATCAGAGCTGGGAAATTATAGGCAGGGAATCAGAGTTGGGAATTCAGAGGCGGGGAATCAGATATGGGGAAAGAGAGGCGGGGAATCAGAGGCGGGCAAATAGAGGCGGGGAATCAGATATGGGGAAACAGAGGCGGGGAATCAGAGGCGGGGAAACAGAGGTGGGGAATCAGATATGGGGAATCAGAGGTGGGGAATCAGAGGTTGGGAATCAGAGGCAGGGAATCAGAGGCTGGGAATCAGATGCAGGGAATCAGATGCGGGGAATCAGAGGCGGGGAATCAGAGCTGGGGTATCAGAGGTGGGGAATCAAAGTTGGGGAATCAGAGGCGGGGACTTAGATATGGGGAATCAGAGGCGTGGAATCAGATATGGGGAAACAGGGGCGGGGAATCAGAGGCGGGGAAACAGATGCGGGGAATCAGATATGGGCAATCAGAGGTGTGGAATCAGAGGTTGGGAATCAGAGGCAGGGAATCAGAGGCGGGGAAACAGAGGCGGGGAATCAGATATGGGGAATCAGAGGTGGCGAATCAAAGGCGGGAAATCAGAGCTGGGGAATCAGAGGCGGGGAATTAGAGTTGTGGAATCAGAGGAGGGGAATCAGAGGCGGGGAAACAGAGGCGGGGAATCAGATATGGGGAATCAGAGGTGGGGAATCAGAGGTTGGGAATCAGAGGCATGGAATCAGAGGCGGGGAATCAGAGGCGGGGAATCAGAGGCAGGGAATCAGATGTGCGGAATCGGAGATGGGGAATCAGAGGCAGGGAATCAGAGGCTGGGAATCAGAGGCGGGGAATCAGAGGCCGGGAATCAGATATGGGGAAACAGAGGCGGGGAATCAGAGGCGGGGAAACAGAGGCGGGGAATCAGATATGGGGAATCAGAGGTGGGGAATCAGAGGCAGGGAATTAGATGTGCGGAATCAGAAATGGGGAATCAGAGGCAGGGAATCAGAATCAGAAGCAGGGAATCAGAGGCCGGGATTCAGAGGCCGGAATCAGATGCCGGGAATAAGAGGCCGGGAATCAGAGTCCGGGAATCAGAGTCCGGGAATCAGAGATGGGGAATCAGAGGCGGGGAGCGAGAGGCAGGGAATCAAACACGGGGAATCAGAGGCGGGGAATCAGAGCTGGGTTATCAGAGGCGGGGAATCAGAGTTGGGGAATCAGAGGCGGGGAATCAGAGCTGGGGAATCAGAGGTGGGGAATCAGAGTCGGGGAATCAGAGGCAGGGAATCGGATGTGCGTAATCAGAGATGGGGAATCAGAGGTGGGGAATCAGAGGCGGTGAATCTGAGATGGGGAATCAGAGGCGGGGAATCAGAGGCAGGATATCAGACACGGGGATTCATAGGCTGGGAATCAGACGGGGGGAATCAAAGGCGGGGAATCAGAGCTGGGGAATCAGAGGCAGGGAATCAGTGTTGGGGATTCAGAGGCGGGGAATCAGATATGGGGAAACAGAGGCGGGGAATCAGAGGCGGGCAAACAGAGGCGGGGAATTAGATATGGGGAATCAGAGGTGGGGAATCAGAGGTGGTGAATCAGAGATGGGGAATCACAGGCGGGGAATCAGAGGCAGGGAATAGAACGCGGGGAATCAGAGGCAGGGAATCAGAGCTGGGGAATCAGAGGCGGGGAATCATAGTTGGCTATCAGAGGCGGGGAATCAGATATGGGGAAACAGAGGCGGGGAATCAGAGGCGGGGAAACAGAGGCGGGGAATCATATATGGGGAATCGGATGCTGGGAATCAGAGGCGGGGAATCAGAGCTGGGGAATCAGAGGCAGGGAATCAGAGTTGGTGCATCAGAGGTGGGGAATTAGATATGGGGAAACAGAGGCGGGGAATCAGAGGCAGGGAAACAGAGGCGGGGAATCAGATATGGGGAATCAGATGTGGGGAATCAGAGGCAGGGAATCAGATGTGCGGAATCAGAGATGGGGAATCAGAGGCAGGGAATCAGAATCAGAAGCAGGGAATCAGAGGCCTGGAATCAGATGCTGGGAATAAGAGGCCGGGAATCAGAGGTGGGGAATCAGAGTCCGGGAATCAGAGATTGGGATTCAAAGGCGGGGAATGAGATATGGAGAATCAGAGGCGGGGAATCAGAGGCTGGGAAACAGAGGTGGGGAATCAGATATGGGGAATCAGAGGTGGCGAATCAAAGGCGGTGAATCAGAGATGGGGAATCAGAGGCGGGGAATCAGAGGCAGGGAATCAAACACGGGGAATCAGAGGCGGGGAATCAGAGCTGGGGAATCAGAGGCGGGGAATCAGAGTTGGGGAATCAGAGGCGGGGAATCAGATATGGGGAAACAGGGGCGGGGAATCAGAGGCGGGGAAACAGAGGCGGGGAATCAGATATGGGGAATCAGAGGTGTGGAATCAGAGGTTGGGTATCAGAGGCAGGGAATCAGAGGCGGGGAAACAGAGGCAGGGAATCAGATCTGGGGAATCAGTGGCGGGGAAGTAGAGTTGGGGAATCAGAGGCGGGGAATCAGAGGCGGGGAAACAGAGGCGGGGAATCAAACACGGTGAATCAGAGGTGGGGAATCAGAGGTTGGGAATCAGAGGCAAGAAATCAGAGGAGGGGAATCAGAGGCGGGGAATCAGAGGCCGGGAATCAGATATGGTGAAACAGAGGTGGGGAATCAGAGTTTGGGAATCAGAGGCAGGGAATCAGAGGCTTGGAATCAGATGCAGGGAATCAGATGCGGGGAATCAGAGGCGGGGAATCTGAGCTGTGGAATCAGAGGTGGGGAATCAGAGTTGGGGAATCAGAGGCGGGGACTTAGATATTGGGAAACAGAGGCGGGGAATCAGAGGCGGGGAAACAGAGGCGGGGAATCAGAAATGGGGAATCAGAGGTTGGGAATCAGAGGCAGGGAATCAGATGTGCGGAATCAGAGATGGGGAATCAAAGGCAGGGAATCAGAATCAGAAGCAGGGAATCAGAGGCAGGGAATCAGAGGCCGGAATCAGATGCCGGGAATAAGAGTCTGGGAATCAGAGGTGGGGAATCAGAGTCCGGGAATCAGAGATGGGGATTCAGAGGCGGGGAATGAGATATGGGGAATCAGAGGCGGGGAATCAGAGGCGGGGAAACAGAGGCGGGGAATCAGATATGGGGAATCAGAGGTGGGGAATCAGGGGCGGGGTATCAGTGGCAGGGAATCAGAGGCGGGAAATCAGAGGCCGGGAATCAGAGGCGGTGAATCAGAGGCGGGGAATCAGAGGCAGGGAATCGGATGTGCGGAATCAGAGATGGGGAATCAGAGGTGGGGAATCAGAGGCGGTGAATCAGACATGGGTAATCAGAGGCGGGGAATCAGAGGCAGGAAATCAGACACGGGGAATCAGAGGCGGGGAATTAGAGCTGGGGAATTAGATGCAGGGAATCAGATTTGGGGATTCAGAGGCGGGGAATCAGATATGGGGAAATAGAGGTGGGGAACCAGAGGTGGGCAAATAGAGGCGGGGAATCCGATATGGGGAAACAGAGGCGGGGAATCAGAGGCGTGGAAACAGAGGCGGGGAATCAGATATGGGGAATCAGAGGTGGGGAATCAGAGGTTGGGAATCAGAGGCAGGGAATCAGAGGCTGGGAATCAGATGCAGGGAATCAGATGCGGGGATCAGAGGCGGGGAATCAGAGCTGGGGATTCAGAGGTGGGGAATCAGAGTTGGGAAATCAGAGGCGGGGACTTAGATATGGGAAAACAGAGGCGGGGAATCAGAGGCGGGAAACAGAGGCGGGGAATCAGATATTGTGAATCAGAGGTGGGGAATCAGAGGCAGGGAATCAGATGTGCGGAATCAGAGATGGGGAATCAGAGGCAGGGAATCAGAATCAGAAGCAGGGAATAAGACGCGGGGAATCAGAGGCGGGGAATCAGAGCTGGGAAGCAGAGGCAGTGAATCAGAGGCGGGGAATCAGAGGCAGGGAATCGGATGTGCGGAATCAGAGATGGGGAATCAGAGGTGGGGAATCAGAGGCGGTGAATCAGACATGGGTAATCAGAGGCGGGGAATCAGAGGCAGGAAATCAGACACGGGGAATCAGAGGCGGGGAATCAGAGCTGGGAAATTATAGGCAGGGAATCAGAGTTGGGAATTCAGAGGCGGGGAATCAGATATGGGGAAAGAGAGGCGGGGAATCAGAGGCGGGCAAATAGAGGCGGGGAATCAGATATGGGGAAACAGAGGCGGGGAATCAGAGGCGGGGAAACAGAGGTGGGGAATCAGATATGGGGAATCAGAGGTGGGGAATCAGAGGTTGGGAATCAGAGGCAGGGAATCAGAGGCTGGGAATCAGATGCAGGGAATCAGATGCGGGGAATCAGAGGCGGGGAATCAGAGCTTGGGTATCAGAGGTGGGGAATCAAAGTTGGGGAATCAGAGGCGGGGACTTAGATATGGGGAATCAGAGGCGTGGAATCAGATATGGGGAAACAGGGGCGGGGAATCAGAGGCGGGGAAACAGATGCGGGGAATCAGATATGGGCAATCAGAGGTGTGGAATCAGAGGTTGGGAATCAGAGGCAGGGAATCAGAGGCGGGGAAACAGAGGCGGGGAATCAGATATGGGGAATCAGAGGTGGCGAATCAAAGGCGGGAAATCAGAGCTGGGGAATCAGAGGCGGGGAATTAGAGTTGTGGAATCAGAGGAGGGGAATCAGAGGCGGGGAAACAGAGGCGGGGAATCAGATATGGGGAATCAGAGGTGGGGAATCAGAGGTTGGGAATCAGAGGCATGGAATCAGAGGCGGGGAATCAGAGGCGGGGAATCAGAGGCAGGGAATCAGATGTGCGGAATCGGAGATGGGGAATCAGAGGCAGGGAATCAGAGGCTGGGAATCAGAGGCGGGGAATCAGAGGCCGGGAATCAGATATGGGGAAACAGAGGCGGGGAATCAGAGGCGGGGAAACAGAGGCGGGGAATCAGATATGGGGAATCAGAGGTGGGGAATCAGAGGCAGGGAATTAGATGTGCGGAATCAGAAATGGGGAATCAGAGGCAGGGAATCAGAATCAGAAGCAGGGAATCAGAGGCCGGGATTCAGAGGCCGGAATCAGATGCCGGGAATAAGAGGCCGGGAATCAGAGTCCGGGAATCAGAGTCCGGGAATCAGAGATGGGGAATCAGAGGCGGGGAGCGAGAGGCAGGGAATCAAACACGGGGAATCAGAGGCGGGGAATCAGAGCTGGGTTATCAGAGGCGGGGAATCAGAGTTGGGGAATCAGAGGCGGGGAATCAGAGCTGGGGAATCAGAGGTGGGGAATCAGAGTCGGGGAATCAGAGGCAGGGAATCGGATGTGCGTAATCAGAGATGGGGAATCAGAGGTGGGGAATCAGAGGCGGTGAATCTGAGATGGGGAATCAGAGGCGGGGAATCAGAGGCAGGATATCAGACACGGGGATTCAGAGGCTGGGAATCAGACGGGGGGAATCAAAGGCGGGGAATCAGAGCTGGGGAATCAGAGGCAGGGAATCAGTGTTGGGGATTCAGAGGCGGGGAATCAGATATGGGGAAACAGAGGCGGGGAATCAGAGGCGGGCAAACAGAGGCGGGGAATTAGATATGGGGAATCAGAGGTGGGGAATCAGAGGTGGTGAATCAGAGATGGGGAATCACAGGCGGGGAATCAGAGGCAGGGAATAGAACGCGGGGAATCAGAGGCAGGGAATCAGAGCTGGGGAATCAGAGGCGGGGAATCATAGTTGGCTATCAGAGGCGGGGAATCAGATATGGGGAAACAGAGGCGGGGAATCAGAGGCGGGGAAACAGAGGCGGGGAATCAGATATGGGGAATCGGATGCTGGGAATCAGAGGCGGGGAATCAGAGCTGGGGAATCAGAGGCAGGGAATCAGAGTTGGTGCATCAGAGGTGGGGAATTAGATATGGGGAAACAGAGGCGGGGAATCAGAGGCGGGGAAACAGAGGCGGGGAATCAGATATGGGGAATCAGATGTGGGGAATCAGAGGCAGGGAATCAGATGTGCGGAATCAGAGATGGGGAATCAGAGGCAGGGAATCAGAATCAGAAGCAGGGAATCAGAGGCCTGGAATCAGATGCTAGGAATAAGAGGCCGGGAATCAGAGGTGGGGAATCAGAGTCCGGGAATCAGAGATTGGGATTCAAAGGCGGGGAATGAGATATGGAGAATCAGAGGCGGGGAATCAGAGGCTGGGAAACAGAGGTGGGGAATCAGATATGGGGAATCAGAGGTGGCGAATCAAAGGCGGTGAATCAGAGATGGGGAATCAGAGGCGGGGAATCAGAGGCAGGGAATCAAACACGGGGAATCAGAGGCGGGGAATCAGAGCTGGGGAATCAGAGGCGGGGAATCAGAGTTGGGGAATCAGAGGCGGGGAATCAGATATGGGGAAACAGGGGCGGGGAATCAGAGGCGGGGAAACAGAGGCGGGGAATCAGATATGGGGAATCAGAGGTGTGGAATCAGAGGTTGGGTATCAGAGGCAGGGAATCAGAGGCGGGGAAACAGAGGCAGGGAATCAGATCTGGGGAATCAGTGGCGGGGAAGTAGAGTTGGGGAATCAGAGGCGGGGAATCAGAGGCGGGGAAACAGAGGCGGGGAATCAAACACGGTGAATCAGAGGTGGGGAATCAGAGGTTGGGAATCAGAGGCAAGAAATCAGAGGAGGGGAATCAGAGGCGGGGAATCAGAGGCCGGGAATCAGATATGGTGAAACAGAGGTGGGGAATCAGAGTTTGGGAATCAGAGGCAGGGAATCAGAGGCTTGGAATCAGATGCAGGGAATCAGATGCGGGGAATCAGAGGCGGGGAATCTGAGCTGTGGAATCAGAGGTGGGGAATCAGAGTTGGGGAATCAGAGGCGGGGACTTAGATATTGGGAAACAGAGGCGGGGAATCAGAGGCGGGGAAACAGAGGCGGGGAATCAGAAATGGGGAATCAGAGGTTGGGAATCAGAGGCAGGGAATCAGATGTGCGGAATCAGAGATGGGGAATCAAAGGCAGGGAATCAGAATCAGAAGCAGGGAATCAGAGGCAGGGAATCAGAGGCCGGAATCAGATGCCGGGAATAAGAGTCTGGGAATCAGAGGTGGGGAATCAGAGTCCGGGAATCAGAGATGGGGATTCAGAGGCGGGGAATGAGATATGGGGAATCAGAGGCGGGGAATCAGAGGCGGGGAAACAGAGGCGGGGAATCAGATATGGGGAATCAGAGGTGGGGAATCAGGGGCGGGGTATCAGTGGCAGGGAATCAGAGGCGGGAAATCAGAGGCCGGGAATCAGAGATGGGGATTCAGAGGCGGGGAATGAGATATGGGGAATCAGAGGCGGGGAATCAGAGGCAGGGAATCGGATGTGCGGAATCAGAGATGGGGAATCAGAGGTGGGGAATCAGAGGCGGTGAATCAGACATGGGTAATCAGAGGCGGGGAATCAGAGGCAGGAAATCAGACACGGGGAATCAGAGGCGGGGAATTAGAGCTGGGGAATTAGATGCAGGGAATCAGATTTGGGGATTCAGAGGCGGGGAATCAGATATGGGGAAATAGAGGTGGGGAACCAGAGGTGGGCAAATAGAGGCGGGGAATCCGATATGGGGAAACAGAGGCGGGGAATCAGAGGCGTGGAAACAGAGGCGGGGAATCAGATATGGGGAATCAGAGGTGGGGAATCAGAGGTTGGGAATCAGAGGCAGGGAATCAGAGGCTGGGAATCAGATGCAGGGAATCAGATGCGGGGATCAGAGGCGGGGAATCAGAGCTGGGGAATCAGAGGTGGGGAATCAGAGTTGGGAAATCAGAGGCGGGGACTTAGATATGGGGAAACAGAGGCGGGGAATCAGAGGCGGGAAACAGAGGCGGGGAATCAGATATTGTGAATCAGAGGTGGGGAATCAGAGGCAGGGAATCAGATGTGCGGAATCAGAGATGGGGAATCAGAGGCAGGGAATCAGAATCAGAAGCAGGGAATAAGACGCGGGGAATCAGAGGCGGGGAATCAGAGCTGGGAAGCAGAGGCAGTGAATCAGAGGCGGGGAATCAGAGGCAGGGAATCGGATGTGCGGAATCAGAGATGGGGAATCAGAGGTGGGGAATCAGAGGCGGTGAATCAGACATGGGTAATCAGAGGCGGGGAATCAGAGGCAGGAAATCAGACACGGGGAATCAGAGGCGGGGAATCAGAGCTGGGAAATTAGAGGCAGGGAATCAGAGTTGGGGATTCAGAGGCGGGGAATCAGATATGGGGAAAGAGAGGCGGGGAATCAGAGGCGGGCAAATAGAGGCGGGGAATCAGATATGGGGAAACAGATGCGGGGAATCAGAGGCGGGGAAACAGAGGCGGGGAATCAGATATGGTGAATCAGAGGTGGGGAATCAGAGGTTGGGAATCAGAGGCAGGGAATCAGAGGCTGGGAATCAGATGCAGGGAATCAGATGCGGGGTATCAGAGGCGGGGAATCAGAGCTGGGGAATCAGAGGTGGGGAATCAAAGTTGGGGAATCAGAGGCGGGGACTTAGATATGGGATATCAGAGGCGGGGAATCAGATATGGGGAAACAGGGGCGGGGAATCAGAGGCGGGGAAACAGAGGCGGGGAATCAGATATGGGGAATCAGAGGCGGGGAATCAGAGCTGGGGAATCAGAGGTGGGGAATCAGAGTTGGGGAATCAGAGGCGGGGACTTAGATATGGGGAAACAGAGGCGGGGAATCAGAGGCGGGAAACGAGGCGGGGAATCAGATATTGTGAATCAGAGGTGGGGAATCAGAGGCAGGGAATCAGATGTGCGGAATCAGAGATGGGGAATCAGAGGCAGGGAATCAGAATCAGAAGCAGGGAATAAGACGCGGGGAATCAGAGGCGGGGAATCAGAGCTGGGAAGCAGAGGCAGTGAATCAGAGGCGGGGAATCAGAGGAAGGGAATCGGATGTGCGGAATCAGAGATGGGGAATCAGAGGTGGGGAATCAGAGGCGGTGAATCAGACATGGGAAATTAGAGGCAGGGAATCAGAGTTGGGGATTCAGAGGCGGGGAATCAGATATGGGGAAAGAGAGGCGGGGAATCAGAGGTGGGCAAATAGAGGCGGGGAATCAGATATGGGAAACAGATGCGGGGAATCAGAGGCGGGGAAACAGAGGCGGGGAATCAGATATGGGGAATCAGAGGTGGGGAATCAGAGGTTGGGAATCAGAGGCAGGGAATCAGAGGCTGGGAATCAGATGCAGGGAATCAGATGCGGGGTATCAGAGGCGGGGAATCAGAGCTGGGGAATCAGAGGTGGGGAATCAAAGTTGGGGAATCAGAGGCGGGGACTTAGATATGGGATATCAGAGGCGGGGAATCAGATATGGGGAAACAGGGGCGGGGAATCAGAGGCGGGGAAACAGAGGCGGGGAATCAGATATGGGGAATCAGAGGTGTGGAATCAGAGGTTGGGAATCAGAGGCAGGGAATCAGAGGCGGGGAAACAGAGGCGGGGAATTAGATATGGGGAATCAGAGGTGGCGAATCAAAGGCGGTGAAACAGAGATGGGGAATCAGGGCAGGGAATCAGAGGCAGGGAATCAAACACGGGGAATCAGAGCTGGGGAATCAGAGGCGGGGAATTAGTGTTGGGGAATCAGAGGCGGGAAATCAGAGGCCGCGAATCAGAGGCGGTGAATCAGAGGCGGGGAATCAGAGGCAGGGAATCGGATGTGCGGAATCAGAGATGGGGAATCAGAGGTGGGGAATCAGAGGCGGTGAATCAGACATGGGTAATCAGAGGCGGGGAATCAGAGGCAGGAAATCAGACACGGGGAATCAGAGGCGGGGAATTAGAGCTGGTGAATTAGATGCAGGGAATCAGATTTGGGGATTCAGAGGCGGGGAATCAGATATGGGGAAATAGAGGTGGGGAACCAGAGGTGGGCAAATAGAGGCGGGGAATCCGATATGGGGAAACAGAGGCGGGGAATCAGAGGCGTGGAAACAGAGGCGGGGAATCAGATATGGGGAATCAGAGGTGGGGAATCAGAGGTTGGGAATCAGAGGCAGGGAATCAGAGGCTGGGAATCAGATGCAGGGAATCAGATGCGGGGATCAGAGGCGGGGAATCAGAGCTGGGGAATCAGAGGTGGGGAATCAGAGTTGGGGAATCAGAGGCGGGGACTTAGATATGGGGAAACAGAGGCGGGGAATCAGAGGCGGGAAACAGAGGCGGGGAATCAGATATTGTGAATCAGAGGTGGGGAATCAGAGGCAGGGAATCAGATGTGCGGAATCAGAGATGGGGAATCAGAGGCAGGGAATCAGAATCAGAAGCAGGGAATAAGACGCGGGGAATCAGAGGCGGGGAATCAGAGCTGGGAAGCAGAGGCAGTGAATCAGAGGCGGGGAATCAGAGGCAGGGAATCGGATGTGCGGAATCAGAGATGGGGAATCAGAGGTGGGGAATCAGAGGCGGTGAATCAGACATGGGTAATCAGAGGCAGGGAATCAGAGGCAGGAAATCAGACACGGGGAATCAGAGGCGGGGAATCAGAGCTGGGAAATTAGAGGCAGGGAATCAGAGTTGGGGATTCAGAGGCGGGGAATCAGATATGGGGAAAGAGAGGCGGGGAATCAGAGGCGGGCAAATAGAGGCGGGGAATCAGATATGGGGAAACAGATGCGGGGAATCAGAGGCGGGGAAACAGAGGCGGGGAATCAGATATGGGGAATCAGAGGTGGGGAATCAGAGGTTGGGAATCAGAGGCAGGGAATCAGAGGCTGGGAATCAGATGCAGGGAATCAGATGCGGGGTATCAGAGGCGGGGAATCAGAGCTGGGGAATCAGAGGTGGGGAATCAAAGTTGGGGAATCAGAGGCGGGGACTTAGATATGGGATATCAGAGGCGGGGAATCAGATATGGGGAAACAGGGGCGGGGAATCAGAGGCGGGGAAACAGAGGCGGGGAATCAGATATGGGGAATCAGAGGCGGGGAATCTGAGCTGGGGAATCAGAGGTGGGGAATCAGAGTTGGGGAATCAGAGGCGGGGACTTAGATATGGGGAAACAGAGGCGGGGAATCAGAGGCGGGAAACAGAGGCGGGGAATCAGATATTGTGAATCAGAGGTGGGGAATCAGAGGCAGTGAATCAGATGTGCGGAATCAGAGATGGGGAATCAGAGGCAGGGAATCAGAATCAGAAGCAGGGAATAAGACGCGGGGAATCAGAGGCGGGGAATCAGAGCTGGGAAGCAGAGGCAGTGAATCAGAGGCGGGGAATCAGAGGCAGGGAATCGGATGTGCGGAATCAGAGATGGGGAATCAGATGTGGGGAATCAGAGGCGGTGAATCAGACATGGGAAATTAGAGGCAGGGAATCAGAGTTGGGGATTCAGAGGCGGGGAATCAGATATGGGGAAAGAGAGGCGGGGAATCAGAGGTGGGCAAATAGAGGCGGGGAATCAGATATGGGGAAACAGATGCGGGGAATCAGAGGCGGGGAAACAGAGGCGGGGAATCAGATATGGGGAATCAGAGGTGGTGAATCAGAGGTTGGGAATCAGAGGCAGGGAATCAGAGGCTGGGAATCAGATGCAGGGAATCAGATGCGGGGTATCAGAGGCGGGGAATCAGAGCTGGGGAATCAGAGGTGGGGAATCAAAGTTGGGGAATCAGAGGCGGGGACTTAGATATGGGATATCAGAGGCGGGGAATCAGATATGGGGAAACAGGGGCGGGGAAGCAGAGGCGGGGAAACAGAGGCGGGGAATCAGATATGGGGAATCAGAGGTGTGGAATCAGAGGTTGCGAATCAGAGGCAGGGAATCAGAGGCGGGGAAACAGAGGCGGGGAATTAGATATGGGGAATCAGAGGTGGCGAATCAAAGGCGGTGAAACAGAGATGGGGAATCAGGGCAGGGAATCAGAGGCAGGGAATCAAACACGGGGAATCAGAGCTGGGGAATCAGAGGCGGGGAATTAGAGTTGGGGAATCAGAGGAGGGGAATCAGAGGCGGGGAAACAGAGGCGGGGAAGCAGATATGGGGAATCAGAGGTGGGGAATCAGAGGTTGGGAATCAGAGGCATGGAATCAGAGGCGGGGAATCAGAGGCAGGGAATCAGAGGCAGGGAATCAGATGTGCGGAATCGGAGATGGGGAATCAGAGGCAGGGAATCAGAGGCGGGGAATCAGAGGTGGGGAATCAGAGGCCGGGAATCAGATATGGGGAAACAGATGCGGGGAATCAGAGGCGGGGAAACAGAGGTGGGGAATCAGATATGGGGAATCAGAGGTGGGGAATCAGAGGTTGGGATTCAGAGGCAGGTAATCAGAGGCTTGGAATCAGATGCAGGGAATCAGATGCGGGGAATCAGAGGCGGGGAATCAGAGCTGGGGAATCAGAGGTGGGGAATCAGAGTTGGGGAATCAGAGGCGGGGACTTAGATATTGGGAAACAGAGGAGGGGAATCAGAGGCGGGGAAACAGAGGCGGGGAATCAGATATGGGGAATCAGAGGTGGGGAATCAGAGGCAGGGAATCAGATGTACGGAATCAGAGATGGGGAATCAGAGGCAGGGAATCAGAATCAGAAGCAGGGAATCAGAGGTCGGGAATCAGAGGCCTGGAATCAGAGGCGGTGAATCAGAGGCGGGGAATCAGAGGCAGGGAATCGGATGTGCGGAATCAGAGATGGGGAATCAGAGGTGGGGAATCAGAGGCGGTGAATCAGACATGGGTAATCAGAGGCGGGGAATCAGAGGCAGGAAATCAGACACGGGGAATCAGAGGCGGGGAATCAGAGCTGGGGAATTAGATGCAGGGAATCAGAGTTGGGGATTCAGAGGCGGGGAATCAGATATGGGGAAACAGAGGTGGGGAATCAGAGGTGGGCAAATAGAGGCGGGGAATCAGATATGGGGAAACAGAGGCGGGGAATCAGAGGCGTGGAAACAGAGGCGGGTATCAGATATGGGGAATCAGAGGTGGGGAATCAGAGGTTGGGAATCAGAGGCAGGGAATCAGTGGCTGGGAATCAGATGCAGGGAATCAGATGCGGGTATCAGAGGCGGGGAATCAGAGCTGGGGAATCAGAGGTGGGGAATCAGAGTTGGGGAATCAGAGGCGGGGACTTAGATATGAGGAAACAGAGGCGGGGAATCAGAGGCGGGGAAACAGAGGCAGGGAATCAGATATGGGGAATCAGAGGTGGGGAATCAGAGGCAGGGAATCAGATGTGCGGAATCAGAGATGGGGAATCAGAGGCAGGGAATCAGAATCAGAAGCAGGGAATAAGACGCGGGGAATCAGAGGCGGGGAATCGGAGCTGGGGAAGCAGAGGCAGTGAATCAGAGGCGGGGAATCAGAGGCAGGGAATCGGATGTGCGGAATCAGAGATGGGGAATCAGAGGTGGGGAATCAGAGGCGGTGAATCAGACATGGGTAATCAGAGGCGGGGAATCAGAGGCAGGAAATCAGACACGGGGAATCAGAGGCGGGGAATCAGAGCTGGGAAATTAGAGGCAGGGAATCAGAGTTGGGGATTCAGAGGCGGGGAATCAGATATGGGGAAAGAGAGGCGGGGAATCAGAGGCGGGCAAATAGAGTCGGGGAATCAGATATGGGGAAACAGAGGCGGGGATTCAGAGGCGGGGAAACAGAGGCGGGGAATCAGATATGGGGAATCAGAG
The DNA here is from genome assembly GCF_036971445.1 of Narcine bancroftii. NCBI lineage: Eukaryota > Metazoa > Chordata > Chondrichthyes > Torpediniformes > Narcinidae > Narcine > Narcine bancroftii. The sequence continues at coordinate 131,338,336 of NC_091470.1, forward strand.
GTGGGGAATCAGAGGTTGGTAATCAGAGGCAGGGAATCAGAGGCTGGGAATCAGATGCAGGGAATCAGATGTGGGGAATCAGAGGCAGGGAATCAGAGCTGGGGTATCAGAGCTGGGGAATCAAAGTTGGGGAATCAGAGGCGGGGACTTAGATATGGGGAATCAGAGGCGTGGAATCAGATATGGGGAAACAGGGGCGGGGAATCAGAGGCGGGGAAACAGATGCGGGGAATCAGATATAGGCAATCAGAGGTGTGGAATCAGAGGTTGGGAATCAGAGGCAGGGAATCAGAGGCGGGGAATCAGAGGCCGGGAATCAGATATGGGGAAACAGAGGCGGGGAATCAGAGGCGGGGAAACAGAGGCGGGGAATCAGATATGGGGAATCAGAATTGGGGAATCAGAGGCAGGGAATTAGATGTGCGGAATCAGAAATGGGGAATCAGAGGCAGGGAATCAGAATCAGAAGCAGGGAATCAGAGGCCGGGAATCAGAGGCCGGAATCAGATGCCGGGAATAAGAGGCCGGGAATCAGAGTCCGGGAATCAGAGTCCGGGAATCAGAGATGGGGAATCAGAGGCGGGGAGCGAGAGGCAGGGAATCAAACACGGGGAATCAGAGGCGGGGAATCAGAGCTGGGTTATCAGAGGCGGGGAATCAGAGTTGGGGAATCAGAGGCGGGGAATCAGAGCTGGGGAATCAGAGGTGGGGAATCAGAGTCGGGGAATCAGAGGCAGGGAATCGGATGTGCGTAATCAGAGATGGGGAATCAGAGGTGGGGAATCAGAGGCGGTGAATCTGAGATGGGGAATCAGAGGCGGGGAATCAGAGGCAGGATATCAGACACGGGGATTCAGAGGCTGGGAATCAGACGGGGGGAATCAAAGGCGGGGAATCAGAGCTGGGGAATCAGAGGCAGGGAATCAGTGTTGGGGATTCAGAGGCGGGGAATCAGATATGGGGAAACAGAGGCGGGGAATCAGAGGCGGGCAAACAGAGGCGGGGAATTAGATATGGGGAATCAGAGGTGGGGAATCAGAGGTGGTGAATCAGAGATGGGGAATCACAGGCGGGGAATCAGAGGCAGGGAATAGAACGCGGGGAATCAGAGGCAGGGAATCAGAGCTGGGGAATCAGAGGCGGGGAATCATAGTTGGGAATCAGAGGCGGGGAATCAGATATGGGGAAACAGAGGCGGGGAATCAGAGGCGGGGAAACAGAGGCGGGGAATCAGATATGGGGAATCGGATGCTGGGAATCAGAGGCGGGGAATCAGAGCTGGGGAATCAGAGGCAGGGAATCAGAGTTGGTGCATCAGAGGTGGGGAATTAGATTTGGGATAACAGAGGCGGGGAATCAGAGGCGGGGAAACAGAGGCGGGGAATCAGATATGGGGAATCAGATGTGGGGAATCAGAGGCAGGGAATCAGATGTGCGGAATCAGAGATGGGGAATCAGAGGCAGGGAATCAGAATCAGAAGCAGGGAATCAGAGGCCTGGAATCAGATGCTGGGAATAAGAGGCCGGGAATCAGAGGTGGGGAATCAGAGTCCGGGAATCAGAGATTGGGATTCAAAGGCGGGGAATGAGATATGGAGAATCAGAGGCGGGGAATCAGAGGCGGGGAAACAGAGGTGGGGAATCAGATATGGGGAATCAGAGGTGGCGAATCAAAGGCGGTGAATCAGAGATGGGGAATCAGAGGCGGGGAATCAGAGGCAGGGAATCAAACACGGGGAATCAGAGGCGGGGAATCAGAGCTGGGGAATCAGAGGCGGGGAATCAGAGTTGGGGAATCAGAGGCGGGGAATCAGATATGGGGAAACAGGGGCGGGGAATCAGAGGCGGGGAAACAGAGGCGGGGAATCAGATATGGGGAATCAGAGGTGTGGAATCAGAGGTTGGGTATCAGAGGCAGGGAATCAGAGGCGGGGAAACAGAGGCAGGGAATCAGATCTGGGGAATCAGTGGCGGGGAAGTAGAGTTGGGGAATCAGAGGCGGGGAATCAGAGGCGGGGAAACAGAGGCGGGGAATCAAACACGGGGAATCAGAGGTGGGGAATCAGAGGTTGGGAATCAGAGGCAAGAAATCAGAGGAGGGGAATCAGAGGCGGGGAATCAGAGGCCGGGAATCAGATATGGTGAAACAGAGGTGGGGAATCAGAGTTTGGGAATCAGAGGCAGGGAATCAGAGGCTTGGAATCAGATGCAGGGAATCAGATGCGGGGAATCAGAGGCGGGGAATCTGAGCTGTGGAATCAGAGGTGGGGAATCAGAGTTGGGGAATCAGAGGCGGGGACTTAGATATTGGGAAACAGAGGCGGGGAATCAGAGGCGGGGAAACAGAGGCGGGGAATCAGAAATGGGGAATCAGAGGTTGGGAATCAGAGGCAGGGAATCAGATGTGCGGAATCAGAGATGGGGAATCAAAGGCAGGGAATCAGAATCAGAAGCAGGGAATCAGAGGCAGGGAATCAGAGGCCGGAATCAGATGCCGGGAATAAGAGGCTGGGAATCAGAGGTGGGGAATCAGAGTCCGGGAATCAGAGATGGGGATTCAGAGGCGGGGAATGAGATATGGGGAATCAGAGGCGGGGAATCAGAGGCGGGGAAACAGAGGCGGGGAATCAGATATGGGGAATCAGAGGTGGGGAATCAGGGGCGGGGTATCAGTGGCAGGGAATCAGAGGCGGGAAATCAGAGGCCGGGAATCAGAGGCGGTGAATCAGAGGCGGGGAATCAGAGGCAGGGTATCGGATGTGCGGAATCAGAGATGGGGAATCAGAGGTGGGGAATCAGAGGCGGTGAATCAGACATGGGTAATCAGAGGCGGGGAATCAGAGGCAGGAAATCAGACACGGGGAATCAGAGGCGGGGAATTAGAGCTGGGGAATTAGATGCAGGGAATCAGATTTGGGGATTCAGAGGCGGGGAATCAGATATGGGGAAATAGAGGTGGGGAACCAGAGGTGGGCAAATAGAGGCGGGGAATCCGATATGGGGAAACAGAGGCGGGGAATCAGAGGCGTGGAAACAGAGGCGGGGAATCAGATATGGGGAATCAGAGGTGGGGAATCAGAGGTTGGGAATCAGAGGCAGGGAATCAGAGGCTGGGAATCAGATGCAGGGAATCAGATGCGGGGATTAGAGGCGGGGAATCAGAGCTGGGGAATCAGAGGTGGGGAATCAGAGTTGGGGAATCAGAGGCGGGGACTTAGATATGGGGAAACAGAGGCGGGGAATCAGAGGCGGGAAACAGAGGCGGGGAATCAGATATTGTGAATCAGAGGTGGGGAATCAGAGGCAGGGAATCAGATGTGCGGAATCAGAGATGGGGAATCAGAGGCAGGGAATCAGAATCAGAAGCAGGGAATAAGACGCGGGGAATCAGAGGCGGGGAATCAGAGCTGGGAAGCAGAGGCAGTGAATCAGAGGCGGGGAATCAGAGGCAGGGAATCGGATGTGCGGAATCAGAGATGGGGAATCAGAGGTGGGGAATCAGAGGCGGTGAATCAGACATGGGTAATCAGAGGCAGGGAATCAGAGGCAGGAAATCAGACACGGGGAATCAGAGGCGGGGAATCAGAGCTGGGAAATTAGAGGCAGGGAATCAGAGTTGGGGATTCAGAGGCGGGGAATCAGATATGGGGAAAGAGAGGCGGGGAATCAGAGGCGGGCAAATAGAGGCGGGGAATCAGATATGGGGAAACAGATGCGGGGAATCAGAGGCGGGGAAACAGAGGCGGGGAATCAGATATGGGGAATCAGAGGTGGGGAATCAGAGGTTGGGAATCAGAGGCAGGGAATCAGAGGCTGGGAATCAGATGCAGGGAATCAGATGCGGGGTATCAGAGGCGGGGAATCAGAGCTGGGGAATCAGAGGTGGGGAATCAAAGTTGGGGAATCAGAGGCGGGGACTTAGATATGGGATATCAGAGGCGGGGAATCAGATATGGGGAAACAGGGGCGGGGAATCAGAGGCGGGGAAACAGAGGCGGGGAATCAGATATGGGGAATCAGAGGCGGGGAATCAGAGCTGGGGAATCAGAGGTGGGGAATCAGAGTTGGGGAATCAGAGGCGGGGACTTAGATATGGGGAAACAGAGGCGGGGAATCAGAGGCGGGAAACAGAGGCGGGGAATCAGATATTGTGAATCAGAGGTGGGGAATCAGAGGCAGGGAATCAGATGTGCGGAATCAGAGATGGGGAATCAGAGGCAGGGAATCAGAATCAGAAGCAGGGAATAAGACGCGGGGAATCAGAGGCGGGGAATCAGAGCTGGGAAGCAGAGGCAGTGAGTCAGAGGCGGGGAATCAGGGGCAGGGAATCGGATGTGCGGAATCAGAGATGGGGAATCAGAGGTGGGGAATCAGAGGCGGTGAATCAGACATGGGAAATTAGAGGCAGGGAATCAGAGTTGGGGATTCAGAGGCGGGGAATCAGATATGGGGAAAGAGAGGCGGGGAATCAGAGGTGGGCAAATAGAGGCGGGGAATCAGATATGGGGAAACAGATGCGGGGAATCAGAGGCGGGGAAACAGAGGCGGGGAATCAGATATGGGGAATCAGAGGTGGGGAATCAGAGGTTGGGAATCAGAGGCAGGGAATCAGAGGCTGGGAATCAGATGCAGGGAATAAGATGCGGGGTATCAGAGGCGGGGAATCAGAGCTGGGGAATCAGAGGTGGGGAATCAAAGTTGGGGAATCAGAGGCGGGGACTTAGATATGGGATATCAGAGGCGGGGAATCAGATATGGGGAAACAGGGGCGGGGAAGCAGAGGCGGGGAAACAGAGGCGGGGAATCAGATATGGGGAATCAGAGGTGTGGAATCAGAGGTTGCGAATCAGAGGCAGGGAATCAGAGGCGGGGAAACAGAGGCGGGGAATTAGATATGGGGAATCAGAGGTGGCGAATCAAAGGCGGTGAAACAGAGATGGGGAATCAGGGCAGGGAATCAGAGGCAGGGAATCAAACACGGGGAATCAGAGCTGGGGAATCAGAGGCGGGGAATTAGAGTTGGGGAATCAGAGGAGGGGAATCAGAGGCGGGGAAACAGAGGCGGGGAATCAGATATGGGGAATCAGAGGTGGGGAATCAGAGGTTGGGAATCAGAGGCATGGAATCAGAGGCGGGGAATCAGAGGCAGGGAATCAGAGGCAGGGAATCAGATGTGCGGAATCGGAGATGGGGAATCAGAGGCAGGGAATCAGAGGCGGGGAATCAGAGGTGGGGAATCAGAGGCCGGGAATCAGATATGGGGAAACAGATGCGGGGAATCAGAGGCGGGGAAACAGAGGTGGGGAATCAGATATGGGGAATCAGAGGTGGGGAATCAGAGGTTGGGATTCAGAGGCAGGTAATCAGAGGCTTGGAATCAGATGCAGGGAATCAGATGCGGGGAATCAGAGGCGGGGAATCAGAGCTGGGGAATCAGAGGTGGGGAATCAGAGTTGGGGAATCAGAGGCGGGGACTTAGATATTGGGAAACAGAGGAGGGGAATCAGAGGCGGGGAAACAGAGGCGGGGAATCAGATATGGGGAATCAGAGGTGGGGAATCAGAGGCAGGGAATCAGATGTACGGAATCAGAGATGGGGAATCAGAGGCAGGGAATCAGAATCAGAAGCAGGGAATCAGAGGTCGGGATTCAGAGGCCTGGAATCAGAGGCGGTGAATCAGAGGCGGGGAATCAGAGGCAGGGAATCGGATGTGCGGAATCAGAGATGGGGAATCAGAGGTGGGGAATCAGAGGCGGTGAATCAGACATGGGTAATCAGAGGCGGGGAATCAGAGGCAGGAAATCAGACACGGGGAATCAGAGGCGGGGAATCAGAGCTGGGGAATTAGATGCAGGGAATCAGAGTTGGGGATTCAGAGGCGGGGAATCAGATATGGGGAAACAGAGGTGGGGAATCAGAGGTGGGCAAATAGAGGCGGGGAATCAGATATGGGGAAACAGAGGCGGGGAATCAGAGGCGTGGAAACAGAGGCGGGTATCAGATATGGGGAATCAGAGGTGGGGAATCAGAGGTTGGGAATCAGAGGCAGGGAATCAGAGGCTGGGAATCAGATGCAGGGAATCAGATGCGGGTATCAGAGGCGGGGAATCAGAGCTGGGGAATCAGAGGTGGGGAATCAGAGTTGGGGAATCAGAGGCGGGGACTTAGATATGAGGAAACAGAGGCGGGGAATCAGAGGCGGGGAAACAGAGGCAGGGAATCAGATATGGGGAATCAGAGGTGGGGAATCAGAGGCAGGGAATCAGATGTGCGGAATCAGAGATGGGGAATCAGAGGCAGGGAATCAGAATCAGAAGCAGGGAATAAGACGCGGGGAATCAGAGGCGGGGAATCGGAGCTGGGGAAGCAGAGGCAGTGAATCAGAGGCGGGGAATCAGAGGCAGGGAATCGGATGTGCGGAATCAGAGATGGGGAATCAGAGGTGGGGAATCAGAGGCGGTGAATCAGACATGGGTAATCAGAAGCGGGGAATCAGAGGCAAGAAATCAGACACGGGGAATCAGAGGCGGGGAATCAGAGCTGGGAAATTAGAGGCAGGGAATCAGAGTTGGGGATTCAGAGGCGGGGAATCAGATATGGGGAAAGAGAGGCGGGGAATCAGAGGCGGGCAAATAGAGGCGGGGAATCAGATATGGGGAAACAGAGGCGGGGATTCAGAGGCGGGGAAACAGAGGCGGGGAATCAGATATGGGGAATCAGAGGTGGGGAATCAGAGGTTGGGAATCAGAGGCAGGGAATCAGAGGCTGGGAATCAGATGCAGGGAATCAGATGTGGGGAATCAGAGGCGGGGAATCAGAGCTGGGGTATCAGAGCTGGGGAATCAAAGTTGGGGAATCAGAGGCGGGGACTTAGATATGGGGAATCAGAGGCGTGGAATCAGATATGGGGAAACAGGGGCGGGGAATCAGAGGCGGGGAAACAGATGCGGGGAATCAGATATAGGCAATCAGAGGTGTGGAATCAGAGGTTGGGAATCAGAGGCAGGGAATCAGAGGCGGGGAAACAGAGGCGGGGAATCAGATATGGGGAATCAGAGGTGGCGAATCAAAGGTGGGGAATCAGAGGCGGGGAATCAGAGCTGGGGAATCAGAGGTGGGGAATCAGAGTTGGGGAATCAGAGGCGGGGACTTAGATATGGGGAAACAGAGGCGGGGAATCAGAGGCGGGGAAACAGAGGCGGGGAATCAGATATGGGGAATCAGAGGTGGGGAATCAGAGGCAGGGAATCAGATGTACGGAATCAGAGATGGGGAATCAGAGGCAGGGAATCAGAATCAGAAGCAGGGAATCAGAGGCCGGGAATCAGAGGCCGGAATCAGATGCCGGGAATAAGAGGCTGGGAATCAGAGGTGGGGAATCAGAGTCCGGGAATCAGAGATGCGGATTCAGAGGCGGGGAATGAGATATGGGGAATCAGAAGTGGCGAATCAAAGGTGGTGAATCAGAGATGGGGAATCAGAGGCCGGGAATTAGAGGCAGGGAATCAAACACGTGGAATCAGAGGCGGGAAATCAGAGCAGGGGAATCAGAGGCGGGGAATCAGAGTTGGGGAATCAGAGGCGGGGAATCAGACGCAGGGAATCAATATGGGAAATCAGAGGTGGGGAATCAGAGGTTGGGAATCAGAGGAAGGGAATCAGAGGCGAGGAATCAGAGCTGGGGAATCAGAGGCGGGGAATCAGAATTGGGGAATCAGAGATGGGGAATCAGAGATGGGGAATCAGAGGCGGGGAATCAGACGCGGGGAATCAGAGGTGGTGAATCAGAGATGGGGAATCAGAGGCGGGGAATCAGAGGCAGGGAATCAGACGCGGGGAATCAGAGGCGGGGAATCAGAGTCGGGGAATCATAGCTGGCGAATCAGAGGTGGGGAATCAGAGGCGGGGAAGCAGAGGCGGGGAATCAGATATGTGGAATCAGAGGTGGGGAATCAGAGTTTGTGAATCAGAGATGGGGAATCAGAGGCGGGGAATCAGAGGCCGGTAATCAGACGCGGGGAATCAGAGGCGGGGATTCAGAGCTCGGGAATCAGAGGCGGGGAATCTGAGTTGGGGAATCAGAGGCGGGGAATCAGATATGGGGAATCAGAGGCGGGGAGTCAGAGGCGGGGAAACAGAGGCGAGAAATCAGATATGGGGAATCAGAGGTGGGGAATCAGGGGCGGAGTATCAGTGGCAGGGAATCAGAGGCGGGATATCAGATATGGGGAAACAGAGGTGGGGAATCAGAGGCAGGGAAACAGAGGTGGGGAATCAGATATGGGGAATCAGAGGTGGGGAATCAGAGGTTGGGAAACAGAGGCAGGGAATCAGAGGCGGGGAGTCAGAGGCGGGGAATCAGAGGCAGGGAATCAGATGTGCGGAATCAGAGATGGGGAATCAGAGGCAGCGAATCAGAGGCGGGGAACCAGAGGCGGGGAATCAGAGGCGGAGAATCAGAGCCTGGGAATCAGAGGCGGGGAATCAGAGGCGGGGAAACAGAGGCGGGGAAACAGATATGGGGACTCAGAGGTGGGTAATCAGAGGTTGGGAATCAGAGGCAGGGAATCAGAGGCAGGGAATCAGAGGCAGGGAATCAGAGTTGGGGAATCAGAGGCGGGGAATCAGAGGCAGGGAATCAGAGGCGGGGAATCAGAGGCAGGGAATCAGATATGGGGAAACAGAGGTGGGGAATCAGAGGTGGGTAAATAGAGGCGGGGAATCAGATATGGGGAAACAGAGGCGGGGAATCAGAGGCGTGGAAACAGAGGCGGGGAATCAGATATGGGGAATCAGAGGTGGGGAATCAGAGGTTGGGAATCAGAGGCAGGGAATCAGAGGCTGGGAATCAGATGCAGGGAATCAGATGCGGGTATCAGAGGCGGGGAATCAGAGCTGGGGAATCAGAGGTGGGGAATCAGAGTTGGGGAATCAGAGGCGGGGACTTAGATATGAGGAAACAGAGGTGGGGAATCAGAGTTGGGGAATCAGAGGCGGGGACAGATATGAGGAAACAGAGGCGGGGAATCAGAGGCGGGGAAACAGAGGCAGGGAATCAGATATGGGGAATCAGAGGTGGGGAATCAGAGGCAGGGAATCAGATGTGCGGAATCAGAGATGGGGAATCAGAGGCAGGGAATCAGAATCAGAAGCAGGGAATAAGACGCGGGGAATCAGAGGCGGGGAATCAGAGCTGGGGAAGCAGAGGCAGTGAATCAGAGGCGGGGAATCAGAGGCAGGGAATCGGATGTGCGGAATCACAGATGGGGAATCAGAGGTGGGGAATCAGAGGCGGTGAATCAGACATGGGTAATCAGAGGCGGGGAATCAGAGGCAGGAAATCAGACACGGGGAATCAGAGGCGGGGAATCAGAGCTGGGAAATTAGAGGCAGGGAATCAGAGTTGGGGATTCAGAGGCGGGGAATCAGATATGGGGAAAAAGAGGCGGGGAATCAGAGGCGGGCAAATAGAGGCGGGGAATCAGATATGGCGAAACAGAGGCGGGGATTCAGAGGCGGGGAAACAGAGGCGGAGAATCAGATATGGGGAATCAGAGGTGGGGAATCAGAGGTTGGGAATCAGAGGCAGGGAATCAGAGGCTGGGAATCAGATGCAGGGAATCAGATGCGGGGAATCAGAGGTGGGGAATCAGAGCTGGGGTATCAGAGGTGGGGAATCAAAGTTGGGGAATCATAGGCGGGGACTTAGATATGGGGAATCAGAGGCGTGGAATCAGATATGGGGAAACAGGGGCGGGGAATCAGAGGCGGGGAAACAGATGCGGGGAATCAGATATGGGCAATCAGAGGTGTGGAATCAGAGGTTGGGAATCAGAGGCAGGGAATCAGAGGCGGGGAAACAGAGGCGGGGAATCAGATATGGGGAATCAGAGGTGGCGAATCAAAGGCGGTGAAACAGAGATGGGGAATCAGGGCAGGGAATCAGAGGCAGGGAATCAAACACGGGGAATCAGAGCTGGGGAATCAGAGGCGGTGAATTAGTGTTGTGGAATCAGAGGAGGGGAATCAGAGGCGGGGAAACAGAGGCGGGGAATCAGATATGGGGAATCAGAGGTGGGGAATCAGAGGTTGGGAATCAGAGGCATGGAATCAGAGGCGGGGCATCAGAAGCGGGGAATCAGAGGCAGGGAATCAGATGTGCGGAATCGGAGATGGGGAATCAGAGGCAGGGAATCAGAGGCTGGGAATCAGAGGCGGGGAATCAGAGGCCGGGAATCAGATATGGGGAAACAGAGGTGGGGAATCAGAGGTTGGGAATCAGAGGCAGGGAATCAGAGGCTTGGAATCAGATGCAGGGAATCAGATGCGGGGAATCAGAGGCGGGGAATCAGAGCTGGGGAATCAGAGGTGGGGAATCAGAGTTGGGGAATCAGAGGCGGGGACTTAGATATGGGGAAACAGAGGCGGGGAATCAGAGGCGGGGAAACAGAGGCGGGGAATCAGATATGGGGAATCAGAGGTGGGGAATCAGAGGCAGGGAATCAGATGTACGGAATCAGAGATGGGGAATCAGAGGCAGGGTATCAGAATCAGAAGCAGGGAATCAGAGGCCGGGAATCAGAGGCCGGAATCAGATGCCGGGAATAAGAGGCTGGGAATCAGAGGTGGGGAATCAGATATGGGGAATCAGAGGCGGGGAGTCAGAGGCGGGGAAACAGAGGCGAGAAATCAGATATGGGGAATCAGAGGTGGGGAATCAGGGGCGGAGTATCAGTGGCAGGGAATCAGAGGCGGGATATCAGATATGGGGAAACAGAGGTGGGGAATCAGAGGCAGGGAAACAGAGGTGGGGAATCAGATATGGGGAATCAGAGGTGGGGAATCAGAGGTTGGGAAACAGAGGCAGGGAATCAGAGGCGGGGAGTCAGAGGCGGGGAATCAGAGGCAGGGAATCAGATGTGCGGAATCAGAGATGGGGAATCAGAGGCAGCGAATCAGAGGCGGGGAACCAGAGGCGGGGAATCAGAGGCGGAGAATCAGAGCCTGGGAATCAGAGGCGGGGAATCAGAGGCGGGGAAACAGAGGCGGGGAAACAGATATGGGGACTCAGAGGTGGGTAATCAGAGGTTGGGAATCAGAGGCAGGGAATCAGAGGCAGGGAATCAGAGGCAGGGAATCAGAGTTGGGGAATCAGAGGCGGGGAATCAGAGGCAGGGAATCAGAGGCGGGGAATCAGAGGCAGGGAATCAGATATGGGGAAACAGAGGTGGGGAATCAGAGGTGGGTAAATAGAGGCGGGGAATCAGATATGGGGAAACAGAGGCGGGGAATCAGAGGCGTGGAAACAGAGGCGGGGAATCAGATATGGGGAATCAGAGGTGGGGAATCAGAGGTTGGGAATCAGAGGCAGGGAATCAGAGTCTGGGAATCAGATGCAGGGAATCAGATGCGGGTATCAGAGGCGGGGAATCAGAGCTGGGGAATCAGAGGTGGGGAATCAGAGTTGGGGAATCAGAGGCGGGGACTTAGATATGAGGAAACAGAGGTGGGGAATCAGAGTTGGGGAATCAGAGGCGGGGACAGATATGAGGAAACAGAGGCGGGGAATCAGAGGCGGGGAAACAGAGGCAGGGAATCAGATATGGGGAATCAGAGGTGGGGAATCAGAGGCAGGGAATCAGATGTGCGGAATCAGAGATGGGGAATCAGAGGCAGGGAATCAGAATCAGAAGCAGGGAATAAGACGCGGGGAATCAGAGGCGGGGAATCAGAGCTGGGGAAGCAGAGGCAGTGAATCAGAGGCGGGGAATCAGAGGCAGGGAATCGGATGTGCGGAATCACAGATGGGGAATCAGAGGTGGGGAATCAGAGGCGGTGAATCAGACATGGGTAATCAGAGGCGGGGAATCAGAGGCAGGAAATCAGACACGGGGAATCAGAGGCGGGGAATCAGAGCTGGGAAATTAGAGGCAGGGAATCAGAGTTGGGGATTCAGAGGCGGGGAATCAGATATGGGGAAAAAGAGGCGGGGAATCAGAGGCGGGCAAATAGAGGCGGGGAATCAGATATGGCGAAACAGAGGCGGGGATTCAGAGGCGGGGAAACAGAGGCGGAGAATCAGATATGGGGAATCAGAGGTGGGGAATCAGAGGTTGGGAATCAGAGGCAGGGAATCAGAGGCTGGGAATCAGATGCAGGGAATCAGATGCGGGGAATCAGAGGTGGGGAATCAGAGCTGGGGTATCAGAGGTGGGGAATCAAAGTTGGGGAATCATAGGCGGGGACTTAGATATGGGGAATCAGAGGCGTGGAATCAGATATGGGGAAACAGGGGCGGGGAATCAGAGGCGGGGAAACAGATGCGGGGAATCAGATATGGGCAATCAGAGGTGTGGAATCAGAGGTTGGGAATCAGAGGCAGGGAATCAGAGGCGGGGAAACAGAGGCGGGGAATCAGATATGGGGAATCAGAGGTGGCGAATCAAAGGCGGTGAAACAGAGATGGGGAATCAGGGCAGGGAATCAGAGGCAGGGAATCAAACACGGGGAATCAGAGCTGGGGAATCAGAGGCGGTGAATTAGAGTTGTGGAATCAGAGGAGGGGAATCAGAGGCGGGGAAACAGAGGCGGGGAATCAGATATGGGGAATCAGAGGTGGGGAATCAGAGGTTGGGAATCAGAGGCATGGAATCAGAGGCGGGGCATCAGAAGCGGGGAATCAGAGGCAGGGAATCAGATGTGCGGAATCGGAGATGGGGAATCAGAGGCAGGGAATCAGAGGCTGGGAATCAGAGGCGGGGAATCAGAGGCCGGGAATCAGATATGGGGAAACAGAGGTGGGGAATCAGAGGTTGGGAATCAGAGTCAGGGAATCAGAGGCTTGGAATCAGATGCAGGGAATCAGATGCGGGGAATCAGAGGCGGGGAATCAGAGCTGGGGAATCAGAGGTGGGGAATCAGAGTTGGGGAATCAGAGGCGGGGACTTAGATATGGGGAAACAGAGGCGGGGAATCAGAGGCAGGGAAACAGAGGCGGGGAATCAGATATGGGGAATCAGAGGTGGGGAATCAGAGGCAGGGAATCAGATGTACGGAATCAGAGATGGGGAATCAGAGGCAGGGTATCAGAATCAGAAGCAGGGAATCAGAGGCCGGGAATCAGAGGCCGGAATCAGATGCCGGGAATAAGAGGCTGGGAATCAGAGGTGGGGAATCAGAGTCCGGGAATCAGAGATGTGGATTCAGAGGCGGGGAATGAGATATGGGGAATCAGAGGCGGGGAATCAGAGGCGGGGAAACAGATGTGGGGAATCAGATATGGGGAATCAGAGGTGGCGAATCAAAGGCGGTGAATCAGAGATGGGGAATCAGAGGCGGGGAATCAGATGCAGGGAATCAAACACGTGGAATCAGAGGCGGGGAATCAGAGCAGGGGAATCAGAGGCGGGGAATCAGAGTTGGGGAATCAGAGGCGGGGAATCAGATGCAGGGAATCAATATGGGAAATCAGAGGCGGGGAATCAGAGGTTGGGAATCAGAGGAAGGGAATCAGAGGCGAGGAATCAGAGCTGGGGAATCAGAGGCGGGGAATCAGAATTGGGGAATCACAGATGGGGAATCAGAGATGGGGAATCAGAGGCGGGGAATCAGACGCGGGGAATCAGAGGTGGTGAATCAGAGTTGGGGAATCAGAGGCGGGGAATCAGATATGGGGAATCAGAGGCGGGGAGTCAGAGGCGGGGAAACAGAGGCGAGAAATCAGATATGGGGAATCAGAGGTGGGGAATCAGGGGCGGAGTATCAGTGGCAGGGAATCAGAGGCGGGAAATCAGAGGCCGGGAATCAGAGGCGGTGAATCAGAGGCGGGGAATCAGAGGCAGGGAATCGGATGTGCGGAATCAGAGATGGGGAATCAGAGGTGGGGAATCAGAGGCGGTGAATCAGACATGGGTAATCAGAGGCGGGGAATCAGAGGCAGGAAATCAGACACGGGGAATCGGAGGCGGGGAATCAGAGGCGGGGAATCAGATATGGGGAAACAGGGGCGGGGAATCAGAGGCGGGGAAACAATGGCGGGGAATCAGATATGGGGAATCAGAGGTGTGGAATCAGAGGTTGGGAATGAGAGGCAGGGAATCAGAGGCGGGGAAACAGAGGCAGGGAATCAGATCTGGGGAATCAGTGGCGGGGAAGTAGAGTTTGGGAATCAGAGGCGGGGAATCAGAGGCGGGGAAACAGAGGCGGGGAATCAGAGGTGGGCAAATAGAGGCGGGGAATCAGATATGTGGAAACGGAGGCGGGGAATCAGAGGCGTGGAAACAGAGGCGGGGAATCAGATATGGGGAATCAGAGGTGGGGAATCAGAGGTTGGGAATCAGAGGCAGGGAATCAGAGGCTGGGAATCAGATGCAGGGAATAAGATGCGGGTATCAGAGGCGGGGAATCAGAGCTGGGGAATCAGAGGTGGGGAATCAGAGTTGGGGAATCAGAGGCGGGGACTTAGATATGAGGAAACAGAGGTGGGGAATCAGAGTTGGGGAATCAGAGGCGGGGACTTAGAAATGAGGAAACAGAGGCGGGGAATCAGAGGCGGGGAAACAGAGGCAGGGAATCAGATATGGGGAATCAGAGGTGGGGAATCAGAGGCAGGGAATCAGATGTGCGGAATCAGAGATGGGGAATCAGAGGCAGGGAATCAGAATCAGAAGCAGGGAATAAGACGCGTGGAATCAGAGGCGGGGAATCAGAGCTGGGGAAGCAGAGGCAGTGAATCAGAGGCGGGGAATCAGAGGCAGGGAATCGGATGTGCGGAATCAGAGATGGGGAATCAGAGGTGGGGAATCAGAGGCGGTGAATCAGACATGGGTAATCAGAGGCGGGGAATCAGAGGCAGGAAATCAGACACGGGGAATCAGAGGCGGGGAATCAGAGCTGGGAAATTAGAGGCAGGGAATCAGAGTTGGGGAGTCAGAGGCGGGGAATCAGATATGGGGAAAGAGAGGCGGGGAATCAGAGGCGGGCAAATAGAGGCGGGGAATCATATATGGGGAAACAGAGGCGGGGAATCAGAGGCGGGGAAACAGAGGCGGGGAATCAGATATGGGGAATCAGAGGTGGGGAATCAGAGGTTGGGAATCAGAGGCAGGGAATCAGAGGCTGGGAATCAGATGCAGGGAATCAGATGCGGGGAATCAGAGGCGGGGAATCAGAGCTGGGGTATCAGAGGATGGGAATCAAAGTTGGGGAATCAGAGGCGGGGACTTAGATATGGGGAATCAGAGGCGTGGAATCAGATATGGGGAAACAGGGGCGGGGAATCAGAGGCGGGGAAACAGATGCGGGGAATCAGATATGGGCAATCAGAGGTGTGGAATCAGAGTTTGGGAATCAGAGGCAGGGAATCAGAGGCGGGGAAACAGAGGCGGGGAATCAGATATGGGGAATCAGAGGTGGCGAATCAAAGGCGGTGAAACAGAGATGGGGAATCAGGGCAGGGAATCAGAGGCAGGGAATCAAACACGGGGAATCAGAGCTGGGGAATCAGAGGCGGGGAATTAGAGTTGTGGAATCAGAGGAGGGGAATCAGAGGCGGGGAAACAGAGGCGGGGAATCAGATATGGGGAATCAGAGGTGGGGAATCAGAGGTTGGCAATCAGAGGCATGGAATCAGAGGCGGGGCATCAGACGCGGGGAATCAGAGGCAGGGAATCAGATGTGCGGAATCGGAGATGGGGAATCAGAGGCAGGGAATCAGAGGCTGGGAATCAGAGGCGGGGAATCAGAGACCGGGAATCAGATATGGGGAAACAGAGGTGGGGAATCAGAGGCGGGGAAACAGAGGCGGGGAATCAGATATGGGGAATCAGAGGTGGGGAATCAGAGGTTGGGAATCAGAGGCAGGGAATCAGAGGCTTGGAATCAGATGCAGGGAATCAGATGCGGGGAATCAGAGGCGGGGAATCAGAGCTGGGGAATCAGAGGTGGGGAATCAGAGTTGGGGAATCAGAGGCGGGGACTTAGATATGGGGAAACAGAGGCGGGGAATCAGAGGCGGGGAAACAGAGGCGGGGAATCAGATATGGGGAATCAGAGGTGGGGAATCAGAGGCAGGGAATCAGATGTACGGAATCAGAGATGGGGAATCAGAGGCAGGGAATCAGAATCAGAAGCAGGGAATCAGAGGCCGGGAATCAGAGGCCGGAATCAGATGCCGGGAATAAGAGGCTGGGAATCAGAGGTGGGGAATCAGAGTCCGGGAATCAGAGATGGGGATTCAGAGGCGGGGAATGAGATATGGGGAATCAGAGGCGGGGAATCAGAGGCGGGGAAACAGATGTGGGGAATCAGATATGGGGAATCAGAGGTGGCGAATCAAAGGCGGTGAATCAGAGATGGGGAATCAGAGGCCGGGAATCAGAGGCAGGGAATCAAACACGTGGAATCAGAGGCGGGGAATCAGAGCAGGGGAATCAGAGGCGGGGAATCAGAGTTGGGGAATCAGAGGCGGGGAATCAGACGCAGGGAATCAATATGGGAAATCAGAGGTGGGGAATCAGAGGTTGGGAATCAGAGGAAGGGAATCAGAGGCGAGGAATCAGAGCTGGGGAATCAGAGGCGGGGAATCAGAATTGGGGAATCAGAGATGGGGAATCAGAGATGGGGAATCAGAGGCGGGGAATCAGACGCGGGGAATCAGAGGTGGTGAATCAGAGTTGGGGAATCAGAGGCGGGGAATCAGATATGGGGAATCAGAGGTGGCGAATCAAAGGCGGTGAATCAGAGATGGGGAATCAGAGGCGGGGAATCAGAGGCGTGGAAACAGAGGCGGGGAATCAGATATGGGGAATCAGAGGTGGGGAATCAGAGGTTGGGAATCAGAGGCAGGGAATCAGAGGCTGGGAATCAGATGCAGGGAATAAGATGCGGGTATCAGAGGCGGGGAATCAGAGCTGGGGAATCAGAGGTGGGGAATCAGAGTTGGGGAATCAGAGGAGGGGACTTAGATATGAGGAAACAGAGGTGGGGAATCAGAGTTGGGGAATCAGAGGCGGGGACTTAGATATGAGGAAACAGAGGCGGGGAATCAGAGGCGGGGAAACAGAGGCAGGGAATCAGATATGGGGAATCAGAGGTGGGGAATCAGAGGCAGGGAATCAGATGTGCGGAATCAGAGATGGGGAATCAGAGGCAGGGAATCAGAATCAGAAGCAGGGAATAAGACGCGGGGAATCAGAGGCGGGGAATCAGAGCTGGGGAAGCAGAGGCAGTGAATCAGAGGCGGGGAATCAGAGGCAGGGAATCGGATGTGCGGAATCAGAGATGGGGAATCAGAGGTGGGGAATCAGAGGCGGTGAATCAGACATGGGTAATCAGAGGCGGGGAATCAGAGGCAGGAAATCAGACACGGGGAATCAGAGGCGGGGAATCAGAGCTGGGAAATTAGAGGCAGGGAATCAGAGTTGGGGAGTCAGAGGCGGGGAATCAGATATGGGGAAAGAGAGGCGGGGAATCAGAGGCGGGCAAATAGAGGCGGGGAATCAGATATGGGGAAACAGAGGCGGGGAATCAGAGGCGGGGAAACAGAGGCGGGGAATCAGATATGGGGAATCAGAGGTGGGGAATCAGAGGTTGGGAATCAGAGGCAGGGAATCAGAGGCTGGGAATCAGATGCAGGGAATCAGATGCGGGGAATCAGAGGCGGGGAATCAGAGCTGGGGTATCAGAGGATGGGAATCAAAGTTGGGGAATCAGAGGCGGGGACTTAGATATGGGGAATCAGAGGCGTGGAATCAGATATGGGGAAACAGGGGCGGGGAATCAGAGGCGGGGAAACAGATGCGGGGATTCAGATATGGGCAATCATAGGTGTGGAATCAGAGGTTGGGAATCAGAGGCAGGGAATCAGAGGCGGGGAAACAGAGGCGGGGAATCAGATATGGGGAATCAGAGGTGGCGAATCAAAGGCGGTGAAACAGAGATGGGGAATCAGGGCAGGGAATCAGAGGCAGGGAATCAAACACGGGGAATCAGAGCTGGGGAATCAGAGGCGGGGAATTAGAGTTGTGGAATCAGAGGAGGGGAATCAGAGGCGGGGAAACAGAGGCGGGGAATCAGATATGGGGAATCAGAGGTGGGGAATCAGAGGTTGGGAATCAGAGGCATGGTATCAGAGGCGGGGCATCAGACGCGGGGAATCAGAGGCAGGGAATCAGATGTGCGGAATCGGAGATGGGGAATCAGAGGCAGGGAATCAGAGGCTGGGAATCAGAGGCGGGGAATCAGAGGCCGGGAATCAGATATGGGGAAACAGAGGTGGGGAATCAGAGGCGGGGAAACAGAGGCGGGGAATCAGATATGGGGAATCAGAGGTGGGGAATCAGAGGTTGGGAATCAGAGGCAGGGAATCAGAGGCTTGGAATCAGATGCAGGGAATCAGATGCGGGGAATCAGAGGCGGGGAATCAGAGCTGGGGAATCAGAGGTGGGGAATCAGAGTTGGGGAATCAGAGGCGGGGACTTAGATATGGGGAAACAGAGGCGGGGAATCAGAGGCGGGGAAACAGAGGCGGGGAATCAGATATGGGGAATCAGAGGTGGGGAATCAGAGGCAGGGAATCAGATGTACGGAATCAGAGATGGGGAATCAGAGGCAGGGAATCAGAATCAGAAGCAGGGAATCAGAGGCCGGGAATCAGAGGCCGGAATCAGATGCCGGGAATAAGAGGCTGGGAATCAGAGGTGGGGAATCAGAGTCCGGGAATCAGAGATGGGGATTCAGAGGCGGGGAATGAGATATGGGGAATCAGAGGCGGGGAATCAGAGGCGGGGAAACAGATGTGGGGAATCAGATATGGGGAATCAGAGGTGGCGAATCAAAGGCGGTGAATCAGAGATGGGGAATCAGAGGCCGGGAATCAGAGGCAGGGAATCAAACACGTGGAATCAGAGGCGGGGAATCAGAGCAGGGGAATCAGAGGCGGGGAATCAGAGTTGGGGAATCAGAGGCGGGGAATCAGACGCAGGGAATCAATATGGGAAATCAGAGGTGGGGAATCAGAGGTTGGGAATCAGAGGAAGGGAATCAGAGGCGAGGAATCAGAGCTGGGGAATCAGAGGCGGGGAATCAGAATTGGGGAATCAGAGATGGGGAATCAGAGATGGGGAATCAGAGGCGGGGAATCAGACGCGGGGAATCAGAGGTGGTGAATCAGAGTTGGGGAATCAGAGGCGGGGAATCAGATATGGGGAATCAGAGGTGGGGAGTCAGAGGCGGGGAAACAGAGGCGAGAAATCAGATATGGGGAATCAGAGGTGGGGAATCAGGGGCGGAGTATCAGTGGCAGGGAATCAGAGGCGGGAAATCAGAGGCCGGGAATCAGAGGCGGTGAATCAGAGGCGGGGAATCAGAGGCAGGGAATCGGATGTGCGGAATCAGAGATGGGGAATCAGAGGTGGGGAATCAGAGGCGGTGAATCAGACATGGGTAATCAGAGGCGGGGAATCAGAGGCAGGAAATCAGACACGGGGAATCAGAGGCGGGGAATCAGAGCTGGGGAATTAGATGCAGGGTATTAGAGGCGGGGAAACAGAGGCGGGGAATCAGATATGGGTAATTGGATGCGGGGAATCAGAGGCGGGGAATCAGAGCTGGGGAATCAGAGCCGGGGAATCAGAGTTGGTGCATCAGAGGTGGGGAATTAGATATGGGGAAACAGAGGCGGGGAATCAGAGGCGGGGAAACAGAGGCGGGGAATCAGATATGGGGAATCAGAGGTGGGGAATCAGAGGCAGGGAATCAGATGTGCGGAATCAGAGATGGGGAATCAGAGGCAGGGAATCAGAATCAGAAGCGGGGAATCAGAGGCCGGGAATCAGAGGCCTGGAATCAGATGCTGGGAATAAGAGGCCGGGAATCAGAGGTGGGGAATCAGAGTCCGGGAATCAGAGATGGGGATTCAGAGGCGGGGAATGAGATATGGAGAATCAGAGGCGGGGAATCAGAGGCGGGGAAACAGAGGTGGGGAATCAGATATGGGGAATCAGAGGTGGCGAATCAAAGGCGGTGAATCAGAGATGGGGAATCAGAGGCAGGGAATCAGAGGCAGGGAATCAAACACGGGGAATCAGAGGCGGGGAATCAGAGCTGGGGAATCAGAGGCGGGGAATCAGAGTTGGGGAATCAGAGGCGGGGAATCAGATATGGGGAAACAGGGGCGGGGAATCAGAGGCGGGGAAACAGAGGCGGGGAATCAGATATGGGGAATCAGAGGTGTGGAATCAGAGGTTGGGAATCAGAGGCAGGGAATCAGAGGCGGGGAAACAGAGGCAGGGAATCAGATCTGGGGAATCAGTGGCGGGGAAGTAGAGTTTGGGAATCAGAGGCGGGGAATCAGAGGCGGGGAAACAGAGGCGGGGAATCAAACACGGGGAATCAGAGGTGGGGAATCAGAGGTTGGGAATCAGAGGCGGGGAATCAGAGGCGGGGAATCAGAGGCAGGGAATCAGATGTGCGGAATCGGAGATGGGGAATCAGAGGCAAGAAATCAGAGGCGGGGAATCAGAGGCGGGGAATCAGAGGCCGGGAATCAGATATGGTGAAACAGAGTCGTGAAATCAGAGGCGGGGAAACAGAGGCGGGGAATCAGATATGGGGAATCAGAGGTGGGGAATCAGAGTTTGGGAATCAGAGGCAGGGAATCAGAGGCTTGGAATCAGATGCAGGGAATCAGATGCGGGGAATCAGAGGCGGGGAATCAGAGCTGGGGAATCAGAGGTGGGGAATCAGAGTTGGGGAATCAGAGGCGGGGACTTAGATATTGGGAAACAGAGGCGGGGAATCAGAGGCGGGGAAACAGAGGCGGGGAATCAGATATGGGGAATCAGAGGTGGGAATCAGAGGCAGGGAATCAGATGTGCGGAATCAGAGATGGGGAATCAGAGGCCGGGAATCAGAGACCGGAATCAGATGCCGGGAATACGAGGCCGGGAATCAGAGGTGGGGAATCAGATTCCGGGAATCAGAGATGGGGATTCAGAGGCGGGGAATGAGATATGGGGAATCAGAGGCGGAGAATCAAAGGCGGGGAAACAGAGGCGGGGAATCAGATATGGGGAATCAGAGGTGGGGAATCAGGGGCGGGGTATCAGTGGCAGGGAATCAGAGGCGGGAAATCAGAGGCCGGGAATCAGAGGCGGTGAATCAGAGGCGGGGAATCAGAGGCAGGGAATCGGATGCGGGGAATCAGAGGCGGGGAATCAGAGGTGGGGAATCAGACTCCGGGAATCAGAGATGGGGATTCAGAGGCGGGGAATGAGATATGGGGAATCAGAGGCGGGGAATCAGAGGCGGGGAAACAGAGGCGGGGAATCAGATATGGGGAATCAGAGGTGGGGAATCAGAGGTGGGGTATCAGTGGCAGGGAATCAGAGGCGGGAAATCAGAGGCCGCGAATCAGAGGCGGTGAATCAGAGGCGGGGAATCAGAGGCAGGGAATCGGATGTGCGGAATCAGAGATGGGGAATCAGAGGTGGGGAATCAGAGGCAGTGAATCAGACATGGGTAATCAGAGGCGGGGAATCAGAGGCAGGAAATCAGACACGGGGAATCAGAGGCGGGGAATCAGAGCTGGGGAATTAGATGCAGGGAATCAGAGTTGGGGATTCAGAGGCGGGGAATCAGATATGGGGAAACAGAGGTGGGGAATCAGAGGTGGGCAAATAGAGGCGGGGAATCAGATATGGGGAAACAGAGGCGGGGAATCAGAGGCGTGGAAACAGAGGCGGGGAATCAGATATGGGGAATCAGAGGTGGGCAATCAGAGGTTGGGAATCAGAGGCAGGGAATCAGAGGCTGGGAATCAGATGCAGGGAATCAGATGCGGGGATCAGAGGCGGGGAATCAGAGCTGGGGAATCAGAGGTGGGGAATCAGAGTTGGGGAATCAGAGGCGGGGCTTAGATATGGGGAAACAGAGGCGGGGAATCAGAGGCGGGGAAACAGAGTCGGGGAATCAGATATGGGGAATCAGAGGTGGGGAATCTGAGGCAGGGAATCAGATGTGCGGAATCAGAGATGGGGAATCAGAGGCAGGGAATCAGAATCAGAAGCAGGGAATAAGACGCGGGGAATCAGAGGTGGGGAATCAGAGCTGGGGAAGCAGAGGCAGTGAATCTGAGGCGGGGAATCAGAGGCAGGGAATCGGATGTGCGGAATCAGAGATGGGGAATCAGAGGTGGGGAATCAGAGGCGGTGAATCAGACATGGGTAATCAGAGGCGGGGAATCAGAGGCAGAAATTCAGACACGGGGAATCAGAGGCGGGGAATCAGAGCTGGGAAATTAGAGGCAGGGAATCAGAGTTGGGGATTCAGATGTGGGGAATCAGATATGGGGAAACAGAGGCGGGGAATCAGAGGCGGGCAAATAGAGGCGGGGAATCAGATATGGGGAAACAGAGGCGGGGAATCAGAGGCGGGGAAACAGAGGCGGGGAATCAGATATGGGGAATCAGAGGTGGGGAATCAGAGGTTGGGAATCAGAGGCAGGGAATCAGAGGCTGGGAATCAGATGCAGGGAATCAGATGCGGGGAATCAGAGCTGGGGAATCAGAGGTGGGGAATCAAAGTTGGGGAATCAGAGGCGGGGACTTAGATATGGGGAATCAGAGGCTGGGAATCAGATATGGGGAAACAGGGGCGGGGAATCAGAGGCGGGGAAACAGAGGCGGGGAATCAGATATGGGGAATCAGAGGTGTGGAATCAGAGGTTGGGAATCAGAGCTGGGGATTCAGAGGCGGGGAATTAGAGTTGGGGAATCAGAGGAGGGGAATCAGAGGCGGGGAAACAGAGGCGGGGAATCAGATATGGGGAATCAGAGGCGGGGAATCAGAGGTTGGGAATCAGAGGCAGGCAATCAGAGGCGGGGAATCAGAGGCGGGGAATCAGAGGCAGGGAATCAGATGTGCGGAATCGGAGATGGGGAATCAGAGGCAGGGAATCAGAGGCGGGGAATCAGAGGTGGGGAATCAGAGGCCGGGAATCAGATATGGGGAAACAGAGGCGGGGAATCAGAGGCGGGGAAACAGAGGCGGGGAATCAGATATGGGGAATCAGAGGTGGGGAATCAGAGTTTGGGAATCAGAGGCAGGGAATCAGAGGCTTGGAATCAGATGCAGGGAATCAGATGCGGGGAATCAGAGGCGGGGAATCAAAGCTGGGAAATTAGAGGCAGGGAATCAGAGTTGGGGAGTCAGAGGCGGGGAATCAGATATGGGGAAAGAGAGGCGGGGAATCAGAGGCGGGCAAATAGAGGCGGGGAATCAGATATGGGGAAACAGAGGCGGGGAATCAGAGGCGGGGAAACAGAGGCGGGGAATCAGATATGGGGAATCAGAGGTGGGGAATCAGAGGTTGGGAATCAGAGGCAGGGAATCAGAGGCTGGGAATCAGATGCAGGGAATCAGATGCGGGGAATCAGAGGCGGGGAATCAGAGCTGGGGTATCAGAGGATGGGAATCAAAGTTGGGGAATCAGAGGCGGGGACTTAGATATGGGGAATCAGAGGCGTGGAATCAGATATGGGGAAACAGGGGCGGGGAATCAGAGGCGGGGAAACAGATGCGGGGATTCAGATATGGGCAATCATAGGTGTGGAATCAGAGGTTGGGAATCAGAGGCAGGGAATCAGAGGCGGGGAAACAGAGGCGGGGAATCAGATATGGGGAATCAGAGGTGGCGAATCAAAGGCGGTGAAACAGAGATGGGGAATCAGGGCAGGGAATCAGAGGCAGGGAATCAAACACGGGGAATCAGAGCTGGGGAATCAGAGGCGGGGAATTAGAGTTGTGGAATCAGAGGAGGGGAATCAGAGGCGGGGAAACAGAGGCGGGGAATCAGATATGGGGAATCAGAGGTGGGGAATCAGAGGTTGGGAATCAGAGGCATGGTATCAGAGGCGGGGCATCAGACGCGGGGAATCAGAGGCAGGGAATCAGATGTGCGGAATCGGAGATGGGGAATCAGAGGCAGGGAATCAGAGGCTGGGAATCAGAGGCGGGGAATCAGAGGCCGGGAATCAGATATGGGGAAACAGAGGTGGGGAATCAGAGGCGGGGAAACAGAGGCGGGGAATCAGATATGGGGAATCAGAGGTGGGGAATCAGAGGTTGGGAATCAGAGGCAGGGAATCAGAGGCTTGGAATCAGATGCAGGGAATCAGATGCGGGGAATCAGAGGCGGGGAATCAGAGCTGGGGAATCAGAGGTGGGGAATCAGAGTTGGGGAATCAGAGGCGGGGACTTAGATATGGGGAAACAGAGGCGGGGAATCAGAGGCGGGGAAACAGAGGCGGGGAATCAGATATGGGGAATCAGAGGTGGGGAATCAGAGGCAGGGAATCAGATGTACGGAATCAGAGATGGGGAATCAGAGGCAGGGAATCAGAATCAGAAGCAGGGAATCAGAGGCCGGGAATCAGAGGCCGGAATCAGATGCCGGGAATAAGAGGCTGGGAATCAGAGGTGGGGAATCAGAGTCCGGGAATCAGAGATGGGGATTCAGAGGCGGGGAATGAGATATGGGGAATCAGAGGCGGGGAATCAGAGGCGGGGAAACAGATGTGGGGAATCAGATATGGGGAATCAGAGGTGGCGAATCAAAGGCGGTGAATCAGAGATGGGGAATCAGAGGCCGGGAATCAGAGGCAGGGAATCAAACACGTGGAATCAGAGGCGGGGAATCAGAGCAGGGGAATCAGAGGCGGGGAATCAGAGTTGGGGAATCAGAGGCGGGGAATCAGACGCAGGGAATCAATATGGGAAATCAGAGGTGGGGAATCAGAGGTTGGGAATCAGAGGAAGGGAATCAGAGGCGAGGAATCAGAGCTGGGGAATCAGAGGCGGGGAATCAGAATTGGGGAATCAGAGATGGGGAATCAGAGATGGGGAATCAGAGGCGGGGAATCAGACGCGGGGAATCAGAGGTGGTGAATCAGAGGCGGGGAATCAGATATGGGGAATCAGAGGTGGGGAGTCAGAGGCGGGGAAACAGAGGCGAGAAATCAGATATGGGGAATCAGAGGTGGGGAATCAGGGGCGGAGTATCAGTGGCAGGGAATCAGAGGCGGGAAATCAGAGGCCGGGAATCAGAGGCGGTGAATCAGAGGCGGGGAATCAGAGGCAGGGAATCGGATGTGCGGAATCAGAGATGGGGAATCAGAGGTGGGGAATCAGAGGCGGTGAATCAGACATGGGTAATCAGAGGCGGGGAATCAGAGGCAGGAAATCAGACACGGGGAATCAGAGGCGGGGAATCAGAGCTGGGGAATTAGATGCAGGGTATTAGAGGCGGGGAAACAGAGGCGGGGAATCAGATATGGGTAATTGGATGCGGGGAATCAGAGGCGGGGAATCAGAGCTGGGGAATCAGAGCCGGGGAATCAGAGTTGGTGCATCAGAGGTGGGGAATTAGATATGGGGAAACAGAGGCGGGGAATCAGAGGCGGGGAAACAGAGGCGGGGAATCAGATATGGGGAATCAGAGGTGGGGAATCAGAGGCAGGGAATCAGATGTGCGGAATCAGAGATGGGGAATCAGAGGCAGGGAATCAGAATCAGAAGCGGGGAATCAGAGGCCGGGAATCAGAGGCCTGGAATCAGATGCTGGGAATAAGAGGCCGGGAATCAGAGGTGGGGAATCAGAGTCCGGGAATCAGAGATGGGGATTCAGAGGCGGGGAATGAGATATGGAGAATCAGAGGCGGGGAATCAGAGGCGGGGAAACAGAGGTGGGGAATCAGATATGGGGAATCAGAGGTGGCGAATCAAAGGCGGTGAATCAGAGATGGGGAATCAGAGGCAGGGAATCAGAGGCAGGGAATCAAACACGGGGAATCAGAGGCGGGGAATCAGAGCTGGGGAATCAGAGGCGGGGAATCAGAGTTGGGGAATCAGAGGCGGGGAATCAGATATGGGGAAACAGGGGCGGGGAATCAGAGGCGGGGAAACAGAGGCGGGGAATCAGATATGGGGAATCAGAGGTGTGGAATCAGAGGTTGGGAATCAGAGGCAGGGAATCAGAGGCGGGGAAACAGAGGCAGGGAATCAGATCTGGGGAATCAGTGGCGGGGAAGTAGAGTTTGGGAATCAGAGGCGGGGAATCAGAGGCGGGGAAACAGAGGCGGGGAATCAAACACGGGGAATCAGAGGTGGGGAATCAGAGGTTGGGAATCAGAGGCGGGGAATCAGAGGCGGGGAATCAGAGGCAGGGAATCAGATGTGCGGAATCGGAGATGGGGAATCAGAGGCAAGAAATCAGAGGCGGGGAATCAGAGGCGGGGAATCAGAGGCCGGGAATCAGATATGGTGAAACAGAGGCGTGAAATCAGAGGCGGGGAAACAGAGGCGGGGAATCAGATATGGGGAATCAGAGGTGGGGAATCAGAGTTTGGGAATCAGAGGCAGGGAATCAGAGGCTTGGAATCAGATGCAGGGAATCAGATGCGGGGAATCAGAGGCGGGGAATCAGAGCTGGGGAATCAGAGGTGGGGAATCAGAGTTGGGGAATCAGAGGCGGGGACTTAGATATTGGGAAACAGAGGCGGGGAATCAGAGGCGGGGAAACAGAGGCGGGGAATCAGATATGGGGAATCAGAGGTGGGAATCAGAGGCAGGGAATCAGATGTGCGGAATCAGAGATGGGGAATCAGAGGCCGGGAATCAGAGACCGGAATCAGATGCCGGGAATACGAGGCCGGGAATCAGAGGTGGGGAATCAGATTCCGGGAATCAGAGATGGGGATTCAGAGGCGGGGAATGAGATATGGGGAATCAGAGGCGGGGAATCAAAGGCGGGGAAACAGAGGCGGGGAATCAGATATGGGGAATCAGAGGTGGGGAATCAGGGGCGGGGTATCAGTGGCAGGGAATCAGAGGCGGGAAATCAGAGGCCGGGAATCAGAGGCGGTGAATCAGAGGCGGGGAATCAGAGGCAGGGAATCGGATGCGGGGAATCAGAGGCGGGGAATCAGAGGTGGGGAATCAGACTCCGGGAATCAGAGATGGGGATTCAGAGGCGGGGAATGAGATATGGGGAATCAGAGGCGGGGAATCAGAGGCGGGGAAACAGAGGCGGGGAATCAGATATGGGGAATCAGAGGTGGGGAATCAGAGGTGGGGTATCAGTGGCAGGGAATCAGAGGCGGGAAATCAGAGGCCGCGAATCAGAGGCGGTGAATCAGAGGCGGGGAATCAGAGGCAGGGAATCGGATGTGCGGAATCAGAGATGGGGAATCAGAGGTGGGGAATCAGAGGCAGTGAATCAGACATGGGTAATCAGAGGCGGGGAATCAGAGGCAGGAAATCAGACACGGGGAATCAGAGGCGGGGAATCAGAGCTGGGGAATTAGATGCAGGGAATCAGAGTTGGGGATTCAGAGGCGGGGAATCAGATATGGGGAAACAGAGGTGGGGAATCAGAGGTGGGCAAATAGAGGCGGGGAATCAGATATGGGGAAACAGAGGCGGGGAATCAGAGGCGTGGAAACAGAGGCGGGGAATCAGATATGGGGAATCAGAGGTGGGCAATCAGAGGTTGGGAATCAGAGGCAGGGAATCAGAGGCTGGGAATCAGATGCAGGGAATCAGATGCGGGGATCAGAGGCGGGGAATCAGAGCTGGGGAATCAGAGGTGGGGAATCAGAGTTGGGGAATCAGAGGCGGGGCTTAGATATGGGGAAACAGAGGCGGGGAATCAGAGGCGGGGAAACAGAGTCGGGGAATCAGATATGGGGAATCAGAGGTGGGGAATCTGAGGCAGGGAATCAGATGTGCGGAATCAGAGATGGGGAATCAGAGGCAGGGAATCAGAATCAGAAGCAGGGAATAAGACGCGGGGAATCAGAGGTGGGGAATCAGAGCTGGGGAAGCAGAGGCAGTGAATCTGAGGCGGGGAATCAGAGGCAGGGAATCGGATGTGCGGAATCAGAGATGGGGAATCAGAGGTGGGGAATCAGAGGCGGTGAATCAGACATGGGTAATCAGAGGCGGGGAATCAGAGGCAGAAATTCAGATACGGGGAATCAGAGGCGGGGAATCAGAGCTGGGAAATTAGAGGCAGGGAATCAGAGTTGGGGATTCAGATGTGGGGAATCAGATATGGGGAAAAAGAGGCGGGGAATCAGAGGCGGGCAAATAGAGGCGGGGAATCAGATATGGGGAAACAGAGGCGGGGAATCAGAGGCGGGGAAACAGAGGCGGGGAATCAGATATGGGGAATCAGAGGTGGGGAATCAGAGGTTGGGAATCAGAGGCAGGGAATCAGAGGCTGGGAATCAGATGCAGGGAATCAGATGCGGGGAATCAGAGCTGGGGAATCAGAGGTGGGGAATCAAAGTTGGGGAATCAGAGGCGGGGACTTAGATATGGGGAATCAGAGGCTGGGAATCAGATATGGGGAAACAGGGGCGGGGAATCAGAGGCGGGGAAACAGAGGCGGGGAATCAGATATGGGGAATCAGAGGTGTGGAATCAGAGGTTGGGAATCAGAGCTGGGGATTCAGAGGCGGGGAATTAGAGTTGGGGAATCAGAGGAGGGGAATCAGAGGCGGGGAAACAGAGGCGGGGAATCATATATGGGGAATCAGAGGCGGGGAATCAGAGGTTGGGAATCAGAGGCAGGGAATCAGAGGCGGGGAATCAGAGGCGGGGAATCAGAGGCAGGGAATCAGATGTGCGGAATCGGAGATGGGGAATCAGAGGCAGGGAATCAGAGGCGGGGAATCAGAGGTGGGGAATCAGAGGCCGGGAATCAGATATGGGGAAACAGAGGCGGGGAATCAGAGGCGGGGAAACAGAGGCGGGGAATCAGATATGGGGAATCAGAGGTGGGGAATCAGAGTTTGGGAATCAGAGGCAGGGAATCAGAGGCTTGGAATCAGATGCAGGGAATCAGATGCGGGGAATCAGAGGCGGGGAATCAAAGCTGGGGAATCAGAGGTGGGGAATCAGAGTTGGGGAATCAGAGGCGGGGACTTAGATATTGGGAAACAGAGGTGGGGAATCAGAGGCGGGGAAACAGAGGCGGGGAATCAGATATGGGGAATCAGAGGTGGGGAATCAGGAGCGGGGTATCAGTGGCAGGGAATCAGAGGCGGGATATCAGAGGCCGGGAATCAGAGGCGGTGAATCAGAGGCGGGGAATCAGAGGCAGGGAATCGGATGTGCGGAATCAGAGATGGGGAATCAGAGGTGGGGAATCAGAGGCGGTGAATCAGACATGGGTAATCAGAGGCGGGGAATCAGAGGCAGGAAATCAGACACGGGGAATCAGAGGCGGGGAATCAGAGCTGGGGAATTAGATGCAGGGAATCAGAGTTGGGGATTCAGAGGCGGGGAATCAGATATGGGGAAACAGGGGCGTGGAATCAGAGGCGGGGAAACAGAGGCGGGGAATCAGATATGGGGAATCAGAGGTGTGGAATCAGAGGTTGGGAATCAGAGGCAGGGAATCAGAGGCGGGGAAACAGAGGCAGGGAATCAGATCTGGGGAATCAGTGGCGGGGAATTAGAGTTTGGGAATCAGAGGCGGGGAATCAGAGGCGGGGAAACAGAGGCGGGGAATCAAACACGGGGAATCAGAGGTGGGGAATCAGAGGTTGGGAATCAGAGGCGGGGAATCAGAGGCGGGGAATCAGAGGCAGGGAATCAGATGTGCGGAATCGGAGATGGGGAATCAGAGGCAAGAAATCAGAGGCGGGGAATCAGAGGCGGGGAATCAGAGGCCGGGAATCAGATATGGTGAAACAGAGGCGTGAAATCAGAGGCGGGGAAACAGAGGCGGGGAATCAGATATGGGGAATCAGAGGTGGGGAATCAGAGTTTGGGAATCAGAGGCAGGGAATCAGAGGCTTGGAATCAGATGCAGGGAATCAGATGCGGGGAATCAGAGGCGGGGAATCAGAGCTGGGGAATCAGAGGTGGGGAATCAGAGTTGGGGAATCAGAGGCGGGGACTTAGATATTGGGAAACAGAGGCGGGGAATCAGAGGCGGGGAAACAGAGGCGGGGAATCAGATATGGGGAATCAGAGGTGGGAATCAGAGGCAGGGAATCAGATGTGCGGAATCAGAGATGGGGAATCAGAGGCCGGGAATCAGAGACCGGAATCAGATGCCGGGAATACGAGGCCGGGAATCAGAGGTGGGGAATCAGATTCCGGGAATCAGAGATGGGGATTCAGAGGCGGGGAATGAGATATGGGGAATCAGAGGCGGGGAATCAAAGGCGGGGAAACAGAGGCGGGGAATCAGATATGGGGAATCAGAGGTGGGGAATCAGGGGCGGGGTATCAGTGGCAGGGAATCAGAGGCGGGAAATCAGAGGCCGGGAATCAGAGGCGGTGAATCAGAGGCGGGGAATCAGAGGCAGGGAATCGGATGCGGGGAATCAGAGGCGGGGAATCAGAGGTGGGGAATCAGACTCCGGGAATCAGAGATGGGGATTCAGAGGCGGGGAATGAGATATGGGGAATCAGAGGCGGGGAATCAGAGGCGGGGAAACAGAGGCGGGGAATCAGATATGGGGAATCAGAGGTGGGGAATCAGAGGTGGGGTATCAGTGGCAGGGAATCAGAGGCGGGAAATCAGAGGCCGCGAATCAGAGGCAGTGAATCAGAGGCGGGGAATCAGAGGCAGGGAATCGGATGTGCGGAATCAGAGATGGGGAATCAGAGGTGGGGAATCAGAGGCAGTGAATCAGACATGGGTAATCAGAGGCGGGGAATCAGAGGCAGGAAATCAGACACGGGGAATCAGAGGCGGGGAATCAGAGCTGGGGAATTAGATGCAGGGAATCAGAGTTGGGGATTCAGAGGCGGGGAATCAGATATGGGGAAACAGAGGTGGGGAATCAGAGGCTGGGAATCAGATGCAGGGAATCAGATGCGGGGATCAGAGGCGGGGAATCAGAGCTGGGGAATCAGAGGTGGGGAATCAGAGTTGGGGAATCAGAGGCGGGGCTTAGAAATGGGGAAACAGAGGCGGGGAATCAGAGGCGGGGAAACAGATGCGGGGAATCAGATATGGGGAATCAGAGGTGGGGAATCTGAGGCAGGGAATCAGATGTGCGGAATCAGAGATGGGGAATCAGAGGCAGGGAATCAGAATCAGAAGCAGGGAATAAGACGCGGGGAATCAGAGGTGGGGAATCAGAGCTGGGGAAGCAGAGGCAGTGAATCTGAGGCGGGGAATCAGAGGCAGGGAATCGGATGTGCGGAATCAGAGATGGGGAATCAGAGGTGGGGAATCAGAGGCGGTGAATCAGACATGGGTAATCAGAGGCGGGGAATCAGAGGCAGAAATTCAGACACGGGGAATCAGAGGCGGGGAATCAGAGCTGGGAAATTAGAGGCAGGGAATCAGAGTTGGGGATTCAGAGGTGGGGAATCAGATATGGGGAAACAGAGGCGGGGAATCAGAGGCGGGCAAATAGAGGCGGGGAATCAGATATGGGGAAACAGAGGCGGGGAATCAGAGGCGGGGAAACAGAGGGGGGGAATCAGATATGGGGAATCAGAGGTGGGGAATCAGAGGTTGGGAATCAGAGGCAGGGAATCAGAGGCTGGGAATCAGATGCAGGGAATCAGATGCGGGGAATCAGAGCTGGGGAATCAGAGGTGGGGAATCAAAGTTGGGGAATCAGAGGCGGGGACTTAGATATGGGGAATCAGAGGCTGGGAATCAGATATGGGGAAACAGGGGCGGGGAATCAGAGGCGGGGAAACAGAGGCGGGGAATCAGATATGGGGAATCAGAGGTGTGGAATCAGAGGTTGGGAATCAGAGCTGGGGATTCAGAGGCGGGGAATTAGAGTTGGGGAATCAGAGGAGGGGAATCAGAGGCGGGGAAACAGAGGCGGGGAATCAGATATGGGGAATCAGAGGCGGGGAATCAGAGGTTGGGAATCAGAGGCAGGGAATCAGAGGCGGGGAATCAGAGGCGGGGAATCAGAGGCAGGGAATCAGATGTGCGGAATCGGAGATGGGGAATCAGAGGCAGGGAATCAGAGGCGGGGAATCAGAGGTGGGGAATCAGAGGCCGGGAATCAGATATGGGGAAACAGAGGCGGGGAATCAGAGGCGGGGAAACAGAGGCGGGGAATCAGATATGGGGAATCAGAGGTGGGGAATCAGAGTTTGGGAATCAGAGGCAGGGAATCAGAGGCTTGGAATCAGATGCAGGGAATCAGATGCGGGGAATCAGAGGCGGGGAATCAAAGCTGGGGAATCAGAGGTGGGGAATCAGAGTTGGGGAATCAGAGGCGGGGACTTAGATATTGGGAAACAGAGGTGGGGAATCAGAGGCGGGGAAACAGAGGCGGGGAATCAGATATGGGGAATCAGAGGTGGGGAATCAGGAGCGGGGTATCAGTGGCAGGGAATCAGAGGCGGGATATCAGAGGCCGGGAATCAGAGGCGGTGAATCAGAGGCGGGGAATCAGAGGCAGGGAATCGGATGTGCGGAATCAGAGATGGGGAATCAGAGGTGGGGATTCAGAGGCGGGGAATGAGATATGGAGAATCAGAGGCGGGGAATCAGAGGCGGGGAAACAGAGGTGGGGAATCAGATATGGGGAATCAGAGGTGGCGAATCAAAGGCGGTGAATCAGAGATGGGGAATCAGAGGCAGGGAATCAGAGGCAGGGAATCAAACACGGGGAATCAGAGGCGGGGAATCAGAGCTGGGGAATCAGAGGCGGGGAATCAGAGTTGGGGAATCAGAGGCGGGGAATCAGATATGGGGAAACAGGGGCGGGGAATCAGAGGCGGGGAAACAGAGGCGGGGAATCAGATATGGGGAATCAGAGGTGTGGAATCAGAGGTTGGGAATCAGAGGCAGGGAATCAGAGGCGGGGAAACAGAGGCAGGGAATCAGATCTGGGGAATCAGTGGCGGGGAAGTAGAGTTTGGGAATCAGAGGCGGGGAATCAGAGGCGGGGAAACAGAGGCGGGGAATCAAACACGGGGAATCAGAGGTGGGGAATCAGAGGTTGGGAATCAGAGGCGGGGAATCAGAGGCGGGGAATCAGAGGCAGGGAATCAGATGTGCGGAATCGGAGATGGGGAATCAGAGGCAAGAAATCAGAGGCGGGGAATCAGAGGCGGGGAATCAGAGGCCGGGAATCAGATATGGTGAAACAGAGGCGTGAAATCAGAGGCGGGGAAACAGAGGCGGGGAATCAGATATGGGGAATCAGAGGTGGGGAATCAGAGTTTGGGAATCAGAGGCAGGGAATCAGAGGCTTGGAATCAGATGCAGGGAATCAGATGCGGGGAATCAGAGGCGGGGAATCAGAGCTGGGGAATCAGAGGTGGGGAATCAGAGTTGGGGAATCAGAGGCGGGGACTTAGATATTGGGAAACAGAGGCGGGGAATCAGAGGCGGGGAAACAGAGGCGGGGAATCAGATATGGGGAATCAGAGGTGGGAATCAGAGGCAGGGAATCAGATGTGCGGAATCAGAGATGGGGAATCAGAGGCCGGGAATCAGAGACCGGAATCAGATGCCGGGAATACGAGGCCGGGAATCAGAGGTGGGGAATCAGATTCCGGGAATCAGAGATGGGGATTCAGAGGCGGGGAATGAGATATGGGGAATCAGAGGCGGGGAATCAAAGGCGGGGAAACAGAGGCGGGGAATCAGATATGGGGAATCAGAGGTGGGGAATCAGGGGCGGGGTATCAGTGGCAGGGAATCAGAGGCGGGAAATCAGAGGCCGGGAATCAGAGGCGGTGAATCAGAGGCGGGGAATCAGAGGCAGGGAATCGGATGCGGGGAATCAGAGGCGGGGAATCAGAGGTGGGGAATCAGACTCCGGGAATCAGAGATGGGGATTCAGAGGCGGGGAATGAGATATGGGGAATCAGAGGCGGGGAATCAGAGGCGGGGAAACAGAGGCGGGGAATCAGATATGGGGAATCAGAGGTGGGGAATCAGAGGTGGGGTATCAGTGGCAGGGAATCAGAGGCGGGAAATCAGAGGCCGCGAATCAGAGGCGGTGAATCAGAGGCGGGGAATCAGAGGCAGGGAATCGGATGTGCGGAATCAGAGATGGGGAATCAGAGGTGGGGAATCAGAGGCAGTGAATCAGACATGGGTAATCAGAGGCGGGGAATCAGAGGCAGGAAATCAGACACGGGGAATCAGAGGCGGGGAATCAGAGCTGGGGAATTAGATGCAGGGAATCAGAGTTGGGGATTCAGAGGCGGGGAATCAGATATGGGGAAACAGAGGTGGGGAATCAGAGGTGGGCAAATAGAGGCGGGGAATCAGATATGGGGAAACAGAGGCGGGGAATCAGAGGCGTGGAAACAGAGGCGGGGAATCAGATATGGGGAATCAGAGGTGGGCAATCAGAGGTTGGGAATCAGAGGCAGGGAATCAGAGGCTGGGAATCAGATGCAGGGAATCAGATGCGGGGATCAGAGGCGGGGAATCAGAGCTGGGGAATCAGAGGTGGGGAATCAGAGTTGGGGAATCAGAGGCGGGGCTTAGATATGGGGAAACAGAGGCGGGGAATCAGAGGCGGGGAAACAGAGTCGGGGAATCAGATATGGGGAATCAGAGGTGGGGAATCTGAGGCAGGGAATCAGATGTGCGGAATCAGAGATGGGGAATCAGAGGCAGGGAATCAGAATCAGAAGCAGGGAATAAGACGCGGGGAATCAGAGGTGGGGAATCAGAGCTGGGGAAGCAGAGGCAGTGAATCTGAGGCGGGGAATCAGAGGCAGGGAATCGGATGTGCGGAATCAGAGATGGGGAATCAGAGGTGGGGAATCAGAGGCGGTGAATCAGACATGGGTAATCAGAGGCGGGGAATCAGAGGCAGAAATTCAGACACGGGGAATCAGAGGCGGGGAATCAGAGCTGGGAAATTAGAGGCAGGGAATCAGAGTTGGGGATTCAGATGTGGGGAATCAGATATGGGGAAACAGAGGCGGGGAATCAGAGGCGGGCAAATAGAGGCGGGGAATCAGATATGGGGAAACAGAGGCGGGGAATCAGAGGCGGGGAAACAGAGGCGGGGAATCAGATATGGGGAATCAGAGGTGGGGAATCAGAGGTTGGGAATCAGAGGCAGGGAATCAGAGGCTGGGAATCAGATGCAGGGAATCAGATGCGGGGAATCAGAGCTGGGGAATCAGAGGTGGGGAATCAAAGTTGGGGAATCAGAGGCGGGGACTTAGATATGGGGAATCAGAGGCTGGGAATCAGATATGGGGAAACAGTGGCGGGGAATCAGAGGCGGGGAAACAGAGGCGGGGAATCAGATATGGGGAATCAGAGGTGTGGAATCAGAGGTTGGGAATCAGAGCTGGGGATTCAGAGGCGGGGAATTAGAGTTGGGGAATCAGAGGTTGGGAATCAGAGGCGGGGAATCAGAGGCGGGGAATCAGAGGCAGGGAATCAGATGTGCGGAATCGGAGATGGGGAATCAGAGGCAAGAAATCAGAGGCGGGGAATCAGAGGCGGGGAATCAGAGGCC
This sequence comes from Narcine bancroftii, assembly GCF_036971445.1. Lineage (NCBI taxonomy): Eukaryota > Metazoa > Chordata > Chondrichthyes > Torpediniformes > Narcinidae > Narcine > Narcine bancroftii. The sequence continues at coordinate 131,373,832 of NC_091470.1, forward strand.
GGGAATCAGATATGGTGAAACAGAGGCGTGAAATCAGAGGCGGGGAAACAGAGGCGGGGAATCAGATATGGGGAATCAGAGGTGGGGAATCAGAGTTTGGGAATCAGAGGCAGGGAATCAGAGGCTTGGAATCAGATGCAGGGAATCAGATGCGGGGAATCAGAGGCGGGGAATCAGAGCTGGGGAATCAGAGGTGGGGAATCAGAGTTGGGGAATCAGAGGCGGGGACTTAGATATTGGGAAACAGAGGCGGGGAATCAGAGGCGGGGAAACAGAGGCGGGGAATCAGATATGGGGAATCAGAGGTGGGAATCAGAGGCAGGGAATCAGATGTGCGGAATCAGAGATGGGGAATCAGAGGCCGGGAATCAGAGACCGGAATCAGATGCCGGGAATACGAGGCCGGGAATCAGAGGTGGGGAATCAGATTCCGGGAATCAGAGATGGGGATTCAGAGGCGGGGAATGAGATATGGGGAATCAGAGGCGGGGAATCAAAGGCGGGGAAACAGAGGCGGGGAATCAGATATGGGGAATCAGAGGTGGGGAATCAGGGGCGGGGTATCAGTGGCAGGGAATCAGAGGCGGGAAATCAGAGGCCGGGAATCAGAGGCGGTGAATCAGAGGCGGGGAATCAGAGGCAGGGAATCGGATGCGGGGAATCAGAGGCGGGGAATCAGAGGTGGGGAATCAGACTCCGGGAATCAGAGATGGGGATTCAGAGGCGGGGAATGAGATATGGGGAATCAGAGGCGGGGAATCAGAGGCGGGGAAACAGAGGCGGGGAATCAGATATGGGGAATCAGAGGTGGGGAATCAGAGGTGGGGTATCAGTGGCAGGGAATCAGAGGCGGGAAATCAGAGGCCGCGAATCAGAGGCAGTGAATCAGAGGCGGGGAATCAGAGGCAGGGAATCGGATGTGCGGAATCAGAGATGGGGAATCAGAGGTGGGGAATCAGAGGCAGTGAATCAGACATGGGTAATCAGAGGCGGGGAATCAGAGGCAGGAAATCAGACACGGGGAATCAGAGGCGGGGAATCAGAGCTGGGGAATTAGATGCAGGGAATCAGAGTTGGGGATTCAGAGGCGGGGAATCAGATATGGGGAAACAGAGGTGGGGAATCAGAGGCTGGGAATCAGATGCAGGGAATCAGATGCGGGGATCAGAGGCGGGGAATCAGAGCTGGGGAATCAGAGGTGGGGAATCAGAGTTGGGGAATCAGAGGCGGGGCTTAGAAATGGGGAAACAGAGGCGGGGAATCAGAGGCGGGGAAACAGATGCGGGGAATCAGATATGGGGAATCAGAGGTGGGGAATCTGAGGCAGGGAATCAGATGTGCGGAATCAGAGATGGGGAATCAGAGGCAGGGAATCAGAATCAGAAGCAGGGAATAAGACGCGGGGAATCAGAGGTGGGGAATCAGAGCTGGGGAAGCAGAGGCAGTGAATCTGAGGCGGGGAATCAGAGGCAGGGAATCGGATGTGCGGAATCAGAGATGGGGAATCAGAGGTGGGGAATCAGAGGCGGTGAATCAGACATGGGTAATCAGAGGCGGGGAATCAGAGGCAGAAATTCAGACACGGGGAATCAGAGGCGGGGAATCAGAGCTGGGAAATTAGAGGCAGGGAATCAGAGTTGGGGATTCAGAGGTGGGGAATCAGATATGGGGAAACAGAGGCGGGGAATCAGAGGCGGGCAAATAGAGGCGGGGAATCAGATATGGGGAAACAGAGGCGGGGAATCAGAGGCGGGGAAACAGAGGGGGGGAATCAGATATGGGGAATCAGAGGTGGGGAATCAGAGGTTGGGAATCAGAGGCAGGGAATCAGAGGCTGGGAATCAGATGCAGGGAATCAGATGCGGGGAATCAGAGCTGGGGAATCAGAGGTGGGGAATCAAAGTTGGGGAATCAGAGGCGGGGACTTAGATATGGGGAATCAGAGGCTGGGAATCAGATATGGGGAAACAGGGGCGGGGAATCAGAGGCGGGGAAACAGAGGCGGGGAATCAGATATGGGGAATCAGAGGTGTGGAATCAGAGGTTGGGAATCAGAGCTGGGGATTCAGAGGCGGGGAATTAGAGTTGGGGAATCAGAGGAGGGGAATCAGAGGCGGGGAAACAGAGGCGGGGAATCAGATATGGGGAATCAGAGGCGGGGAATCAGAGGTTGGGAATCAGAGGCAGGGAATCAGAGGCGGGGAATCAGAGGCGGGGAATCAGAGGCAGGGAATCAGATGTGCGGAATCGGAGATGGGGAATCAGAGGCAGGGAATCAGAGGCGGGGAATCAGAGGTGGGGAATCAGAGGCCGGGAATCAGATATGGGGAAACAGAGGCGGGGAATCAGAGGCGGGGAAACAGAGGCGGGGAATCAGATATGGGGAATCAGAGGTGGGGAATCAGAGTTTGGGAATCAGAGGCAGGGAATCAGAGGCTTGGAATCAGATGCAGGGAATCAGATGCGGGGAATCAGAGGCGGGGAATCAAAGCTGGGGAATCAGAGGTGGGGAATCAGAGTTGGGGAATCAGAGGCGGGGACTTAGATATTGGGAAACAGAGGTGGGGAATCAGAGGCGGGGAAACAGAGGCGGGGAATCAGATATGGGGAATCAGAGGTGGGGAATCAGGAGCGGGGTATCAGTGGCAGGGAATCAGAGGCGGGATATCAGAGGCCGGGAATCAGAGGCGGTGAATCAGAGGCGGGGAATCAGAGGCAGGGAATCGGATGTGCGGAATCAGAGATGGGGAATCAGAGGTGGGGAATCAGAGGCGGTGAATCAGACATGGGTAATCAGAGGCGGGGAATCAGAGGCAGGAAATCAGACACGGGGAATCAGAGGCGGGGAATCAGAGCTGGGGAATTAGATGCAGGGAATCAGAGTTGGGGATTCAGAGGCGGGGAATCAGATATGGGGAAACAGAGGTGGGGAATCAGAGGTGGGCAAATAGAGGCGGGGAATCAGATATGGGGAAACAGAGGCGGGGAATCAGAGGCGTGGAAACAGAGGCGGGGAATCAGATATGGGGAATCAGAGGTGGGGAATCAGTGGTTGGGAATCAGAGGCAGGGAATCAGAGGCTGGGAATCAGATGCAGGGAATCAGATGCGGGGATCAGAGGCGGGGAATCAGAGCAGGGGAATCAGAGTTGGGGAATCAGAGGCGGGGACTTAGATATGGGGAAACAGAGGCGGGGAATCAGAGGCGGGGAAACAGAGGCGGGGAATCAGATATGGGGAATCAGAGGTGGGGAATCAGAGGCAGGGAATCAGATGTGCGGAATCAGAGATGGGCAATCAGAGGCAGGGAATCAGAATCAGAAGCAGGGAATAAGACGCGGGGAATCAGAGGCGGGGAATCAGAGCTGGGGAAGCAGAGGCAGTGAATCTGAGGCGGGGAATCAGAGGCAGGGAATCGGATGTGCGGAATCAGAGATGGGGAATCAGAGGTGGGGAATCAGAGGCGGTGAATCAGACATGGGTAATCAGAGGCGGGGAATCAGAGGCAGGAATTCAGACACGGGGAATCAGAGGTGGGGAATCAGAGCTGTGAAATTAGAGGCGGGGAATCAGAGTTGGGGATTCAGAGGCGGGGAATCAGATATGGGGAAACAGAGGCGGGGAATCAGAGGCGGGCAAATAGAGGCGGGGAATCAGATATGGGGAAACAGAGGCGGGGAATCAGAGGCGGGGAAACAGAGGCGGGGAATCAGATATGGGGAATCAGAGGTGGGGAATCAGAGGTTGGGAATCAGAGGCAGGGAATCAGAGGCTGTAAATCAGATGCAGGGAATCAGATGCGTGGAATCAGAGGCGGGGAATCAGAGCTGGGGAATCAGAGGTGGGGAATCAAAGTTGGGGAATCAGTGGCGGGGACTTAGATATTGGGAAACAGAGGCGGGGAATCAGAGGCGGTGAAGCAGAGGCGGGGAATCAGACATGGGTAATCAGAGGCGGGGAATCAGAGGCAGGAAATCAGACACGGGGAATCAGAGGCGGGGAATCAGAGCTGGGAAATTAGAGGCAGGGAATCAGAGTTGGGGATTCAGAGGCGGGGAATCAGATATGGGGAAACAGAGGCGGGGAATCAGAGGCGGGCAAATAGAGGTGGGGAATCAGATATGGGGAAACAGAGGCGTGGAATCAGAGGCGGGGAAACAGAGGCGGGGAATCAGATATGGGGAATCAGAGGTGGGGAATCAGAGGTTGGGAATCAGAGGCAGGGAATCAGAGGCTGGGAATCAGATGCAGGGAATCAGATGCGGGGAATCAGAGGCGGGGAATCAGAGCTGGGGAATCAGAGGTGGGGAATCAAAGTTGGGGAATCAGAGGCGGGGACTTAGATATGGGGAAACAGAGGTGGGGAATCAGAGGCGGGGAAACAGAGGCGGGGAATCAGATATGGGGAATCAGAGGTGGGGAATCAGAGGCAGGGAATTAGATGTGCGGAATCAGAAATGGGGAATCAGAGGCAGGGAATCAGAATCAGAAGCAGGGAATCAGAGGCCGGGAATCAGAGGCCGGAATCAGATGCCGGGAATAAGAGGCCGGGAATCAGAGTCCGGGAATCAGAGTCCGGGAATCAGAGATGGGGAATCAGAGGCGGGGAGTGAGATATGGGGAATCAGAGGCGGGGAATCACAGGCGGGGAAACAGAGGCGAGGAATCAGATATGGGGAATCAGAGGTGGCGAATCAAAGGCGGTGAATCAGAGATGGGGAATCAGAGGCGGGGAATGAGAGGCAGGGAATCAAACACGGGGAATCAGAGGTGGGGAATCAGAGCTGGGTTATCAGAGGCGGGGAATCAGAGTTGGGGAATCAGAGGCGGGGAATCAGAGCTGGGGAATCAGAGGTGGGGAATCAGAGTCGGGGAATCAGAGGCAGGGAATCGGATGTGCGGAATCGGAGGTGGGGAATCAGAGGCGGTGAATCTGAGATGGGGAATCAGAGGCGGGGAATCAGAGGCGGGGAATCAGAGGCAGGATATCAGACACGGGGATTCAGAGGCTGGGAATCAGACGGGGGGAATCAAAGGCGGGGAATCAGAGCTGGGGAATCAGAGGCAGGGAATCAGAGTTGGGGATTCAGAGGCGGGGAATCAGATATGGGGAAACAGAGGCGGGGAATCAGAGGCGGGCAAACAGAGGCGGGGAATTAGATATGGGGAATCAGAGGTTGGGAATCAGAGGTGGTGAATCAGAGATGGGGAATCACAGGCGGGGAAACAGAGGCAGGGAATAGAACGCGGGGAATCAGAGGCAGGGAATCAGAGCTGGAGTATCAGAGGCGGGGAATCATAGTTGGGAATCAGAGGCGGGGAATCAGATATGGGGAAACAGAGGCGGGGAATCAGAGGCGGGGAAACAGAGGCGGGGAATCAGATATGGGGAATCGGATGCGGGGAATCAGAGGCGGGGAATCAGAGCTGGGGAATCAGAGGCGGGGAATCAGAGTTGGTGCATCAGAGGTGGGGAATTAGATATGGGGAAACAGAGGCGGGGAATCAGAGGCAGGGAAACAGAGGCGGGGAATCAGATATGGGGAATCAGAGGTGGGGAATCAGAGGCAGGGAATCAGATGTGCGGAATCAGAGATGGGGAATCAGAGGCAGGGAATCAGAATCAGAAGCGGGGAATCAGAGGCCTGGAATCAGATGCTGGGAATAAGAGGCCGGGAATCAGAGGTGGGGAATCAGAGTCCGGGAATCAGAGATTGGGATTAAAAGGCGGGGAATGAGATATGGAGAATCAGAGGCGGGGAATCAGAGGCGGGGAAACAGAGGTGGGGTATCAGATATGGGGAATCAGAGGTGGCGAATCAAAGGCGGTGAATCAGAGATGGGGAATCAGAGGCAGGGAATCAGAGGCAGGGAATCAAACACGGGGAATCAGAGGCGGGGAATCAGAGCTGGGGAATCAGAGGCGGGGAATCAGAGTTGGGGAATCAAAGGCGGGGAATCAGATATGGGGAAACAGGGGCGGGGAATCAGAGGCGGGGAAACAGAGGCGGGGAATCAGATATGGGGAATCAGAGGTGTGGAATCAGAGGTTGGGAATCAGAGGCAGGGAATCAGAGGCGGGGAAACAGAGGCAGGGAATCAGATCTGGGGAATCAGTGGCGGGGAAGTAGAGTTGGGGAATCAGAGGCGGGGAATCAGAGGCGGGGAAACAGAGGCGGGGAATCAAACACGGGGAATCAGAGGTGGGGAATCAGAGGTTGGGAATCAGAGGCAGGGAATCAGAGGCGGGGAATCAGAGGCGGGGAATCAGGGGCAGGGAATCAGATGTGCGGAATCGGAGATGGGGAATCAAATGCAAGAAATCAGAGGCGGGGAATCAGAGGCGGGGAATAAGAGGCCGGGAATCAGATATGGTGAAACAGAGGCGGGGAATCAGAGGCGGGGAAACAGAGGCGGGGAATCAGATATGGGGAATCAGAGGTGGGGAATCAGAGTTTGGGAATCAGAGGCAGGGAATCAGAGGCTTGGAATCAGATGCAGGGAATCAGATGCGGGGAATCAGAGGCGGGGAATCAGAGCTGTGGAATCAGAGGTGGGGAATCAGAGTTGGGGAATCAGAGGCGGGGACTTAGATATTGGGAAACAGAGGCGGGGAATCAGAGGCGGGGAATCAGAGGTGGGGAATCAGACTCCGGGAATCAGAGATGGGGATTCAGAGGCGGGGAATGAGATATGGGGAATCAGAGGCGGGGAATCAGAGGCGGGGAAACAGAGGCGGGGAATCAGATATGGGGAATCAGAGGTGGGGAATCAGAGGTGGGGTATCAGTGGCAGGGAATCAGAGGCGGGAAATCAGAGGCCGCGAATCAGAGGCAGTGAATCAGAGGCGGGGAATCAGAGGCAGGGAATCGGATGTGCGGAATCAGAGATGGGGAATCAGAGGTGGGGAATCAGAGGCAGTGAATCAGACATGGGTAATCAGAGGCGGGGAATCAGAGGCAGGAAATCAGACACGGGGAATCAGAGGCGGGGAATCAGAGCTGGGGAATTAGATGCAGGGAATCAGAGTTGGGGATTCAGAGGCGGGGAATCAGATATGGGGAAACAGAGGTGGGGAATCAGAGGCTGGGAATCAGATGCAGGGAATCAGATGCGGGGATCAGAGGCGGGGAATCAGAGCTGGGGAATCAGAGGTGGGGAATCAGAGTTGGGGAATCAGAGGCGGGGCTTAGAAATGGGGAAACAGAGGCGGGGAATCAGAGGCGGGGAAACAGATGCGGGGAATCAGATATGGGGAATCAGAGGTGGGGAATCTGAGGCAGGGAATCAGATGTGCGGAATCAGAGATGGGGAATCAGAGGCAGGGAATCAGAATCAGAAGCAGGGAATAAGACGCGGGGAATCAGAGGTGGGGAATCAGAGCTGGGGAAGCAGAGGCAGTGAATCTGAGGCGGGGAATCAGAGGCAGGGAATCGGATGTGCGGAATCAGAGATGGGGAATCAGAGGTGGGGAATCAGAGGCGGTGAATCAGACATGGGTAATCAGAGGCGGGGAATCAGAGGCAGAAATTCTTACACGGGGAATCAGAGGCGGGGAATCAGAGCTGGGAAATTAGAGGCAGGGAATCAGAGTTGGGGATTCAGAGGTGGGGAATCAGATATGGGGAAACAGAGGCGGGGAATCAGAGGCGGGCAAATAGAGGCGGGGAATCAGATATGGGGAAACAGAGGCGGGGAATCAGAGGCGGGGAAACAGAGGCGGGGAATCAGATATGGGGAATCAGAGGTGGGGAATCAGAGGTTGGGAATCAGAGGCAGGGAATCAGAGGCTGGGAATCAGATGCAGGGAATCAGATGCGGGGAATCAGAGCTGGGGAATCGGAGGTGGGGAATCAAAGTTGGGGAATCAGAGGCGGGGACTTAGATATGGGGAATCAGAGGCTGGGAATCAGATATGGGGAAACAGGGGCGGGGAATCAGAGGCGGGGAAACAGAGGCGGGGAATCAGATATGGGGAATCAGAGGTGTGGAATCAGAGGTTGGGAATCAGAGCTGGGGATTCAGAGGCGGGGAATTAGAGTTGGGGAATCAGAGGAGGGGAATCAGAGGCGGGGAAACAGAGGCGGGGAATCAGATATGGGGAATCAGAGGCGGGGAATCAGAGGTTGGGAATCAGAGGCAGGGAATCAGAGGCGGGGAATCAGAGGCGGGGAATCAGAGGCAGGGAATCAGATGTGCGGAATCGGAGATGGGGAATCAGAGGCAGGGAATCAGAGGCGGGGAATCAGAGGTGGGGAATCAGAGGCCGGGAATCAGATATGGGGAAACAGAGGCGGGGAATCAGAGGCGGGGAAACAGAGGCGGGGAATCAGATATGGGGAATCAGAGGTGGGGAATCAGAGTTTGGGAATCAGAGGCAGGGAATCAGAGGCTTGGAATCAGATGCAGGGAATCAGATGCGGGGAATCAGAGGCGGGGAATCAAAGCTGGGGAATCAGAGGTGGGGAATCAGAGTTGGGGAATCAGAGGCGGGGACTTAGATATTGGGAAACAGAGGTGGGGAATCAGAGGCGGGGAAACAGAGGCGGGGAATCAGATATGGGGAATCAGAGGTGGGGAATCAGGAGCGGGGTATCAGTGGCAGGGAATCAGAGGCGGGATATCAGAGGCCGGGAATCAGAGGCGGTGAATCAGAGGCGGGGAATCAGAGGCAGGGAATCGGATGTGCGGAATCAGCGATGGGGAATCAGAGGTGGGGAATCAGAGGCGGTGAATCAGACATGGGTAATCAGAGGCGGGGAATCAGAGGCAGGAAATCAGACACGGGGAATCAGAGGCGGGGAATCAGAGCTGGGGAATTAGATGCAGGGAATCAGAGTTGGGGATTCAGAGGCGGGGAATCAGATATGGGGAAACAGAGGTGGGGAATCAGAGGTGGGCAAATAGAGGCGGGGAATCAGATATGGGGAAACAGAGGCGGGGAATCAGAGGCGTGGAAACAGAGGCGGGGAATCAGATATGGGGAATCAGAGGTGGGGAATCAGTGGTTGGGAATCAGAGGCAGGGAATCAGAGGCTGGGAATCAGATGCAGGGAATCAGATGCGGGGATCAGAGGCGGGGAATCAGAGCTGGGGAATCAGAGTTGGGGAATCAGAGGCGGGGACTTAGATATGGGGAAACAGAGGCGGGGAATCAGAGGCGGGGAAACAGAGGCGGGGAATCAGATATGGGGAATCAGAGGTGGGGAATCAGAGGCAGGGAATCAGATGTGCGGAATCAGAGATGGGCAATCAGAGGCAGGGAATCAGAATCAGAAGCAGGGAATAAGACGCGGGGAATCAGAGGCGGGGAATCAGAGCTGGGGAAGCAGAGGCAGTGAATCTGAGGCGGGGAATCAGAGGCAGGGAATCGGATGTGCGGAATCAGAGATGGGGAATCAGAGGTGGGGAATCAGAGGCGGTGAATCAGACATGGGTAATCAGAGGCGGGGAATCAGAGGCAGGAATTCAGACACGGGGAATCAGAGGTGGGGAATCAGAGCTGTGAAATTAGAGGCGGGGAATCAGAGTTGGGGATTCAGAGGCGGGGAATCAGATATGGGGAAACAGAGGCGGGGAATCAGAGGCGGGCAAATAGAGGCGGGGAATCAGATATGGGGAAACAGAGGCGGGGAATCAGAGGCGGGGAAACAGAGGCGGGGAATCAGATATGGGGAATCAGAGGTGGGGAATCAGAGGTTGGGAATCAGAGGCAGGGAATCAGAGGCTGTAAATCAGATGCAGGGAATCAGATGCGTGGAATCAGAGGCGGGGAATCAGAGCTGGGGAATCAGAGGTGGGGAATCAAAGTTGGGGAATCAGTGGCGGGGACTTAGATATTGGGAAACAGAGGCGGGGAATCAGAGGCGGTGAAGCAGAGGCGGGGAATCAGACATGGGTAATCAGAGGCGGGGAATCAGAGGCAGGAAATCAGACACGGGGAATCAGAGGCGGGGAATCAGAGCTGGGAAATTAGAGGCAGGGAATCAGAGTTGGGGATTCAGAGGCGGGGAATCAGATATGGGGAAACAGAGGCGGGGAATCAGAGGCGGGCAAATAGAGGCGGGGAATCAGATATGGGGAAACAGAGGCGTGGAATCAGAGGCGGGGAAACAGAGGCGGGGAATCAGATATGGGGAATCAGAGGTGGGGAATCAGAGGTTGGGAATCAGAGGCAGGGAATCAGAGGCTGGGAATCAGATGCAGGGAATCAGATGCGGGGAATCAGAGGCGGGGAATCAGAGCTGGGGAATCAGAGGTGGGGAATCAAAGTTGGGGAATCAGAGGCGAGGACTTAGATATGGGGAAACAGAGGTGGGGAATCAGAGGCGGGGAAACAGAGGCGGGGAATCAGATATGGGGAATCAGAGGTGGGGAATCAGAGGCAGGGAATTAGATGTGCGGAATCAGAAATGGGGAATCAGAGGCAGGGAATCAGAATCAGAAGCAGGGAATCAGAGGCCGGGAATCAGAGGCCGGAATCAGATGCCGGGAATAAGAGGCCGGGAATCAGAGTCCGGGAATCAGAGTCCGGGAATCAGAGATGGGGAATCAGAGGCGGGGAGTGAGATATGGGGAATCAGAGGCGGGGAATCACAGGCGGGGAAACAGAGGCGAGGAATCAGATATGGGGAATCAGAGGTGGCGAATCAAAGGCGGTGAATCAGAGATGGGGAATCAGAGGCGGGGAATGAGAGGCAGGGAATCAAACACGGGGAATCAGAGGTGGGGAATCAGAGCTGGGTTATCAGAGGCGGGGAATCAGAGTTGGGGAATCAGAGGCGGGGAATCAGAGCTGGGGAATCAGAGGTGGGGAATCAGAGTCGGGGAATCAGAGGCAGGGAATCGGATGTGCGGAATCGGAGGTGGGGAATCAGAGGCGGTGAATCTGAGATGGGGAATCAGAGGCGGGGAATCAGAGGCGGGGAATCAGAGGCAGGATATCAGACACGGGGATTCAGAGGCTGGGAATCAGACGGGGGGAATCAAAGGCGGGGAATCAGAGCTGGGGAATCAGAGGCAGGGAATCAGAGTTGGGGATTCAGAGGCGGGGAATCAGATATGGGGAAACAGAGGCGGGGAATCAGAGGCGGGCAAACAGAGGCGGGGAATTAGATATGGGGAATCAGAGGTTGGGAATCAGAGGTGGTGAATCAGAGATGGGGAATCACAGGCGGGGAATCAGAGGCAGGGAATAGAACGCGGGGAATCAGAGGCAGGGAATCAGAGCTGGAGTATCAGAGGCGGGGAATCATAGTTGGGAATCAGAGGCGGGGAATCAGATATGGGGAAACAGAGGCGGGGAATCAGAGGCGGGGAAACAGAGGCGGGGAATCAGATATGGGGAATCGGATGCGGGGAATCAGAGGCGGGGAATCAGAGCTGGGGAATCAGAGGCGGGGAATCAGAGTTGGTGCATCAGAGGTGGGGAATTAGATATGGGGAAACAGAGGCGGGGAATCAGAGGCGGGGAAACAGAGGCGGGGAATCAGATATGGGGAATCAGAGGTGGGGAATCAGAGGCAGGGAATCAGATGTGCGGAATCAGAGATGGGGAATCAGAGGCAGGGAATCAGAATCAGAAGCGGGGAATCAGAGGCCTGGAATCAGATGCTGGGAATAAGAGGCCGGGAATCAGAGGTGGGGAATCAGAGTCCGGGAATCAGAGATTGGGATTAAAAGGCGGGGAATGAGATATGGAGAATCAGAGGCGGGGAATCAGAGGCGGGGAAACAGAGGTGGGGTATCAGATATGGGGAATCAGAGGTGGCGAATCAAAGGCGGTGAATCAGAGATGGGGAATCAGAGGCAGGGAATCAGAGGCAGGGAATCAAACACGGGGAATCAGAGGCGGGGAATCAGAGCTGGGGAATCAGAGGCGGGGAATCAGAGTTGGGGAATCAAAGGCGGGGAATCAGATATGGGGAAACAGGGGCGGGGAATCAGAGGCGGGGAAACAGAGGCGGGGAATCAGATATGGGGAATCAGAGGTGTGGAATCAGAGGTTGGGAATCAGAGGCAGGGAATCAGAGGCGGGGAAACAGAGGCAGGGAATCAGATCTGGGGAATCAGTGGCGGGGAAGTAGAGTTGGGGAATCAGAGGCGGGGAATCAGAGGCGGGGAAACAGAGGCGGGGAATCAAACACGGGGAATCAGAGGTGGGGAATCAGAGGTTGGGAATCAGAGGCAGGGAATCAGAGGCGGGGAATCAGAGGCGGGGAATCAGGGGCAGGGAATCAGATGTGCGGAATCGGAGATGGGGAATCAGATGCAAGAAATCAGAGGCGGGGAATCAGAGGCGGGGAATAAGAGGCCGGGAATCAGATATGGTGAAACAGAGGCGGGGAATCAGAGGCGGGGAAACAGAGGCGGGGAATCAGATATGGGGAATCAGAGGTGGGGAATCAGAGTTTGGGAATCAGAGGCAGGGAATCAGAGGCTTGGAATCAGATGCAGGGAATCAGATGCGGGGAATCAGAGGCGGGGAATCAGAGCTGTGGAATCAGAGGTGGGGAATCAGAGTTGGGGAATCAGAGGCGGGGACTTAGATATTGGGAAACAGAGGCGGGGAATCAGAGGCGGGGAAACAGAGGCGGGGAATCAGAAATGGGGAATCAGAGGTTGGGAATCAGAGGCAGGGGATCAGATGTGCGGAATCAGAGATGGGGAATCAAAGGCAGGGAATCAGAATCAGAAGCAGGGAATCAGAGGCCGGGAATCAGAGGCCGGAATCAGATGCCGGGAATAAGAGGCCGGGAATCAGAGGTGGGGAATCAGAGTCCGGGAATCAGAGATGGGGATTCAGAGGCGGGGAATGAGATATGGGGAATCAGAGGCTGGGAATCAGACGGGGGGAATCAAAGGCGGGGAATCAGAGCTGGGGAATCAGAGGCAGGGAATCAGAGTTGGGGATTCAGAGGCGGGGAATCAGATATGGGGAAACAGAGGCGGGGAATCAGAGGCGGGCAAACAGAGGCGGGGAATTAGATATGGGGAATCAGAGGTGGGGAATCAGAGGCAGGGAATAGAACGCGGGGAATCAGAGGCAGGGAATCAGAGCTGGGGAATCAGAGGCGGGGAATCATAGTGGGAATCAGAGGCGGGGAATCAGATATGGGGAAACAGAGGCGGGGAATCAGAGGCGGGGAAACAGAGGCGGGGAATCAGATATGGGGAATCGGATGCGGGGAATCAGATGCGGGGAATCAGAGCTGGGGAATCAGAGGCGGGGAATCAGAGTTGGTGCATCAGAGGTGGGGAATTAGATATGGGGAAACAGAGGCGGGGAATCAGAGGCGGGGAAACAGAGGCGGGGAATCAGATATGGGGAATCAGAGGTGGGGAATCAGAGGCAGGGAATCAGATGTGCGGAATCAGAGATGGGGAATCAGAGGCAGGGAATCAGAATCAGAAGCGGGGAATCAGAGGCCTGGAATCAGATGCTGGGAATAAGAGGCCGGGAATCAGAGGTGGGGAATCAGAGTCCGGGAATCAGAGATTGGGATTAAAAGGCGGGGAATGAGATATGGAGAATCAGAGGCGGGGAATCAGAGGCGGGGAAACAGAGGTGGGGAATCAGATATGGGGAATCAGTGGTGGCGAATCAAAGGCGGTGAATCAGAGATGGGGAATCAGAGGCGGGGAATCAGAGGCAGGGAATCAAACACGGGGAATCAGAGGCGGGGAATCAGAGCTGGGGAATCAGAGGCGGGGAATCAGAGTTGGGGAATCAGAGGCGGGGAATCAGATATGGGGAAACAGGGGCGGGGAATCAGAGGCGGGGAAACAGAGGTGGGGAATCAGAGGCAGGGAATCAGACGCGGGGAATCAGAGGCAGGGAATCAGATGTGCGGAATCGGAGATGGGGAATCAGATGCAAGAAATCAGAGGCGGGGAATCAGAGGCGGGGAATCAGAGGCCGGGAATCAGATATGGTGAAACAGAGGCGGGGAATCAGAGGCGGGGAAACAGAGGCGGGGAATCAGATATGGGGAATCAGAGGTGGGGAATCAGAGTTTGGGAATCAGAGGCATGGAATCAGAGGCTTGGAATCAGATGCAGGGAATCAGATGCGGGGAATCAGAGGCGGGGAATCAGAGCTGTGGAATCAGAGGTGGTGAATCAGAGTTGGGGAATCAGAGGCGGGGACTTAGATATTGGGAAACAGAGGCGGGGAATCAGAGGCGAGGAAACAGAGGCGGGGAATCAGAAATGGGGAATCAGAGGTTGGGAATCAGAGGCAGGGGATCAGATGTGCGGAATCAGAGATGGGGAATCAAAGGCAGGGAATCAGAATCAGAAGCAGGGAATCAGAGGCCGGGAATCAGAGGCCGGAATCAGATGCCGGGAATAAGAGGCCGGGAATCAGAGATGGGGATTCAGAGGCGGGGAATGAGATATGGGGAATCAGAGGCGGGGAATCAGAGGCGGGGAAACAGAGGCGGGGAATCAGATATGGGGAATCAAAGGTAGGGAATCAGGGGCGGGGTATCAGTGGCAGGGAATCAGAGGCGGGAAATCAGAGGCCGGGAATCAGAGGCGGTGAATCAGAGGCGGTGAATCAGAGGCAGGGAATCGGATGTGCGGAATCAGAGATGGGGAATCAGAGGTGGGGAATCAGAGGCGGTGAATCAGACATGGGTAATCAGAGGCGGGGAATCAGAGGCAGGAAATCAGACACGGGGAATCAGAGGCGGGGAATTAGAGCTGGGGAATTAGATGCAGGGAATCAGAGTTGGGGATTCAGAGGCGGGGAATCAGATATGGGGAAATAGAGGTGGGGAACCAGAGTTGGGCAAATAGAGGCGGGGAATCCGATATGGGGAAACAGAGGCGGGGATTCAGAGGCGTGGAAACAGAGGCGGGGAATCAGATATGGGGAATCAGAGGTGGGGAATCAGAGGTTGGGAATCAGAGGCAGGGAATCAGAGGCTGGGAATCAGATGCAGGGAATCAGATGCGGGGATCAGAGGCGGGGAATCAGAGCTGGGGAATCAGAGGTGGCGAATCAGAGTTGGGGAATCAGAGGCGGGGACTTAGATATGGGGAAACAGAGGCGGGGAATCAGAGGCGGGAAACAGAGGCGGGGAATCAGATATTGTGAATCAGAGATGGGGAATCAGAGGCAGGGAATCAGAATCAGAAGCGGGGAATCAGAGGCCTGGAATCAGATGCTGGGAATAAGAGGCCGGGAATCAGAGGTGGGGAATCAGAGTCCGGGAATCAGAGATTGGGATTAAAAGGCGGGGAATGAGATATGGAGAATCAGAGGCGGGGAATCAGAGGCGGGGAAACAGAGGTGGGGAATCAGATATGGGGAATCAGAGGTGGCGAATCAAAGGCGGTGAATCAGAGATGGGGAATCAGAGGCAGGGAATCAGAGGCAGGGAATCAAACACGGGGAATCAGAGGCGGGGAATCAGAGCTGGGGAATCAGAGGCGGGGAATCAGAGTTGGGGAATCAAAGGCGGGGAATCAGATATGGGGAAACAGGGGCGGGGAATCAGAGGCGGGGAAACAGAGGCGGGGAATCAGATATGGGGAATCAGAGGTGTGGAATCAGAGGTTGGGAATCAGAGGCAGGGAATCAGAGGCGGGGTAACAGAGGCAGGGAATCAGATCTGGGGAATCAGTGGCGGGGAAGTAGAGTTGTGGAATCAGAGGCGGGGAATCAGAGGCGGGGAAACAGAGGCGGGGAATCAAACACGGGGAATCAGAGGTGGGGAATCAGAGGTTGGGAATCAGAGGCAGGGAATCAGAGGCGGGGAATCAGAGGCGGGGAATCAGAGGCAGGGAATCAGATGTGCGGAATCGGAGATGGGGAATCAGATGCAAGAAATCAGAGGCGGGGAATCAGAGGCGGGGAATCAGAGGCCGGGAATCAGATATGGTGAAACAGAGGCGGGGAATCAGAGGCGGGGAAACAGAGGCGGGGAATCAGATATGGGGAATCAGAGGTGGGGAATCAGAGTTTGGGAATCAGAGGCAGGGAATCAGAGGCTTGGAATCAGATGCAGGGAATCAGATGCGGGGAATCAGAGGCGGGGAATCAGAGCTGTGGAATCAGAGGTGGGGAATCACAGTTGGGGAATCAGAGGCGGGGACTTAGATATTGGGAAACAGAGGCGGGGAATCACAGGCGGGGAAACAGAGGCGGGGAATCAGAAATGGGGAATCAGAGGTTGGGAATCAGAGGCAGGGGATCAGATGTGCGGTATCAGAGATGGGGAATCAAAGGCAGGGAATCAGAATCAGAAGCAGGGAATCAGAGGCCGGGAATCAGAGGCCGGAATCAGATGCCGGGAATAAGAGGCCGGGAATCAGAGGTAGGGAATCAGAGTCCGGGAATCAGAGATGGGGATTCAGAGGCGGGGAATGAGATATGGGGAATCAGAGGCTGGGAATCAGACGGGGGGAATCAAAGGCGGGGAATCAGAGCTGGGGAATCAGAGGCAGGGAATCAGAGTTGGGGATTCAGAGGCGGGGAATCAGATATGGGGAAACAGAGGCGGGGAATCAGAGGCGGGCAAACAGAGGCGTGGAATTAGATATGGGGAATCAGAGGTGGGGAATCAGAGGTGGTGAATCAGAGATGGGGAATCACAGGCGGGGAATCAGAGGCAGGGAATCAGAGCTGGGGAATCAGAGGCGGGGAACCATAGTGGGAATCAGAGGCGGGGAATCAGATATGGGGAAACAGAGGCGGGGAATCAGAGGCGGGGAAACAGAGGCGGGGAATCAGATATGGGGAATCGGATGCGGGGAATCAGAGGCGGGGAATCAGAGCTGGGGAATCAGAGGCGGGGAATCAGAGTTGGTGCATCAGAGGTGGGGAATTAGATATGGGGAAACAGAGGCGGGGAATCAGAGGCGGGGAAACAGAGGCGGGGAATCAGATATGGGGAATCAGAGGTGGGGAATCAGAGGCAGGGAATCAGATGTGCGGAATCAGAGATGGGGAATCAGAGGCAGGGAATCAGAATCAGAAGCAGGGAATCAGAGGCCTGGAATCAGATGCTGGGAATAAGAGGCCGGGAATCAGAGGTGGGGAATCAGAGTCCGGGAATCAGAGATTGGGATTAAAAGGCGGAGAATGATATATGGAGAATCAGAGGCGGGGAAACAGAGGTGGGGAATCAGATATGGGGAATCAGTGGTGGCGAATCAAAGGCGGTGAATCAGAGATGGGGAATCAGAGGCAGGGAATCAGAGGCAGGGAATCAAACACGGGGAATCAGAGGCGGGGAATCAGAGCTGGGGAATCAGAGGCGGGGAATCAGAGTTGGGGAATCAAAGGCGGGGAATCAGATATGGGGAAACAGGGGCGGGGAATCAGAGGCGTGGAAACAGAGGCGGGGAATCAGATATGGGGAATCAGAGGTGTGGAATCAGAGGTTCGGAATCAGAGGCAGGGAATCAGAGGCGGGGAAACAGAGGCAGGGAATCAGATCTGGGGAATCAGTGGCGGGGAAGTAGAGTTGGGGAATCAGAGGCGGGGAATCAGAGGCGGGGAAACAGAGGCGGGGAATCAAACACGGGGAATCAGAGGTGGGGAATCAGAGGTTGGGAATCAGAGGCAGGGAATCAGAGGCGGGGAATCAGAGGCGGGGAATCAGAGGCAGGGAATCAGATGTGCGGAATCGGAGATGGGGAATCAGATGCAAGAAATCAGAGGCGGGGAATCAGAGGCGGGGAATCAGAGGCCGGGAATCAGATATGGTGAAACAGAGGCGGGGAATCAGAGGCGGGGAAACAGAGGCGGGGAATCAGATATGGGGAATCAGAGGTGGGGAATCAGAGTTTGGGAATCAGAGGCAGGGAATCAGAGGCTTGGAATCAGATGCAGGGAATCACATGCGGGGAATCAGAGGCGGGGAATCAGAGCTGTGGAATCAGAGGTGGGGAATCAGAGTTGGGGAATCAGAGGCGGGGACTTAGATATTGGGAAACAGAGGCGGGGAATCAGAGGCGGGGAAACAGAGGCGGGGAATCAGAAATGGGGAATCAGAGGTTGGGAATCAGAGGCAGGGGATCAGATGTGCGGAATCAGAGATGGGGAATCAAAGGCACGGAATCAGAATCAGAAGCAGGGAATCAGAGGCCGGGAATCAGAGGCCGGAATCAGATGCCGGGAATAAGAGGCCGGGAATCAGAGGTGGGGAATCAGAGTCCGGGAATCAGAGATGGGGATTCAGAGGCGGGGAATGAGATATGGGGAATCAGAGGCTGGGAATCAGACGGGGGGAATCAAAGGCGGGGAATCAGAGCTGGGGAATCAGAGGCAGGGAATCAGAGTTGGGGATTCAGAGGCGGGGAATCAGATATGGGGAAACAGAGGCGGGGAATCAGAGGCGGGCAAACAGAGGCGGGGAATTAGATATGGGGAATCAGAGGTGGGGAATCAGAGGTGGTGAATCAGAGATGGGGAATCACAGGCGGGGAATCAGAGGCAGGGAATCAGAGCTGGGGAATCAGAGGCGGGGAACCATAGTGGGAATCAGAGGCGGGGAATCAGATATGGGGAAACAGAGGCGGGGAATCAGAGGCGGGGAAACAGAGGCGGGGAATCAGATATGGGGAATCGGATGCGGGGAATCAGAGGCGGGGAATCAGAGCTGGGGAATCAGAGGCGGGGAATCAGAGTTGGTGCATCAGAGGTGGGGAATTAGATATGGGGAAACAGAGGCGGGGAATCAGAGGCGGGGAAACAGAGGCGGGGAATCAGATATGGGGAATCAGAGGTGGGGAATCAGAGGCAGGGAATCAGATGTGCGGAATCAGAGATGGGGAATCAGAGGCAGGGAATCAGAATCAGAAGCAGGGAATCAGAGGCCTGGAATCAGATGCTGGGAATAAGAGGCCGGGAATCAGAGGTGGGGAATCAG
Source organism: Narcine bancroftii (assembly GCF_036971445.1). NCBI lineage: Eukaryota > Metazoa > Chordata > Chondrichthyes > Torpediniformes > Narcinidae > Narcine > Narcine bancroftii. Next base: position 131,392,715 of record NC_091470.1, read on the forward strand.
AGTCCGGGAATCAGAGATTGGGATTAAAAGGCGGGGAATGATATATGGAGAATCAGAGGCGGGGAAACAGAGGTGGGGAATCAGATATGGGGAATCAGTGGTGGCGAATCAAAGGCGGTGAATCAGAGATGGGGAATCAGAGGCAGGGAATCAGAGGCAGGGAATCAAACACGGGGAATCAGAGGCGGGGAATCAGAGCTGGGGAATCAGAGGCGGGGAATCAGAGTTGGGGAATCAAAGGCGGGGAATCAGATATGGGGAAACAGGGGCGGGGAATCAGAGGCGTGGAAACAGAGGCGGGGAATCAGATATGGGGAATCAGAGGTGTGGAATCAGAGGTTCGGAATCAGAGGCAGGGAATCAGAGGCGGGGAAACAGAGGCAGGGAATCAGATCTGGGGAATCAGTGGCGGGGAAGTAGAGTTGGGGAATCAGAGGCGGGGAATCAGAGGCGGGGAAACAGAGGCGGGGAATCAAACACGGGGAATCAGAGGTGGGGAATCAGAGGTTGGGAATCAGAGGCAGGGAATCAGAGGCGGGGAATCAGAGGAGGGGAATCAGAGGCAGGGAATCAGATGTGCGGAATCGGAGATGGGGAATCAGATGCAAGAAATCAGAGGCGGGGAATCAGAGGCGGGGAATCAGAGGCCGGGAATCAGATATGGTGAAACAGAGGCGGGGAATCAGAGGCGGGGAAACAGAGGCGGGGAATCAGATATGGGGAATCAGAGGTGGGGAATCAGAGTTTGGGAATCAGATGCAGGGAATCAGATGCGGGGAATCAGAGGCGGGGAATCAGAGCTGTGGAATCAGAGGTGGGGAATCAGAGTTGGGGAATCAGAGGCGGGGACTTAGATATTGGGAAACAGAGGCGGGGAATCAGAGGCGGGGAAACAGAGGCGGGGAATCAGAAATGGGGAATCAGAGGTTGGGAATCAGAGGCAGGGGATCAGATGTGCGGAATCAGAGATGGGGAATCAAAGGCACGGAATCAGAATCAGAAGCAGGGAATCAGAGGCCGGGAATCAGAGGCCGGAATCAGATGCCGGGAATAAGAGGCCGGGAATCAGAGGTGGGGAATCAGAGTCCGGGAATCAGAGATGGGGATTCAGAGGCGGGGAATGAGATATGGGGAATCAGAGGCTGGGAATCAGACGGGGGGAATCAAAGGCGGGGAATCAGAGCTGGGGAATCAGAGGCAGGGAATCAGAGTTGGGGATTCAGAGGCGGGGAATCAGATATGGGGAAACAGAGGCGGGGAATCAGAGGCGGGCAAACAGAGGCGGGGAATTAGATATGGGGAATCAGAGGTGGGGAATCAGAGGTGGTGAATCAGAGATGGGGAATCACAGGCGGGGAATCAGAGGCAGGGAATAGAACGCGGGGAATCAGAGGCAGGGAATCAGAGCTGGGGAATCAGAGGCGGGGAATCATAGTGGGAATCAGAGGCGGGGAATCAGATATGGGGAAAAAGAGGCGGGGAATCAGAGGCGGGGAAACAGAGGCGGGGAATCAGATATGGGGAATCGGATGCGGGGAATCAGAGGCGGGGAATCAGAGCTGGGGAATCAGAGGTGGGGAATCAGAGTTGGTGCATCAGAGGTGGGGAATTAGATATGGGGAAACAGAGGCTTGGAATCAGAGGCGGGGAAACAGAGGCGGGGAATCAGATATGGGGAATCAGAGGTGGGGAATCAGAGGCAGGGAAACAGATGTGCGGAATCAGAGATGGGGAATCAGAGGCAGGGAATCAGAATCAGAAGCGGGGAATCAGAGGCCTGGAATCAGATGCTGGGAATAAGAGGCCGGGAATCAGAGGTGGGGAATCAGAGTCCGGGAATCAGAGATTGGGATTAAAAGGCGGGGAATGAGATATGGAGAATCAGAGGCGGGGAATCAGATATGGGGAATCAGTGGTGGCGAATCAAAGGCGGTGAATCAGAGATGGGGAATCAGAGGCGGGGAATCAGAACTGGGGAATCAGAGGCGGGGAATCAGATTTGGGGAATCAGAGGCGGGGAATCAGATATGGGGAAACAGGGGCGGGGAATCAGAGGCGGGGAAACAGAGGCGGGGAATCAGATATGGGGAATCAGAGGTGTGGAATCAGAGGTTGGGAATCAGAGGCAGGGAATCAGAGGCGGGGAAACAGAGGCAGGGAATCAGATCTGGGGAATCAGTGGCGGGGAAGTAGAGTTGGGGAATCAGAGGCGGGGAATCAGAGGCGGGGAAACAGAGGCGGGGAATAAAACACGGGGAATCAGAGGTGGGGAATCAGAGGTTGGGAATCAGAGGCAGGGAATCAGAGGCGGGGAATCAGAGGCGGGGAATCAGAGGCAGGGAATCAGATGTGCGGAATCGGAGATGGGGAATCAGATGCAAGAAATCAGAGGCGGGGAATCAGAGGCGGGGAATCAGAGGCCGGGAATCAGATATGGTGAAACAGAGGCGGGGAATCAGAGGCGGGGAAACAGAGGCGGGGAATCAGATATGGGGAATCAGAGGTGGGGAATCAGAGTTTGGGAATCAGAGGCATGGAATCAGAGGCTTGGAATCAGATGCAGGGAATCAGATGCGGGGAATCAGAGGCGTGGAATCAGATCTGGGGAATCAGTGGCGGGGAAGTAGAGTTGGGGAATCAGAGGCGGGGAATCAGAGGCGGGGAAACAGAGGCGGGGAATCAAACACGGGGAATCAGAGGTGGGGAATCAGAGGTTGGGAATCAGAGGCAGGGAATCAGAGGCGGGGAATCAGAGGCGGGGAATCAGAGGCAGGGAATCAGATGTGCGGAATCGGAGATGGGGAATCAGATGCAAGAAATCAGAGGCGGGGAATCAGAGGCGGGGAATCAGAGGCCGGGAATCAGATATGGTGAAACAGAGGCGGGGAATCAGAGGCGGGGAAACAGAGGCGGGGAATCAGATATGGGGAATCAGAGGTGGGGAATCAGAGTTTGGGAATCAGAGGCATGGAATCAGAGGCTTGGAATCAGATGCAGGGAATCAGATGCGGGGAATCAGAGGCGGGGAATCAGAGCTGTGGAATCAGAGGTGGTGAATCAGAGTTGGGGAATCAGAGGCGGGGACTTAGATATTGGGAAACAGAGGCGGGGAATCAGAAATGGGGAATCAGAGGTTGGGAATCAGAGGCAGGGGATCAGATGTGCGGAATCAGAGATGGGGAATCAAAGGCAGGGAATCAGAATCAGAAGCAGGGAATCAGAGGCCGGGAATCAGAGGCCGGAATCAGATGCCGGGAATAAGAGGCCGGGAATCAGAGGTGGGGAATCAGAGTCCGGGAATCAGAGATGGGGATTCAGAGGCGGGGAATGAGATATGGGGAATCAGAGGCGGGGAATCAGAGGCGGGGAAACAGAGGCGGGGAATCAGATATGGGGAATCAAAGGTAGGGAATCAGGGGCGGGGTATCAGTGGCAGGGAATCAGAGGCGGGAAATCAGAGGCCGGGAATCAGAGGCGGTGAATCAGAGGCGGTGAATCAGAGGCAGGGAATCGGATGTGCGGAATCAGAGATGGGGAATCAGAGGTGGGGAATCAGAGGCGGTGAATCAGACATGGGTAATCAGAGGCGGGGAATCAGAGGCAGGAAATCAGACACGGGGAATCAGAGGCGGGGAATTAGAGCTGGGGAATTAGATGCAGGTAATCAGAGTTGGGGATTCAGAGGCGGGGAATCAGATATGGGGAAATAGAGGTGGGGAACCAGAGTTGGGCAAATAGAGGCGGGGAATCCGATATGGGGAAACAGAGGCGGGGATTCAGAGGCGTGGAAACAGAGGCAGGGAATCAGATATGGGGAATCAGAGGTGGGGAATCAGAGGTTGGGAATCAGAGGCAGGGAATCAGAGGCTGGGAATCAGATGCAGGGAATCAGATGCGGGGATCAGAGGCGGGGAATCAGAGCTGGGGAATCAGAGGTGGCGAATCAGAGTTGGGGAATCAGAGGCGGGGACTTAGATATGGGGAAACAGAGGCGGGGAATCAGAGGCGGGAGACAGAGGCGGGGAATCAGATATTGTGAATCAGAGATGGGGAATCAGAGGCAGGGAATCAGAATCAGAAGCGGGGAATCAGAGGCCTGGAATCAGATGCTGGGAATAAGAGGCCGGGAATCAGAGGTGGGGAATCAGAGTCCGGGAATCAGAGATTGGGATTAAAAGGCGGGGAATGAGATATGGAGAATCAGAGGCGGGGAATCAGAGGCGGGGAAACAGAGGTGGGGAATCAGATATGGGGAATCAGAGGTGGCGAATCAAAGTCGGTGAATCAGAGATGGGGAATCAGAGGCAGGGAATCAGAGGCAGGGAATCAAACACGGGGAATCAGAGGCGGGGAATCAGAGCTGGGGAATCAGAGGCGGGGAATCAGAGTTGGGGAATCAAAGGCGGGGAATCATATATGGGGAAACAGGGGCGGGGAATCAGAGGCGGGGAAACAGAGGCGGGGAATCAGATATGGGGAATCAGTGGCGGGGAAGTAGAGTTGGGGAATCAGAGGCAGGGAATCAGAGGCGGGGAAACAGAGGCGGGGAATCAAACACGGGGAATCAGAGGTGGGGAATCAGAGGTTGGGAATCAGAGGCAGGGAATCAGAGCCGGGGAATCAGAGGCGGGGAATCAGAGGCAGGGAATCAGATGTGCGGAATCGGAGATGGGGAATCAGATGCAAGAAATCAGAGGCGGGGAATCAGAGGCCGGGAATCAGATATGGTGAAACAGAGGCGGGGAATCAGAGGCGGGGAAACAGAGGCGGGGAATCAGATATGGGGAATCAGAGGTGGGGAATCAGAGTTTGGGAATCAGAGGCAGGGAATCAGAGGCTTGGAATCAGATGCAGGGAATCAGATGCGGGGAATCAGAGGCGGGGAATCAGAGCTGTGGAATCAGAGGTGGGGAATCAGAGTTGGGGAATCAGAGGCAGGGGATCAGATGTGCGGAATCAGAGATGGGGAATCAAAGGCAGGGAATCAGAATCAGAAGCAGGGAATCAGAGGCCGGGAATCAGAGGCCGGAATCAGATGCCGGGAATAAGAGGCCGGGAATCAGAGGTGGGGAATCAGAGTCCGGGAATCAGAGATGGGGATTCAGAGGCGGGGAATGAGATATGGGGAATCAGAGGCTGGGAATCAGACGGGGGGAATCAAAGGCGGGGAATCAGAGCTGGGGAATCAGAGGCAGGGAATCAGAGTTGGGGATTCAGAGGCGGGGAATCAGATATGGGGAAACAGAGGCGGGGAATCAGAGGCGGGCAAACAGAGGCGGGGAATTAGATATGGGGAATCAGAGGTGGGGAATCAGAGGTGGTGAATCAGAGATGGGGAATCACAGGCGGGGAATCAGAGGCAGGGAATAGAACGCGGGGAATCAGAGGCAGTGAATCAGAGCTGGGGAATCAGAGGCGGGGAATCATAGTGGGAATCAGAGGCGGGGAATCAGATATGGGGAAACAGAGGCGGGGAATCAGAGGCGGGGAAACAGAGGCGGGGAATCAGATATGGGGAATAGGATGCGGGGAATCAGAGGCGGGGAATCAGAGCTGGGGAATCAGAGGCGGGGAATCAGAGTTGGTGCATCAGAGGTGGGGAATTAGATATGGGGAAACAGAGGCGGGGAATCAGAGGCGGGGAAACAGAGGCGGGGAATCAGATATGGGGAATCAGAGGTGGGGAATCAGAGGCAGGGAATCAGATGTGCGGAATCAGAGATGGGGAATCAGAGGCAGGGAATCAGAATCAGAAGCGGGGAATCAGAGGCCTGGAATCAGATGCTGGGAATAAGAGGCCGGGAATCAGAGGTGGGGAATCAGAGTCCGGGAATCAGAGATTGGGATTAAAAGGCGGGGAATGAGATATGGAGAATCAGAGGCGGGGAATCAGAGGCGGGGAAACAGAGGTGGGGAATCAGATATGGGGAATCAGTGGTGGCGAATCAGAGGCGGGGAATCAGAGGCAGGGAATCAAACACGGGGAATCAGAGGCGGGGAATCAGAGCTGGGGAATCAGAGGCGGGGAATCAGAGTTGGGGAATCAGAGGCGGGGAATCAGATATGGGGAAACAGGGTCCGGGAATCAGAGGCGGGGAAACAGAGGCGGGGAATCAGATATGGGGAATCAGAGGTTGGGAATCAGAGGCAGGGAATCAGAGGCGGGGAAACAGAGGCAGGGAATCAGATCTGGGGAATCAGTGGCGGGGAAGTAGAGTTGGGGAATCAGAGGCGGGGAATCAGAGGCAGGGAAACAGAGGCGGGGAATCAAACACGGGGAATCAGAGGTGGGGAATCAGAGGTTGGGAATCAGAGGCAGGGAATCAGAGGCGGGGAATCAGAGGCGGGGAATCAGAGGCAGGGAATCAGATGTGCGGAATCGGAGATGGGGAATCAGAGGCGGGGAATCAGAGGCGGGGAATCAGAGGCCGGGAATCAGATATGGTGAAACAGAGGCGGGGAATCAGAGGCGGGGAAACAGAGGCGGGGAATCAGATATGGGGAATCAGAGGTGGGGAATCAGAGTTTGGGAATCAGAGGCATGGAATCAGAGGCTTGGAATCAGATGCAGGGAATCAGATGCGGGGAATCAGAGGCGGGGAATCAGAGCTGTGGAATCAGAGGTGGTGAATCAGAGTTGGGGAATCAGAGGCGGGGACTTAGATATTGGGAAACAGAGGCGGGGAATCAGAGGCGAGGAAACAGAGGCGGGGAATCAGAAATGGGGAATCAAAGGTAGGGAATCAGAATCAGAAGCAGGGAATCAGAGGCCGGGAATCAGAGGCCGGAATCAGATGCCGGGAATAAGAGGCCGGGAATCAGAGGTGGGGAATCAGAGTCCGGGAATCAGAGATGGGGATTCAGAGGCGGGGAATGAGATATGGGGAATCAGAGGCGGGGAATCAGAGGCGGGGAAACAGAGGCGGGGAATCAGATATGGGGAATCAAAGGTAGGGAATCAGGGGCGGGGTATCAGTGGCAGGGAATCAGAGGCGGGAAATCAGAGGCCGGGAATCAGAGGCGGTGAATCAGAGGCGGTGAATCAGAGGCAGGGAATCGGATGTGCGGAATCAGAGATGGGGAATCAGAGGTGGGGAATCAGAGGCGGTGAATCAGACATGGGTAATCAGAGGCGGGGAATCAGAGGCAGGAAATCAGACACGGGGAATCAGAGGCGGGGAATTAGAGCTGGGGAATTAGATGCAGGGAATCAGAGTTGGGGATTCAGAGGCGGGGAATCAGATATGGGGAAATAGAGGTGGGGAACCAGAGTTGGGCAAATAGAGGCGGGGAATCCGATATGGGGAAACAGAGGCGGGGATTCAGAGGCGTGGAAACAGAGGCGGTGAATCAGATATGGGGAATCAGAGGTGGGGAATCAGAGGTTGGGAATCAGAGGCAGGGAATCAGAGGCTGGGAATCAGATGCAGGGAATCAGAAGTACGGAATCAGAGATGGGGAATCAGAGGCAGGGAATCAGAATCAGAAGCGGGGAATCAGAGGCCTGGAATCAGATGCTGGGAATAAGAGGCCGGGAATCAGAGGCGGGGAATCAGAGGCGGGGAAACAGAGGTGGGGAAACAGATATGGGGAATCAGTTGTGGCGAATCAAAGGCGGTGAATCAGAGATGGGGAATCAGAGGCGGGGAATCAGAGGCAGGGAATCAAACACGGGGAATCAGAGGCGGGGAATCAGAGCTGGGGAATCAGAGGCGGGGAATCAGAGTTGGGGAATCAGAGGCGGGGAATCAGATATGGGGAAACAGGGGCGGGGAATCAGAGGCGGGGAAACAGAGGCGGGGAATCAGATATGGGGAATCAGAGGTGTGGAATCAGAGGTTGGGAATCAGAGGCAGGGAATCAGAGGCGGGGAAACAGGGGCAGGGAATCAGATCTGGGGAATCAGTGGCGGGGAAGTAGAGTTGGGGAATCAGAGGCGGGGAATCAGAGGCGGGGAAACAGAGGCGGGGAATCAAACACGGGGAATCAGAGGTGGGGAATCAGAGGTTGGGAATCAGAGGCAGGGAATCAGAGGCGGGGAATCAGAGGCGGGGAATCAGAGGCAGGGAATCAGATGTGCGGAATCGGAGATGGGGAATCAGATGCAAGAAATCAGAGGCGGGGAATCAGAGGCGGGGAATCAGAGGCCGGGAATCAGATATGGTGAAACAGATGCGGGGAATCAGAGGTGGGGAAACAGAGGCGGGGAATCAGATATGGGGAATCAGAGGTGGGGAATCAGAGTTTGGGAATCAGAGGCATGGAATCAGAGGCTTGGAATCAGATGCAGGGAATCAGATGCTGGGAATCAGAGGCGGGGAATCAGAGCTGTGGAATCAGAGGTGGTGAATCAGAGTTGGGGAATCAGAGGCGGGGACTTAGATATTGGGAAACAGAGGCGGGGAATCAGAGGCGAGGAAACAGAGGTGGGGAATCAGAAATGGGGAATCAGAGGTTGGGAATCAGAGGCAGGGGATCAGATGTGCGGAATCAGAGATGGGGAATCAAAGGCAGGGAATCAGAATCAGTAGCAGGGAATCAGAGGCCGGGAATCAGAGGCCGGAATCAGATGCCGGGAATAAGAGGCCGGGAATCAGAGGTGGGGAATCAGAGTCCGGGAATCAGAGATGGGGATTCAGAGGCGGGGAATGAGATATGGGGAATCAGAGGCGGGGAATCAGAGGCGGGGAATCAGAGGCGGGGAATCAGATATGGGGAATCAAAGGTAGGGAATCAGGGGCGGGGTATCAGTGGCAGGGAATCAGAGGCGGGAAATCAGAGGCCGGGAATCAGAGGCGGTGAATCAGAGGCGGTGAATCAGAGGCAGGGAATCGGATGTGCGGAATCAGAGATGGGGAATCAGAGGTGGGGAATCAGAGGCGGTGAATCAGACATGGGTAATCAGAGGCGGGGAATCAGAGGCAGGAAATCAGACACGGGGAATCAGAGGCGAGGAATTAGAGCTGGGGAATTAGATGCAGGGAATCAGAGTTGGGGATTCAGAGGCGGGGAATCAGATATGGGGAAATAGAGGTGGGGAACCAGAGTTGGGCAAATAGAGGCGGGGAATCCGATATGGGGAAACAGAGGCGGGGATTCAGAGGCGTGGAAACAGAGGCGGGGAATCAGATATGGGGAATCAGAGGTGGGGAATCAGAGGTTGGGAATCAGAGGCAGGGAATCAGAGGCTGGGAATCAGATGCAGGGAATCAGATGCGGGGATCAGAGGCGGGGAATCAGAGCTGGGGAATCAGAGGTGGGGAATCAGAGGCGGGGAATCAGAGGCGGGGACTTAGATATGGGGAAACAGAGGCGGGGAATAGAGGCGGGAAACAGAGGCGGGGAATCAGATATTGTGAATCAGAGGTAGGGAATCAGAGGCAGGGAATCAGATGTGCGGAATCAGAGATGGGGAATCAGAGGCAGGGAATCAGAATCAGAAGCAGGGAATAAGACGCGGGGAATCAGAGGCGGGGAATCAGAGCTGGGGAAGCAGAGGCAGTAAATCAGAGGCAGGGAATCAGAGGCTGGGAATCAGATGCAGGGAATCAGATGCGGGGATCAGAGGCGGGGAATCAGAGCTGGGGAATCAGAGGTGGGGAATCAGAGTTGGGGAATCAGATGCGGGGACTTAGATATGGGGAAACAGAGGCGGGGAATCAGAGGCGGGAAACAGAGGCGGGGAATCAGATATTGTGAATCAGAGGTGGGGAATCAGAGGCAGGGAATCAGATGTGCGGAATCAGAGATGGGGAATCAGAGGCAGGGAATCAGAATCAGAAGCAGGGAATAAGACGCGGGGAATCAGAGGCGGGGAATCAGAGCTGGGGAAGCAGAGGCAGTGAATCAGAGGCTGGGATTCAGAGGCAGGGAATCGGATGTGCGGAATCAGAGATGGGGAATCAGAGGTGGGGAATCAGAGGCGGTGAATCAGACATGGGTAATCAGAGGCGGGGAATCAGAGGCAGGAAATCAGACACGGGGAATCAGAGGCGGGGAATCAGAGCTGGGAAATTAGAGGCAGGGAATCAGAGTTGGGGATTCAGAGGCGGGGAATCAGATATGGGGAAACAGAGGCGGGGAATCAGAGGCGGGGACTTAGATATGGGGAAACAGGGGCGGGGAATCAGAGGCGGGGAAACAGAGGCGGGGAATCAGATATGGGGAATCAGAGGTGTGGAATCAGATGTTGGGAATCAGAGGCAGGGAAACAGAGGCGGGGAAACAGAGGCGGGGAATCAGATATGGGGAATCAGAGGTGGCGAATCAAAGGCGGTGAAACAGAGATGGGGAATCAGGGCAGGGAATCAGAGGCAGGGAATCAAACACGGGGAATCAGAGGTGGGGAATCAGAGGCGGGGAATTAGAGTTGGGGAATCAGAGGAGGGGAATCAGAGGCGGGGAAACGGAGGCGGGGAATCAGATATGGGGAATCAGAGGTGGGGAATCAGAGGTTGGGAATCAGAGGCAGGGAATCAGAGGCGGGGAATCAGAGGCAGGGAATCAGAGGCAGGGAATCAGATGTGCGGAATCGGAGATGGGGAATCAGAGGCAGGGAATCAGAGGCGGGGAATCAGAGGTGGGGAATCAGAGGCCGGGAATCAGATATGGGGAAACAGAGGCGGGGAATCAGAGGCGGGGAAACAGAGGCGGGGAATCAGATATGGGGAATCAGAGGTGGGGAATCAGAGGTTGGGAATCAGAGGCAGGTAATCAGAGGCTTGGAATCAGATGCAGGGAATCAGATGCGGGGAATCAGAGGCGGGGAATCAGAGCTGGGGAATCAGAGGTGGGGAATCAGAGTTGGGGAATCAGAGGCGGGGACTTAGATATTGAGAAACAGAGGCGGGGAATCAGAGGCGGGGAAACAGAGGCGGGGAATCAGATATGGGGAATCAGAGGTGGGGAATCAGAGGCAGGGAATCAGATGTACGGAATCAGAGATGGGGAATCAGAGGCAGGGAATCAGAATCAGAAGCAGGGAATCAGAGGCCGGGAATCAGAGGCCGGAATCAGATGCCGGGAATAAGAGGCCGGGAATCAGAGGTGGGGAATCAGAGTCCGGGAATCAGAGATGGGGATTCAGAGGCGGGGAATGAGATATGGGGAATCAGAGGCGGGGAATCAGAGGCGGGGAAACAGAGGCGGGGAATCAGATATGGGGAATCAGAGGTGGGGAATCTGGGGCGGGGTATCAGTGGCAGGGAATCAGAGGCGGGAATTCAGAGGCCGGGAATCAGAGGCGGTGAATCAGAGGCGGGGAATCAGAGGCAGGGAATCGGATGTGCGGATTCAGAGATGGGGAATCAGAGGTGGGGAATCAGAGGCGGTGAATCAGACATGGGTAATCAGAGGCGGGGAATCAGAGGACGGAAATCAGACACTGGGAATCAGAGGCGGGGAATCAGAGCTGGGGAATTAGATGCAGGGAATCAGAGTTGGGGATTCAGAGGCGGGGAATCAGATATGGGGAAACAGAGGTGGGGAATCAGAGGTGGGCAAATAGACGCGGGGAATCTGATATGGGGAAACAGAGGCGGGGAATCAGAGGCGTGGAAACAGAGGCGGGGAATCAGATATGGGGAATCAGAGGTGGGGAATCAGAGGTTGGGAATCAGAGGCAGGGAATCAGAGGCTGGGAATCAGATGCAGGGAATCAGATGCGGGTATCAGAGGCGGGGAATCAGAGCTGGGGAATCAGAGGTGGGGAATCAGAGTTGGGGAATCAGAGGCGGGGACTTAGATATGAGGAAACAGAGGCGGGGAATCAGAGGCGGGGAAACAGAGGCAGGGAATCAGATATGGGGAATCAGAGGTGGGGAATCAGAGGCAGGGAATCAGATGTGCGGAATCAGAGATGGGGAATCAGAGGCAGGGAATCAGAATCAGAAGCAGGGAATAAGACGCGGGGAATCAGAGGCGGGGAATCAGAGCTGGGGAAGCAGAGGCAGTGAATCAGAGGCGGGGAATCAGAGGCAGGGAATCGGATGTGCGGAATCAGAGATGGGGAATCAGAGGTGGGGAATCAGAGGCGGTGAATCAGACATGGGTAATCAGGGGCGGGGAATCAGAGGCAGGAAATCAGACACGGGGAATCAGACGCGGGAAATCAGAGCTGGGAAATTAGAGGCAGGGAATCAGAGTTGGGGATTCAGAGGCGGGGAATCAGATATAGGGAAACAGAGGCGGGGAATCAGAGGCGGGAATATAGAGGCGGGGAATCAGATATGGGGAAACAGAGGCGGGGAATCAGAGGCGGGGAAACAGAGGCGGGGAATCATATATGGGGAATCAGAGGTGGGGAATCAGAGGTTGGGAATCAGAGGCAGGGAATCAGAGGCTGGGAATCAGATGCAGGGAATCAGATGCGGGGAATCAGAGGCGGGGAATCAGAGCTGGAGTATCAGAGGTGGGGAATCAAAGTTGGGGAATCAGAGGCGGGGACTTAGATATGGGGAATCAGATATGGGGAAACAGGGGCGGGGAATCAGAGGCGGGGAAACAGAGGCGGGGAATCAGATATGGGCAATCAGAGGTGTGGAATCAGAGGTTGGGAATCAGAGGCAGGGAATCAGAGGCGGGGAAACAGAGGCGGGGAATCAGATATGGGGAATCAGAGGTGGCGAATCAAAGGCGGTGAAGCAGAGATGGGGAATCAGGGCAGGGAATCAGAGGCAGGGAATCAAACACGGGGAATCAGAGCTGGGGAATCAGAGGCGGGGAATTAGAGTTGTGGAATCAGAGGAGGGGAATCAGAGGCGGGGAAACAGAGGCGGGGAATCAGATATGGGGAATCAGAGGTGGGGAATCAGAGGTTGGGAATCAGAGGCATGGAATCAGAGGCGGGGAATCAGAGGCCGGGAATCAGATATGGGGAAACAGAGGCGGGGAATCAGAGGCTGGGTATCAGAGGCGGGGAATCAGAGGCCGGGAATCAGATATGGGGAAACAGAGGCGGGGATTCAGAGGTGGGGAAACAGAGGCGGGGAATCAGATATGGGGAATCAGAGGTGGGGAATCAGAGGTTGGGAATAAGAGGCAGGGAATCAGAGGCTTGGAATCAGATGCAGGGAATCAGATGCGGGGAATCAGAGGCGGGGAATCAGAGCTGGGGAATTAGAGGTGGGGAATCAGATTTGGGGAATCAGAGGCGGGGACTTAGATATTGGGAAACAGAGGCGGGGAATCAGAGGCGGGGAAACAGAGGCGGGGAATCAGATATGGGGATTCAGAGGTGGCGAATCAAAGGCGGTGAATCAGAGATGGGGAATCAGAGGCCGGGAATCAGAGGCAGGGAATCAAACACGTGGAATCAGAGGCGGGGAATCAGAGCTGGGGAATCAGAGGCGGGGAATCAGAGTTGGAGAATCAGAGGCGGGGAATCAGACGCAGGGAATCAATATGGGAAATCAGAGGTGGGGAATCAGAGGTTGGGAATCAGAAGAAGGGAATCAGAGGCGAGGAATCAGAGCTGGGGAATCAGAGGCGGGGAATCAGAATTGGGGAATCAGAGATGGGGAATCAGAGATGGGGAATCAGAGGCGGGGAATCAGACGCGGGGAATCAGAGGTGGTGAATCAGAGATGTGGAATCATAGGCGGGGAATCGGAGGCAGGGAATCAGACGCGGGGAATCAGAGGCGGGGAATCATAGCTGGCGAATCAGAGGCGGGGAATCAGAGGTGGGGAATCAGAGGCGGGGAATCAGATATTGGGAATCAGAGGTGGGGAATCAGAGGCGGTGAATCAGACATGGGTAATCAGAGGCGGGGAATCAGAGGCAGAAATTCAGACACGGGGAATCAGATGCGGGGAATCAGAGCTGGGAAATTAGAGGCAGGGAATCAGAGTTGGGGATTCAGAGGCGGGGAATCAGATATGGGGAAACAGAGGCGGGGAATCAGAGGCGGGCAAATAGAGGCGGGGAATCAGATATGGGGAAACAGAGGCGGGGAATCAGAGGCAGGGAAACAGAGGCGGGGAATCAGATAAAGGGAATCAGAGGTGGGGAATCAGAGGTTGGGAATCAGAGGCAGGGAATCAGAGGCTGGGAATCAGATGCAGGGAATCAGATGCGGGGAATCAGAGCTGGGGAATCAGAGGTGGGGAATCAAAGTTGGGGAATCAGAGGCGGGGACTTAGATATGGGGAATCAGAGGCTGGGAATCAGATATGGGGAAACAGGGGCGGGGAATCAGAGGCGGGGAAACAGAGGCGGGGAATCAGATATGGGGAATCAGAGGTGTGGAATCAGAGGTTGGGAATCAGAGCTGGGGATTCAGAGGCGGGGAATTAGAGTTGGGGAATCAGAGGAGGGGAATCAGAGGCGGGGAAACAGAGGCGGGGAATCAGATATGGGGAATCAGAGGTGGCGAATCAAAGGCGGTGAATCAGAGATGGGGAATCAGAGGCCGGGAATCAGAGGCAGGGAATCAAACACGTGGAATCAGAGGCCGGGAATCAGATATGGGGAAACAGAGGCGGGGAATCAGAGGCTGGGTATCAGAGGCGGGGAATCAGAGGCTTGGAATCAGATGCAGGGAATCAGATGCGGGGAATCAGAGGCGGGGAATCAGAGCTGGGGAATCAGAGGTGGGGAATCAGATTTGGGGAATCAGAGGCGGGGACTTAGATATTGGGAAACAGAGGCGGGGAATCAGAGGCGGGGAAACAGAGGCGGGGAATCAGATATGGGGATTCAGAGGTGGCGAATCAAAGGCGGTGAATCAGAGATGGGGAATCAGAGGCCGGGAATCAGAGGCAGGGAATCAAACACGTGGAATCAGAGGCCGGGAATCAGATATGGGGAAACAGAGGCGGGGAATCAGAGGCTGGGTATCAGAGGCGGGGAATCAGAGGCCGGGAATCAGATATGGGGAAACAGAGGCGGGGAATCAGAGGTGGGGAAACAGAGGCGGGGAATCAGATATGGGGAATCAGAGGTGGGGAATCAGAGGTTGGGAATCAGAGGCAGGGAATCAGAGGCTTGGAATCAGATGCAGGGAATCAGATGCGGGGAATCAGAGGAGGGGAATCAGAGCTGGGGAATCAGAGGTGGGGAATCAGATTTGGGGAATCAGAGGCGGGGACTTAGATATTGGGAAACAGAGGCGGGGAATCAGAGGCGGGGAAACAGAGGCGGGGAATCAGATATGGGGATTCAGAGGTGGCGAATCAAAGGCGGTGAATCAGAGATGGGGAATCAGAGGCCGGGAATCAGAGGCAGGGAATCAAACACGTGGAATCAGAGGCGGGGAATCAGAGCTGGGGAATCAGAGGCGGGGAATCAGAGTTGGAGAATCAGAGGCGGGGAATCAGAGGCGGGGAAACAGAGGCGGGGAATCAGATATGGGGATTCAGAGGTGGCGAATCAAAGGCGGTGAATCAGAGATGGGGAATCAGAGGCCGGGAATCAGAGGCAGGGAATCAAACACGTGGAATCAGAGGCCGGGAATCAGATATGGGGAAACAGAGGCGGGGAATCAGAGGCTGGGTATCAGAGGCGGGGAATCAGAGGCCGGGAATCAGATATGGGGAAACAGAGGCGGGGAATCAGAGGTGGGGAAACAGAGGCGGGGAATCAGATATGGGGAATCAGAGGTGGGGAATCAGAGGTTGGGAATCAGAGGCAGGGAATCAGAGGCTGGGTATCAGAGGCGGGGAATCAGAGGCCGGGAATCAGATATGGGGAAACAGAGGCGGGGAATCAGAGGTGGGGAAACAGAGGCGGAAAATCAGATATGGGGAATCAGAGGTGGGGAATCAAAGGTGGGGAATCAGATTTGGGGAATCAGAGGCGGGGACTTAGATATTGGGAAACAGAGGCGGGGAATCAGAGGCGGGGAAACAGAGGCGGGGAATCAGATATGGGGATTCAGAGGTGGCGAATCAAAGGCGGTGAATCAGAGATGGGGAATCAGAGGCCGGGAATCAGAGGCAGGGAATCAAACACGTGGAATCAGAGGCGGGGAATCAGAGCTGGGGAATCAGAGGCGGGGAATCAGAGTTGGAGAATCAGAGGCGGGGAATCAGAGGCGGGAAACAGAGGCGGGGAATCAGATATGGGGATTCAGAGGTGGCGAATCAAAGGCGGTGAATCAGAGATGGGGAATCAGAGGCCGGGAATCAGAGGCAGGGAATCAAACACGTGGAATCAGAGGCCGGGAATCAGATATGGGGAAACAGAGGCAGGGAATCAGAGGCTGGGTATCAGAGGCGGGGAATCAGAGGCCGGGAATCAGATATGGGGAAACAGAGGCGGGGAATCAGAGGTGGGGAAACAGAGGCGGGGAATCAGATATGGGGAACCAGAGGTGGGGAATCAGAGGTTGGGAATCAGAGGCAGGGAATCAGAGGCTTGGAATCAGATGCAGGGAATCAGATGCGGGGAATCAGAGGCGGGGAATCAGAGCTGGGGAATCAGAGGTGGGGAATCAGATTTGGGGAATCAGAGGCGGGGACTTAGATATTGGGAAACAGAGGCGGGGAATCAGAGGCGGGGAAACAGAGGCGGGGAATCAGATATGGGGATTCAGAGGTGGCGAATCAAAGGCGGTGAATCAGAGATGGGGAATCAGATGCCGGGAATCAGAGGCAGGGAATCAAACACGTGGAATCAGAGGCGGGGAATCAGAGCTGGGGAATCAGAGGCGGGGAATCAGAGTTGGAGAATCAGAGGCGGGGAATCAGACGCAGGGAATCAATATGGGAAATCAGAGGTGGGGAATCAGAGGTTGGGAATCAGAAGAAGGGAATCAGAGGCGAGGAATCAGAGCTGGGGAATCAGAGGCGGGGAATCAGAATTGGGGAATCAGAGATGGGGAATCAGAGATGGGGAATCAGAGGCGGGGAATCAGACGCGGGGAATCAGAGGTGGTGAATCAGAGATGTGGAATCAGAGGCGGGGAATCGGAGGCAGGGAATCAGACGCGGGGAATCAGAGGCGGGGAATCATAGCTGGCGAATCAGAGGTGGGGAATCAGAGGTGGGGAATCAGAGGCGGGGAATCAGATATTGGGAATCAGAGGTGGGGAATCAGAGGCGGTGAATCAGACATGGGTAATCAGAGGCGGGGAATCAGAGGCAGAAATTCAGACACGGGGAATCAGAGGCAGGGAATCAGAGCTGGGAAATTAGAGGCAGGGAATCAGAGTTGGGGATTCAGAGGCGGGGAATCAGATATGGGGAAACAGAGGCGGGGAATCAGAGGCGGGCAAATAGAGGCGGGGAATCAGATATGGGGAAACAGAGGCGGGGAATCAGAGGCAGGGAAACAGAGGCGGGGAATCAGATATGGGGAATCAGAGGTGGGGATTCAGAGGTTGGGAATCAGAGGCAGGGAATCAGAGGCTGGGAATCAGATGCAGGGAATCAGATGCGGGGAATCAGAGCTGGGGAATCAGAGGTGGGGAATCAAAGTTGGGGATTCAGAGGCGGGGACTTAGATATGGGGAATCAGAGGCTGGGAATCAGATATGGGGAAACAGGGGCGGGGAATCAGAGGCGGGGAAACAGAGGCGGGGAATCAGAGGTTGGGAATCAGAGGCAGGAAATCAGAGGCTGGGTATCAGAGGTGGGGAAACAGAGGCGGGGAATCAGATATGGGGAAACAGAGGCGGGGAATCAGATATGGGGATTCAGAGGTGGCGAATCAAAGGCGGTGAATCAGAGATGGAGAATCAGAGGCCGGGAATCAGAGGCCGGGAATCAGATATGGGGAAACAGAGGCGGGGAATCAGAGGCTGGGTATCAGAGGCGGGGAATCAGAGGCTTGGAATCAGATGCAGGGAATCAGATGCGGGGAATCAGAGGCGGGGAATCAGAGCTGGGGAATCAGAGGTGGGGAATCAGATTTGGGGAATCAGAGGCGGGGACTTAGATATTGGGAAACAGAGGCGGGGAATCAGAGGCGGGGAAACAGAGGCGGGGAATCAGATATGGGGATTCAGAGGTGGCGAATCAAAGGCGGTGAATCAGAGATGGGGAATCAGAGGCCGGGAATCAGAGGCAGGGAATCAAACACGTGGAATCAGAGGCCGGGAATCAGATATGGGGAAACAGAGGCGGGGAATCAAAGGCTGGGTATCAGAGGCGGGGAATCAGAGGCCGGGAATCAGATATGGGGAAACAGAGGCGGGGAATCAGAGGTGGGGAAACAGAGGCGGGGAATCAGATATGGGGAATCAGAGGTGGGGAATCAGAGGTTGGGAATCAGAGGCAGGGAATCAGAGGCTTGGAATCAGATGCAGGGAATCAGATGCGGGGAATCAGAGGCGGGGAATCAGAGCTGGGGAATCAGAGGTGGGGAATCAGATTTGGGGAATCAGAGGCGGGGACTTAGATATTGGGAAACAGAGGCGGGGAATCAGAGGCGGGTAAACAGAGGCGGGGAATCAGATATGGGGATTCAGAGGTGGCGAATCAAAGGCGGTGAATCAGTGATGGGGAATCAGAGGCCGGGAATCAGAGGCAGGGAATCAAACACGTGGAATCAGAGGCGGGGAATCAGAGCTGGGGAATCAGAGGCGGGGAATCAGAGTTGGAGAATCAGAGGCGGGGAATCAGAGGCGGGGAAACAGAGGCGGGGAATCAGATATGGGGATTCAGAGGTGTCGAATCAAAGGCGGTGAATCAGAGATGGGGAATCAGAGGCCGGGAATCAGAGGCAGGGAATCAAACACGTGGAATCAGAGGCCGGGAATCAGATATGGGGAAACAGAGGCGGGGAATCAGAGGCTGGGTATCAGAGGTGGGGAATCAGAGGCCGGGAATCAGATATGGGGAAACAGAGGCGGGGAATCAGAGGTGGGGAAACAGAGGCGGGGAATCAGATATGGGGAATCAGAGGTGGGGAATCAGAGTTTGGGAATCAGAGGCAGGGAATCAGAGGCTGGGTATCAGAGGCGGGGATTCAGAGGCCGGGAATCAGATATGGGGAAACAGAGGCGGGGAATCAGAGGTGGGGAAACAGAGGCGGGGAATCAGATATGGGGAATCAGAGGTGGGGAATCAGAGGTGGGGAATCAGATTTGGGGAATCAGAGGCGGGGACTTAGATATTGGGAAACAGAGGCGGGGAATCAGAGGCGGGGAAACAGAGGCGGGGAATCAGATATGGGGATTCAGAGGTGGCGAATCAAAGGCGGTGAATCAGAGATGGGGAATCAGAGGCCGGGAATCAGAGGCAGGGAATCAAACACGTGGAATCAGAGGCGGGGAATCAGAGCTGGGGAATCAGAGGCGGGGAATCAGAGTTGGAGAATCAGAGGCGGGGAATCAGAGGCGGGGAAACAGAGGCGGGGAATCAGATATGGGGATTCAGAGGTGGCGAATCAAAGGCGGTGAATCAGAGATGGGGAATCAGAGGCCGGGAATCAGAGGCAGGGAATCAAACACGTGGAATCAGAGGCCGGGAATCAGATATGGGGAAACAGAGGCGGGGTATCAGAGGCGGGGAATCAGAGGCCGGGAATCAGATATGGGGAAACAGAGGCGGGGTATCAGAGGCGGGGAATCAGAGGCGGGGAATCAGATATGGGGATTCAGAGGTGGCGAATCAAAGGCGGTGAATCAGAGATGGGGAATCAGAGGCCGGGAATCAGAGGCAGGGAATCAAACACGTGGAATCAGAGGCCGGGAATCAGATATGGGGAAACAGAGGCAGGGAATCAGAGGCTGGGTATCAGAGGCGGGGAATCAGAGGCCGGGAATCAGATATGGGGAAACAGAGGCGGGGAATCAGAGGTGGGGAAACAGAGGCGGGGAATCAGATATGGGGAACCAGAGGTGGGGAATCAGAGGTTGGGAATCAGAGGCAGGGAATCAGAGGCTTGGAATCAGATGCAGGGAATCAGATGCGGGGAATCAGAGGCGGGGAATCAGAGCTGGGGAATCAGAGGTGGGGAATCAGATTTGGGGAATCAGAGGCGGGGACTTAGATATTGGGAAACAGAGGCGGGGAATCAGAGGCGGGGAAACAGAGGCGGGGAATCAGATATGGGGATTCAGAGGTGGCGAATCAAAGGCGGTGAATCAGAGATGGGGAATCAGATGCCGGGAATCAGAGGCAGGGAATCAAACACGTGGAATCAGAGGCGGGGAATCAGAGCTGGGGAATCAGAGGCGGGGAATCAGAGTTGGAGAATCAGAGGCGGGGAATCAGACGCAGGGAATCAATATGGGAAATCAGAGGTGGGGAATCAGAGGTTGGGAATCAGAAGAAGGGAATCAGAGGCGAGGAATCAGAGCTGGGGAATCAGAGGCGGGGAATCAGAATTGGGGAATCAGAGATGGGGAATCAGAGATGGGGAATCAGAGGCGGGGAATCAGACGCGGGGAATCAGAGGTGGTGAATCAGAGATGTGGAATCAGAGGCGGGGAATCGGAGGCAGGGAATCAGACGCGGGGAATCAGAGGCGGGGAATCATAGCTGGCGAATCAGAGGTGGGGAATCAGAGGTGGGGAATCAGAGGCGGGGAATCAGATATTGGGAATCAGAGGTGGGGAATCAGAGGCGGTGAATCAGATATGGGTAATCAGAGGCGGGGAATCAGAGGCAGAAATTCAGACACGGGGAATCAGAGGCAGGGAATCAGAGCTGGGAAATTAGAGGCAGGGAATCAGAGTTGGGGATTCAGAGGCAGGGAATCAGATATGGGGAAACAGAGGCGGGGAATCAGAGGCGGGCAAATAGAGGCGGGGAATCAGATATGGGGAAACAGAGGCGGGGAATCAGAGGCAGGGAAACAGAGGCGGGGAATCAGATATGGGGAATCAGAGGTGGGGAATCAGAGGTTGGGAATCAGAGGCAGGGAATCAGAGGCTGGGAATCAGATGCAGGGAATCAGATGCGGGGAATCAGAGCTGGGGAATCAGAGGTGGGGAATCAAAGTTGGGGATTCAGAGGCGGGGACTTAGATATGGGGAATCAGAGGCTGGGAATCAGATATGGGGAAACAGGGGCGGGGAATCAGAGGCGGGGAAACAGAGGCGGGGAATCAGAGGTTGGGAATCAGAGGCAGGAAATCAGAGGCTGGGTATCAGAGGTGGGGAAACAGAGGCGGGGAATCAGATATGGGGAAACAGAGGCGGGGAATCAGATATGGGGATTCAGAGGTGGCGAATCAAAGGCGGTGAATCAGAGATGGAGAATCAGAGGCCGGGAATCAGAGGCCGGGAATCAGATATGGGGAAACAGAGGCGGGGAATCAGAGGCTGGGTATCAGAGGCGGGAAATCAGAGGCTTGGAATCAGATGCAGGGAATCAGATGCGGGGAATCAGAGGCGGGGAATCAGAGCTGGGGAATCAGAGGTGGGGAATCAGATTTGGGGAATCAGAGGCGGGGACTTAGATATTGGGAAACAGAGGCGGGGAATCAGAGGCGGGGAAACAGAGGCGGGGAATCAGATATGGGGATTCAGAGGTGGCGAATCAAAGGCGGTGAATCAGAGATGGGGAATCAGAGGCCGGGAATCAGAGGCAGGGAATCAAACACGTGGAATCAGAGGCCGGGAATCAGATATGGGGAAACAGAGGCGGGGAATCAGAGGCTGGGTATCAGAGGCGGGGATCAGAGGCCGGGAATCAGATATGGGGAAACAGAGGCGGGGAATCAGAGGTGGGGAAACAGAGGCGGGGAATCAGATATGGGGAATCAGAGGTGGGGAATCAGAGGTTGGGAATCAGAGGCAGGGAATCAGAGGCTTGGAATCAGATGCAGGGAATCAGATGCGGGGAATCAGAGGCGGGGAATCAGAGCTGGGGAATCAGAGGTGGGGAATCAGATTTGGGGAATCAGAGGCGGGGACTTAGATATTGGGAAACAGAGGCGGGGAATCAGAGGCGGGTAAACAGAGGCGGGGAATCAGATATGGGGATTCAGAGGTGGCGAATCAAAGGCGGTGAATCAGAGATGGGGAATCAGAGGCCGGGAATCAGAGGCAGGGAATCAAACACGTGGAATCAGAGGCGGGGAATCAGAGCTGGGGAATCAGAGGCGGGGAATCAGAGTTGGAGAATCAGAGGCGGGGAATCAGAGGCGGGGAAACAGAGGCGGGGAATCAGATATGGGGATTCAGAGGTGTCGAATCAAAGGCGGTGAATCAGAGATGGGGAATCAGAGGCCGGGAATCAGAGGCAGGGAATCAAACACGTGGAATCAGAGGCCGGGAATCAGATATGGGGAAACAGAGGCGGGGAATCAGAGGCTGGGTATCAGAGGCGGGGAATCAGAGGCCGGGAATCAGATATGGGGAAACAGAGGCGGGGAATCAGAGGTGGGGAAACAGAGGCGGGGAATCAGATATGGGGAATCAGAGGTGGGGAATCAGAGTTTGGGAATCAGAGGCAGGGAATCAGAGGCTGGGTATCAGAGGCGGGGATACAGAGGCCGGGAATCAGATATGGGGAAACAGAGGCGGGGAATCAGAGGTGGGGAAACAGAGGCGGGGAATCAGATATGGGGAATCAGAGGTGGGGAATCAGAGGTGGGGAATCAGATTTGGGGAATCAGAGGCGGGGACTTAGATATTGGGAAACAGAGGCGGGGAATCAGAGGCGGGGAAACAGAGGCGGGGAATCAGATATGGGGATTCAGAGGTGGCGAATCAAAGGCGGTGAATCAGAGATGGGGAATCAGAGGCCGGGAATCAGAGGCAGGGAATCAAACACGTGGAATCAGAGGCGGGGAATCAGAGCTGGGGAATCAGAGGCGGGGAATCAGAGTTGGAGAATCAGAGGCGGGGAATCAGAGGCGGGGAAACAGAGGCGGGGAATCAGATATGGGGATTCAGAGGTGGCGAATCAAAGGCGGTGAATCAGAGATGGGGAATCAGAGGCCGGGAATCAGAGGCAGGGAATCAAACACGTGGAATCAGAGGCCGGGAATCAGATATGGGGAAACAGAGGCGGGGTATCAGAGGCGGGGAATCAGAGGCCGGGAATCAGATATGGGGAAACAGAGGCGGGGAATCAGAGGTGGGGAAACAGAGGCGGGGAATCAGATATGGGGAATCAGAGGTGGGGAATCAGAGGTTGGGAATCAGAGGCAGGGAATCAGAGGCTTGGAATCAGATGCAGGGAATCAGAGGCGGGGAATCAGAGGTGGAGAATCAGAGGCGGGGAATCAGAGCTGGGGAATCAGAGGCGGGGAATCAGAATTGGGGAATCAGAGATGGGGAATCAGAGATGGGGAATCAGAGGCGGGGAATCAGACGCGGGGAATCAGAGGTGGTGAATCAGAGATGTGGAATCAGAGGCGGGGAATCGGAGGCAGGGAATCAGATGCGGGGAATCAGAGGCGGGGAATCATAGCTGGCGAATCAGAGGCGGGGAATCAGAGGTGGGGAATCAGAGGCGGGGAATCAGATATTGGGAATCAGAGGTGGGGAATCAGAGGCGGTGAATCAGACATGGGTAATCAGAGGCGGGGAATCAGAGGCAGAAATTCAGACACGGGGAATCAGAGGCGGGGAATCAGAGCTGGGAAATTAGAGGCAGGGAATCAGAGTTGGGGATTCAGAGGCGGGGAATCAGATATGGGGAAACAGAGGCGGGGAATCAGAGGCGGGCAAATAGAGGCGGGGAATCAGATATGGGGAAACAGAGGCGGGGAATCAGAGGCAGGGAAACAGAGGCGGGGAATCAGATATGGGGAATCAGAGGTGGGGAATCAGAGGTTGGGAATCAGAGGCAGGGAATCAGAGGCTGGGAATCAGATGCAGGGAATCAGATGCGGGGAATCAGAGCTGGGGAATCAGAGGCTGGGAATCAGATGCAGGGAATCAGAGCTGGGGAATCAGAGGCCGGGAATCAGAGGCGGGGAAACAGAGGCGGGGAATCAGATATGGGGAATCAGAGGTGGGGAATCAGAGGTTGGGAATCAGAGGCAGGGAATCAGAGGCTGGGAATCAGATGCAGGGAATCAGATGCGGGGAATCAGAGGCGGGGAATCAGAGCTGGGGAATCAGAGGTGGGGAATCAAAGTTGGGGAATCAGAGGCGGGGACTTAGATATGGGGAAACAGAGGTGGGGAATCAGAGGCGGGGAAACAGAGGCAGGGAATCAGATATGGGGAATCAGAGGTGGGGAATCAGAGGCAGGGAATTAGATGTGCGGAATCAGAAATGGGGAATCAGAGGCAGGGAATCAGAATCAGAAGCAGGGAATCAGAGGCCGGGAATCAGAGGCCGGAATCAGATGCCAGGAATAAGATGCCGGGAATCAGAGTCCGCGAATCAGAGTCCGGGAATCAGAGATGGGGAATCAGAGGCGGGGAGTGAGATATGGGGAATCAGAGGCGGGGAATCACAGGCGGGGAAACAGAGGCGAGGAATCAGATATGGGGAATCAGAGGTGGCGAATCAAAGGCGGTGAATCAGAGATGGGGAATCAGAGGCGGGGAATGAGAGAAAGGGAATCAAACACGGGGAATCAGAGGCGGGGAATCAGAGCTGGGTTATCAGAGGCGGGGAATCAGAGTTGGGGAATCAGAGGCGGGGAATCAGAGCTGGGGAATCAGAGGTGGGGAATCAGAGGCAGGGAATCGGATGTGCGGAATCAGAGATGGGGAATCAGAGGTGGGAAATTCAGAGGCGGGGAATCAGAGATGGGGAATCAGACGCGGGGAATCAGAGGCGGGGAATCAGAGCTGGAGAATCAGAGGCGGGGAATCAGTGGCAGGGAATCAGAGGCGGGGAAACAGAGGCAGGGAATCAGAGGCAGGGAATCAGACACGGGGAATCAGAGGCGGGGAATTTGAGATGGGGAATCAGAGGCAGTGAATCAGAGGCAGGGAATCGGATGCCGGGAATCAGAGGCGGGGAATCAGAGCTGGGGAATCAGAGGCCGGGAATCAGAGTTGGGGAATCAGAGGCGGGGAATCAGATATGGAGAATCAGAGGTGGGGAAACAGGGGTGGGGAATCAGTCTCAGAGAATCAGAGAAGGGGAATCAGAGGCGGGGAATCAGAGGCAGGGAATCAGACACGTGGAATCAGAGGCGGGGAATCAGGGATGGGGAATCAGAGGCTGGTAATCAGAGGTGGGGAATCAGAGTCCGGGAATCAGAGATGGGGAATCAGAGGCGGGGAATCAGATATGGGGAATCAGAGGCGGGGAATCACACGCGGGGAAACAGAGGCGGTGAATCAGATATGGCGAATCAGTGGTGGCGAATCAGAGGTAGAGGATCAGAGATGGTGAAGCAGAGGTGGGGAATCAGATGTGATGAATAAGAGATGGGGAATCAGAGGCGGGGTATCAGAGGTGGGGAATCAGAGTCCGGGAATCAGAGATGGGGAATCAGAGTTGGGGAATCAGAGGCGGGGAATCAGATATGGGGAAACAGAGGCGGGGAATCAGAGGCAGGGAAACAGAGGCGGGGAATCTGATATTGGGAATCAGAGGTGGCGAATGAAAGGCGGTGACTCAGAGATGGGGAATCAGAGGCGGGGAATCTGAGGCAGGGAATCAAACACGGGGAATCAGAGGTGGGGAACTCAGAGCTGGGGAATCAGAGGCGGGGAATCAGAGTTGGGGAATCAGAGGCGGGGAATCAGATATGGGGAAACAGAGGTGGGGAATCAGAGGCAGGGAAACAGAGGCAGGGAATCAGAGGTGGGGAGTCAGAGGTGGGGAATCAGAGGCAGGGAATCAGATGTGCGGAATCAGAGATGGGGAATCAGAGGCAGCGAATCAGAGGCGGGGAACCAGAGGCGGGGAATCAGAGGCCAGGTATCAGAACCGGGAATGAGAGGCCGGGAATCAGAGGCCGGGAATCAGAGGCCGGGAATCAGAGATGGGGAATCAGAGGCGGGGAATCAGAGGCGGGCTATCAGGGGCGGGGAATCAGAGGCGCAGAAACAGAGGCGGGGTATCAGATATGGGGAATCAGAGGTGGGGAATCAGGGGCGGGGTATCAGAGGCTGGGTATCAGACACGGGGATTCAGAGGCGGGGAATCAGAGGCGTGGAATCAGAGGCGGGGAATCAGAGGCAGGGATTCGGATGTGCGGAATCAGAGGCGGGGAATCAGATATGGGGAAACAGAGGTGGGGAATCAGAGGCAGGGAAACAGAGGTGGGGAATCAGATATGGGGAATCAGAGGTGGGGAATCAGAGGTTGGGAAACAGAGGCAGGGAATCAGAGGTGGGGAGTCAGAGGTGGGGAATCAGAGGCAGGGAATCAGATGTGCGGAATCAGAGATGGGGAATCAGAGGCAGCGAATCAGAGGCGGGGAACCAGAGGCGGGGAATCAGAGGCCAGGTATCAGAATCGGGAATGAGAGGCCGGGAATGAGAGGCCGGGAATCAGAGGCCGGGAATCAGAGATGGGGAATCAGAGGCGGGGAATCAAACACGGGGAATCAGAGCTGGGGAATTAGAGGCGGGGAATCAGAGTTGGGGAATCAGAGGCGGGGAATCAGATATGGGGAAACAGAGGCGGGGAATCAGAGGCGGGCAATCAGAGGCGGGGAATCAGAGGCGCAGAAACAGAGGCGGGGTATCAGATATGGGGAATCAGAGGTGGGGAATCAGGGGCGGGGTATCAGAGGCTGGGTATCAGACACGGGGATTCAGAGGCGGGGAATCAGAGATGGGGAATCAGAGGCGGGGAATCAGAGGCAGGGAATCAGACGCGGGGAATCAGAGGCGGGGAATCAGAGCCTGGGAATCAAAGGCGGGGATTCAGAGGCGGGGAATCAGAGGCGGGGAATCAGAGGCAGGGATTCGGATGTGCGGAATCAGAGATGGGGAATCAGAGGTGGGGAATCAGAGTCCAGGAATCAGAGATGGGGAATCAGAGGCGGGGAATCAGAGGCGGGAAAACATAGGTGGGGAATCAGATACGGGGAATCAGAGGTGGGGAATGAGAGGCAGGGAATCAGAGTTGGGGATTCAGAGGCGGGGAATCAGAGCTGGGGAATCGGAGGCAGGGAATCAGAGGCGGGGAATCAGAGGCGGGGAATGAGAGGCAGGGAATCAGATATGGGGATTCAGAGGTGGGGAATCAGAGGTTGGGAATCAGAGGCGGGGAATTAGATATGGGGAAACAGAGGCGGGTAATCAGAGGTGGGGAAACAGAGTTGGGGAATCAGAGGCAGGGAATCAGAGTTGGGGAATCAGAGGTGGGGAATCAGATATGGGGAAACAGAGGCGGGGAATCAGAGGCGGGCAAATAGAGGCGGGGAATCAGATATGGGGAAACAGAGGCGGGGAATCAGAGGCGGGGAAACAGAGGCGGGGAATCAGATATGGGGAATCAGAGGTGGGGAATCAGAGGTTGGGAATCAGAGGCAGGGAATCAGAGGCTGGGAATCAGATGCAGGGAATCAGATGCGGGGAATCAGAGGCGGGGAATCAGAGCTGGGGAATCAGAGGTGGGGAATCAAAGTTGGGGAATCAGAGGCGGGGACTTAGATATGGGGAAACAGAGGTGGGGAATCAGAGGCGGGGAAACAGAGGCAGGGAATCAGATATGGGGAATCAGAGGTGGGGAATCAGAGGCAGGGAATTAGATGTGCGGAATCAGAAATGGGGAATCAGAGGCAGGGAATCAGAATCAGAAGCAGGGAATCAGAGGCCGGGAATCAGAGGCCGGAATCAGATGCCAGGAATAAGATGCCGGGAATCAGAGTCCGCGAATCAGAGTCCGGGAATCAGAGATGGGGAATCAGAGGCGGGGAGTGAGATATGGGGAATCAGAGGCGGGGAATCACAGGCGGGGAAACAGAGGCGAGGAATCAGATATGGGGAATCAGAGGTGGCGAATCAAAGGCGGTGAATCAGAGATGGGGAATCAGAGGCGGGGAATGAGAGAAAGGGAATCAAACACGGGGAATCAGAGGCGGGGAATCAGAGCTGGGTTATCAGAGGCGGGGAATCAGAGTTGGGGAATCAGAGGCGGGGAATCAGAGCTGGGGAATCAGAGGTGGGGAATCAGAGGCAGGGAATCGGATGTGCGGAATCAGAGATGGGGAATCAGAGGTGGGAAATTCAGAGGCGGGGAATCAGAGATGGGGAATCAGACGCGGGGAATCAGAGGCGGGGAATCAGAGCTGGAGAATCAGAGGCGGGGAATCAGTGGCAGGGAATCAGAGGCGGGGAAACAGAGGCAGGGAATCAGAGGCAGGGAATCAGACACGGGGAATCAGAGGCGGGGAATCAGAGATGGGGAATCAGAGGCAGTGAATCAGAGGCAGGGAATCGGATGCCGGGAATCAGAGGCGGGGAATCAGAGCTGGGGAATCAGAGGCCGGGAATCAGAGTTGGGGAATCAGAGGCGGGGAATCAGATATGGAGAATCAGAGGTGGGGAAACAGGGGTGGGGAATCAGTCTCAGGGAATCAGAGAATTGGAATCAGAGGCGGGGAATCAGAGGCAGGGAATCAGACACGTGGAATCAGAGGTGGGGAATCAGGGATGGGGAATCAGAGGCTGGTAATCAGAGGTGGGGAATCAGAGTCCGGGAATCAGAGATGGGGAATCAGAGGCGGGGAATCAGATATGGGGAATCAGAGGCGGGGAATCACACGCGGGGAAACAGAGGCGGTGAATCAGATATGGCGAATCAGTGGTGGCGAATCAGAGGTAGAGGATCAGAGATGGTGAAGCAGAGGTGGGGAATCATATGTGATGAATAAGAGATGGGGAATCAGAGGCGGGGTATCAGAGGTGGGGAATCAGAGTCCGGGAATCAGAGATGGGGAATCAGAGTTGGGGAATCAGAGGCGGGGAATCAGATATGGGGAAACAGAGGCGGGGAATCAGAGGCAGGGAAACAGAGGCGGGGAATCTGATATGGGGAATCAGAGGTGGCGAATGAAAGGCGGTGACTCAGAGATGGGGAATCAGAGGCGGGGAATCTGAGGCAGGGAATCAAACACGGGGAATCAGAGGTGGGGAACTCAGAGCTGGGGAATCAGAGGCGGGGAATCAGAGTTGGGGAATCAGAGGCGGGGAATCAGATATGGGGAAACAGAGGTGGGGAATCAGAGGCAGGGAAACAGAGGTGGGGAATCAGATATGGGGAATCAGAGGTGGGGAATCAGAGGTTGGGAAACAGAGGCAGGGAATCAGAGGTGGGGAGTCAGAGGTGGGGAATCAGAGGCAGGGAATCAGATGTGCGGAATCAGAGATGGGGAATCAGAGGCAGCGAATCAGAGGCGGGGAACCAGAGGCGGGGAATCAGAGGCCAGGTATCAGAACCGGGAATGAGAGGCCGGGAATGAGAGGCCGGGAATCAGAGGCCGGGAATCAGAGATGGGGAATCAGAGGCGGGGAATCAGAGGCGGGCAATCAGAGGCGGGGAATCAGAGGCGCAGAAACAGAGGCGGGGTATCAGATATGGGGAATCAGAGGTGGGGAATCAGGGGCGGGGTATCAGAGGCTGGGTATCAGACACGGGGATTCAGAGGCGGGGAATCAGAGATGGGGAATCAGAGGCGGGGAATCAGAGGCGTGGAATCAGAGGCGGGGAATCAGAGGCAGGGATTCGGATGTGCGGAATCAGAGGCGGGGAATCAGATATGGGGAAACAGAGGTGGGGAATCAGAGGCAGGGAAACAGAGGTGGGGAATCAGATATGGGGAATCAGAGGTGGGGAATCAGAGGTTGGGAAACAGAGGCAGGGAATCAGAGGTGGGGAGTCAGAGGTGGGGAATCAGAGGCAGGGAATCAGATGTGCGGAATCAGAGATGGGGAATCAGAGGCAGCGAATCAGAGGCGGGGAACCAGAGGCGGGGAATCAGAGGCCAGGTATCAGAACCGGGAATGAGAGGCCGGGAATCAGATATGGGGAAACAGAGGTGGGGAATCAGAGGCAGGGAAACAGAGGTGGGGAATCAGATATGGGGAATCAGAGGTGGGGAATCAGAGGTTGGGAAACAGAGGCAGGGAATCAGAGGTGGGGAGTCAGAGGTGGGGAATCAGAGGCAGGGAATCAGATGTGCGGAATCAGAGATGGGGAATCAGAGGCAGCGAATCAGAGGCGGGGAACCAGAGGCGGGGAATCAGAGGCCAGGTATCAGAACCGGGAATGAGAGGCCGGGAATCAGAGGCCGGGAATCAGAGGCCGGGAATCAGAGATGGGGAATCAGAGGCGGGGAATCAGAGGCGGGCAATCAGAGGCGGGGAATCAGAGGCGCAGAAACAGAGGCGGGGTATCAGATATGGGGAATCAGAGGTGGGGAATCAGGGGCGGGGTATCAGAGGCTGGGTATCAGACACGGGGATTCAGAGGCGGGGAATCAGAGGCGGGGACTTAGATATTGAGAAACAGAGGCGGGGAATCAGAGGCGGGGAAACAGAGGCGGGGAATCAGATATGGGGAATCAGAGGTGGGGAATCAGAGGCAGGGAATCAGATGTACGGAATCAGAGATGGGGAATCAGAGGCAGGGAATCAGAATCAGAAGCAGGGAATCAGAGGCCGGGAATCAGAGGCCGGAATCAGATGCCGGGAATAAGAGGCCGGGAATCAGAGGTGGGGAATCAGAGTCCGGGAATCAGAGATGGGGATTCAGAGGCGGGGAATGAGATATGGGGAATCAGAGGCGGGGAATCAGAGGCGGGGAAACAGAGGCGGGGAATCAGATATGGGGAATCAGAGGTGGGGAATCTGGGGCGGGGTATCAGTGGCAGGGAATCAGAGGCGGGAATTCAGAGGCCGGGAATCAGAGGCGGTGAATCAGAGGCGGGGAATCAGAGGCAGGGAATCGGATGTGCGGATTCAGAGATGGGGAATCAGAGGTGGGGAATCAGAGGCGGTGAATCAGACATGGGTAATCAGAGGCGGGGAATCAGAGGACGGAAATCAGACACTGGGAATCAGAGGCGGGGAATCAGAGCTGGGGAATTAGATGCAGGGAATCAGAGTTGGGGATTCAGAGGCGGGGAATCAGATATGGGGAAACAGAGGTGGGGAATCAGAGGTGGGCAAATAGACGCGGGGAATCTGATATGGGGAAACAGAGGCGGGGAATCAGAGGCGTGGAAACAGAGGCGGGGAATCAGATATGGGGAATCAGAGGTGGGGAATCAGAGGTTGGGAATCAGAGGCAGGGAATCAGAGGCTGGGAATCAGATGCAGGGAATCAGATGCGGGTATCAGAGGCGGGGAATCAGAGCTGGGGAATCAGAGGTGGGGAATCAGAGTTGGGGAATCAGAGGCGGGGACTTAGATATGAGGAAACAGAGGCGGGGAATCAGAGGCGGGGAAACAGAGGCAGGGAATCAGATATGGGGAATCAGAGGTGGGGAATCAGAGGCAGGGAATCAGATGTGCGGAATCAGAGATGGGGAATCAGAGGCAGGGAATCAGAATCAGAAGCAGGGAATAAGACGCGGGGAATCAGAGGCGGGGAATCAGAGCTGGGGAAGCAGAGGCAGTGAATCAGAGGCGGGGAATCAGAGGCAGGGAATCGGATGTGCGGAATCAGAGATGGGGAATCAGAGGTGGGGAATCAGAGGCGGTGAATCAGACATGGGTAATCAGGGGCGGGGAATCAGAGGCAGGAAATCAGACACGGGGAATCAGACGCGGGAAATCAGAGCTGGGAAATTAGAGGCAGGGAATCAGAGTTGGGGATTCAGAGGCGGGGAATCAGATATAGGGAAACAGAGGCGGGGAATCAGAGGCGGGAATATAGAGGCGGGGAATCAGATATGGGGAAACAGAGGCGGGGAATCAGAGGCGGGGAAACAGAGGCGGGGAATCATATATGGGGAATCAGAGGTGGGGAATCAGAGGTTGGGAATCAGAGGCAGGGAATCAGAGGCTGGGAATCAGATGCAGGGAATCAGATGCGGGGAATCAGAGGCGGGGAATCAGAGCTGGAGTATCAGAGGTGGGGAATCAAAGTTGGGGAATCAGAGGCGGGGACTTAGATATGGGGAATCAGATATGGGGAAACAGGGGCGGGGAATCAGAGGCGGGGAAACAGAGGCGGGGAATCAGATATGGGCAATCAGAGGTGTGGAATCAGAGGTTGGGAATCAGAGGCAGGGAATCAGAGGCGGGGAAACAGAGGCGGGGAATCAGATATGGGGAATCAGAGGTGGCGAATCAAAGGCGGTGAAGCAGAGATGGGGAATCAGGGCAGGGAATCAGAGGCAGGGAATCAAACACGGGGAATCAGAGCTGGGGAATCAGAGGCGGGGAATTAGAGTTGTGGAATCAGAGGAGGGGAATCAGAGGCGGGGAAACAGAGGCGGGGAATCAGATATGGGGAATCAGAGGTGGGGAATCAGAGGTTGGGAATCAGAGGCATGGAATCAGAGGCGGGGAATCAGAGGCCGGGAATCAGATATGGGGAAACAGAGGCGGGGAATCAGAGGCTGGGTATCAGAGGCGGGGAATCAGAGGCCGGGAATCAGATATGGGGAAACAGAGGCGGGGATTCAGAGGTGGGGAAACAGAGGCGGGGAATCAGATATGGGGAATCAGAGGTGGGGAATCAGAGGTTGGGAATAAGAGGCAGGGAATCAGAGGCTTGGAATCAGATGCAGGGAATCAGATGCGGGGAATCAGAGGCGGGGAATCAGAGCTGGGGAATTAGAGGTGGGGAATCAGATTTGGGGAATCAGAGGCGGGGACTTAGATATTGGGAAACAGAGGCGGGGAATCAGAGGCGGGGAAACAGAGGCGGGGAATCAGATATGGGGATTCAGAGGTGGCGAATCAAAGGCGGTGAATCAGAGATGGGGAATCAGAGGCCGGGAATCAGAGGCAGGGAATCAAACACGTGGAATCAGAGGCGGGGAATCAGAGCTGGGGAATCAGAGGCGGGGAATCAGAGTTGGAGAATCAGAGGCGGGGAATCAGACGCAGGGAATCAATATGGGAAATCAGAGGTGGGGAATCAGAGGTTGGGAATCAGAAGAAGGGAATCAGAGGCGAGGAATCAGAGCTGGGGAATCAGAGGCGGGGAATCAGAATTGGGGAATCAGAGATGGGGAATCAGAGATGGGGAATCAGAGGCGGGGAATCAGACGCGGGGAATCAGAGGTGGTGAATCAGAGATGTGGAATCATAGGCGGGGAATCGGAGGCAGGGAATCAGACGCGGGGAATCAGAGGCGGGGAATCATAGCTGGCGAATCAGAGGCGGGGAATCAGAGGTGGGGAATCAGAGGCGGGGAATCAGATATTGGGAATCAGAGGTGGGGAATCAGAGGCGGTGAATCAGACATGGGTAATCAGAGGCGGGGAATCAGAGGCAGAAATTCAGACACGGGGAATCAGATGCGGGGAATCAGAGCTGGGAAATTAGAGGCAGGGAATCAGAGTTGGGGATTCAGAGGCGGGGAATCAGATATGGGGAAACAGAGGCGGGGAATCAGAGGCGGGCAAATAGAGGCGGGGAATCAGATATGGGGAAACAGAGGCGGGGAATCAGAGGCAGGGAAACAGAGGCGGGGAATCAGATAAAGGGAATCAGAGGTGGGGAATCAGAGGTTGGGAATCAGAGGCAGGGAATCAGAGGCTGGGAATCAGATGCAGGGAATCAGATGCGGGGAATCAGAGCTGGGGAATCAGAGGTGGGGAATCAAAGTTGGGGAATCAGAGGCGGGGACTTAGATATGGGGAATCAGAGGCTGGGAATCAGATATGGGGAAACAGGGGCGGGGAATCAGAGGCGGGGAAACAGAGGCGGGGAATCAGATATGGGGAATCAGAGGTGTGGAATCAGAGGTTGGGAATCAGAGCTGGGGATTCAGAGGCGGGGAATTAGAGTTGGGGAATCAGAGGAGGGGAATCAGAGGCGGGGAAACAGAGGCGGGGAATCAGATATGGGGAATCAGAGGTGGCGAATCAAAGGCGGTGAATCAGAGATGGGGAATCAGAGGCCGGGAATCAGAGGCAGGGAATCAAACACGTGGAATCAGAGGCCGGGAATCAGATATGGGGAAACAGAGGCGGGGAATCAGAGGCTGGGTATCAGAGGCGGGGAATCAGAGGCTTGGAATCAGATGCAGGGAATCAGATGCGGGGAATCAGAGGCGGGGAATCAGAGCTGGGGAATCAGAGGTGGGGAATCAGATTTGGGGAATCAGAGGCGGGGACTTAGATATTGGGAAACAGAGGCGGGGAATCAGAGGCGGGGAAACAGAGGCGGGGAATCAGATATGGGGATTCAGAGGTGGCGAATCAAAGGCGGTGAATCAGAGATGGGGAATCAGAGGCCGGGAATCAGAGGCAGGGAATCAAACACGTGGAATCAGAGGCCGGGAATCAGATATGGGGAAACAGAGGCGGGGAATCAGAGGCTGGGTATCAGAGGCGGGGAATCAGAGGCCGGGAATCAGATATGGGGAAACAGAGGCGGGGAATCAGAGGTGGGGAAACAGAGGCGGGGAATCAGATATGGGGAATCAGAGGTGGGGAATCAGAGGTTGGGAATCAGAGGCAGGGAATCAGAGGCTTGGAATCAGATGCAGGGAATCAGATGCGGGGAATCAGAGGAGGGGAATCAGAGCTGGGGAATCAGAGGTGGGGAATCAGATTTGGGGAATCAGAGGCGGGGACTTAGATATTGGGAAACAGAGGCGGGGAATCAGAGGCGGGGAAACAGAGGCGGGGAATCAGATATGGGGATTCAGAGGTGGCGAATCAAAGGCGGTGAATCAGAGATGGGGAATCAGAGGCCGGGAATCAGAGGCAGGGAATCAAACACGTGGAATCAGAGGCGGGGAATCAGAGCTGGGGAATCAGAGGCGGGGAATCAGAGTTGGAGAATCAGAGGCGGGGAATCAGAGGCGGGGAAACAGAGGCGGGGAATCAGATATGGGGATTCAGAGGTGGCGAATCAAAGGCGGTGAATCAGAGATGGGGAATCAGAGGCCGGGAATCAGAGGCAGGGAATCAAACACGTGGAATCAGAGGCCGGGAATCAGATATGGGGAAACAGAGGCGGGGAATCAGAGGCTGGGTATCAGAGGCGGGGAATCAGAGGCCGGGAATCAGATATGGGGAAACAGAGGCGGGGAATCAGAGGTGGGGAAACAGAGGCGGGGAATCAGATATGGGGAATCAGAGGTGGGGAATCAGAGGTTGGGAATCAGAGGCAGGGAATCAGAGGCTGGGTATCAGAGGCGGGGAATCAGAGGCCGGGAATCAGATATGGGGAAACAGAGGCGGGGAATCAGAGGTGGGGAAACAGAGGCGGAAAATCAGATATGGGGAATCAGAGGTGGGGAATCAAAGGTGGGGAATCAGATTTGGGGAATCAGAGGCGGGGACTTAGATATTGGGAAACAGAGGCGGGGAATCAGAGGCGGGGAAACAGAGGCGGGGAATCAGATATGGGGATTCAGAGGTGGCGAATCAAAGGCGGTGAATCAGAGATGGGGAATCAGAGGCCGGGAATCAGAGGCAGGGAATCAAACACGTGGAATCAGAGGCGGGGAATCAGAGCTGGGGAATCAGAGGCGGGGAATCAGAGTTGGAGAATCAGAGGCGGGGAATCAGAGGCGGGAAACAGAGGCGGGGAATCAGATATGGGGATTCAGAGGTGGCGAATCAAAGGCGGTGAATCAGAGATGGGGAATCAGAGGCCGGGAATCAGAGGCAGGGAATCAAACACGTGGAATCAGAGGCCGGGAATCAGATATGGGGAAACAGAGGCAGGGAATCAGAGGCTGGGTATCAGAGGCGGGGAATCAGAGGCCGGGAATCAGATATGGGGAAACAGAGGCGGGGAATCAGAGGTGGGGAAACAGAGGCGGGGAATCAGATATGGGGAACCAGAGGTGGGGAATCAGAGGTTGGGAATCAGAGGCAGGGAATCAGAGGCTTGGAATCAGATGCAGGGAATCAGATGCGGGGAATCAGAGGCGGGGAATCAGAGCTGGGGAATCAGAGGTGGGGAATCAGATTTGGGGAATCAGAGGCGGGGACTTAGATATTGGGAAACAGAGGCGGGGAATCAGAGGCGGGGAAACAGAGGCGGGGAATCAGATATGGGGATTCAGAGGTGGCGAATCAAAGGCGGTGAATCAGAGATGGGGAATCAGATGCCGGGAATCAGAGGCAGGGAATCAAACACGTGGAATCAGAGGCGGGGAATCAGAGCTGGGGAATCAGAGGCGGGGAATCAGAGTTGGAGAATCAGAGGCGGGGAATCAGACGCAGGGAATCAATATGGGAAATCAGAGGTGGGGAATCAGAGGTTGGGAATCAGAAGAAGGGAATCAGAGGCGAGGAATCAGAGCTGGGGAATCAGAGGCGGGGAATCAGAATTGGGGAATCAGAGATGGGGAATCAGAGATGGGGAATCAGAGGCGGGGAATCAGACGCGGGGAATCAGAGGTGGTGAATCAGAGATGTGGAATCAGAGGCGGGGAATCGGAGGCAGGGAATCAGACGCGGGGAATCAGAGGCGGGGAATCATAGCTGGCGAATCAGAGGTGGGGAATCAGAGGTGGGGAATCAGAGGCGGGGAATCAGATATTGGGAATCAGAGGTGGGGAATCAGAGGCGGTGAATCAGACATGGGTAATCAGAGGCGGGGAATCAGAGGCAGAAATTCAGACACGGGGAATCAGAGGCAGGGAATCAGAGCTGGGAAATTAGAGGCAGGGAATCAGAGTTGGGGATTCAGAGGCGGGGAATCAGATATGGGGAAACAGAGGCGGGGAATCAGAGGCGGGCAAATAGAGGCGGGGAATCAGATATGGGGAAACAGAGGCGGGGAATCAGAGGCAGGGAAACAGAGGCGGGGAATCAGATATGGGGAATCAGAGGTGGGGATTCAGAGGTTGGGAATCAGAGGCAGGGAATCAGAGGCTGGGAATCAGATGCAGGGAATCAGATGCGGGGAATCAGAGCTGGGGAATCAGAGGTGGGGAATCAAAGTTGGGGATTCAGAGGCGGGGACTTAGATATGGGGAATCAGAGGCTGGGAATCAGATATGGGGAAACAGGGGCGGGGAATCAGAGGCGGGGAAACAGAGGCGGGGAATCAGAGGTTGGGAATCAGAGGCAGGAAATCAGAGGCTGGGTATCAGAGGTGGGGAAACAGAGGCGGGGAATCAGATATGGGGAAACAGAGGCGGGGAATCAGATATGGGGATTCAGAGGTGGCGAATCAAAGGCGGTGAATCAGAGATGGAGAATCAGAGGCCGGGAATCAGAGGCCGGGAATCAGATATGGGGAAACAGAGGCGGGGAATCAGAGGCTGGGTATCAGAGGCGGGGAATCAGAGGCTTGGAATCAGATGCAGGGAATCAGATGCGGGGAATCAGAGGCGGGGAATCAGAGCTGGGGAATCAGAGGTGGGGAATCAGATTTGGGGAATCAGAGGCGGGGACTTAGATATTGGGAAACAGAGGCGGGGAATCAGAGGCGGGGAAACAGAGGCGGGGAATCAGATATGGGGATTCAGAGGTGGCGAATCAAAGGCGGTGAATCAGAGATGGGGAATCAGAGGCCGGGAATCAGAGGCAGGGAATCAAACACGTGGAATCAGAGGCCGGGAATCAGATATGGGGAAACAGAGGCGGGGAATCAAAGGCTGGGTATCAGAGGCGGGGAATCAGAGGCCGGGAATCAGATATGGGGAAACAGAGGCGGGGAATCAGAGGTGGGGAAACAGAGGCGGGGAATCAGATATGGGGAATCAGAGGTGGGGAATCAGAGGTTGGGAATCAGAGGCAGGGAATCAGAGGCTTGGAATCAGATGCAGGGAATCAGATGCGGGGAATCAGAGGCGGGGAATCAGAGCTGGGGAATCAGAGGTGGGGAATCAGATTTGGGGAATCAGAGGCGGGGACTTAGATATTGGGAAACAGAGGCGGGGAATCAGAGGCGGGTAAACAGAGGCGGGGAATCAGATATGGGGATTCAGAGGTGGCGAATCAAAGGCGGTGAATCAGTGATGGGGAATCAGAGGCCGGGAATCAGAGGCAGGGAATCAAACACGTGGAATCAGAGGCGGGGAATCAGAGCTGGGGAATCAGAGGCGGGGAATCAGAGTTGGAGAATCAGAGGCGGGGAATCAGAGGCGGGGAAACAGAGGCGGGGAATCAGATATGGGGATTCAGAGGTGTCGAATCAAAGGCGGTGAATCAGAGATGGGGAATCAGAGGCCGGGAATCAGAGGCAGGGAATCAAACACGTGGAATCAGAGGCCGGGAATCAGATATGGGGAAACAGAGGCGGGGAATCAGAGGCTGGGTATCAGAGGTGGGGAATCAGAGGCCGGGAATCAGATATGGGGAAACAGAGGCGGGGAATCAGAGGTGGGGAAACAGAGGCGGGGAATCAGATATGGGGAATCAGAGGTGGGGAATCAGAGTTTGGGAATCAGAGGCAGGGAATCAGAGGCTGGGTATCAGAGGCGGGGATTCAGAGGCCGGGAATCAGATATGGGGAAACAGAGGCGGGGAATCAGAGGTGGGGAAACAGAGGCGGGGAATCAGATATGGGGAATCAGAGGTGGGGAATCAGAGGTGGGGAATCAGATTTGGGGAATCAGAGGCGGGGACTTAGATATTGGGAAACAGAGGCGGGGAATCAGAGGCGGGGAAACAGAGGCGGGGAATCAGATATGGGGATTCAGAGGTGGCGAATCAAAGGCGGTGAATCAGAGATGGGGAATCAGAGGCCGGGAATCAGAGGCAGGGAATCAAACACGTGGAATCAGAGGCGGGGAATCAGAGCTGGGGAATCAGAGGCGGGGAATCAGAGTTGGAGAATCAGAGGCGGGGAATCAGAGGCGGGGAAACAGAGGCGGGGAATCAGATATGGGGATTCAGAGGTGGCGAATCAAAGGCGGTGAATCAGAGATGGGGAATCAGAGGCCGGGAATCAGAGGCAGGGAATCAAACACGTGGAATCAGAGGCCGGGAATCAGATATGGGGAAACAGAGGCGGGGTATCAGAGGCGGGGAATCAGAGGCCGGGAATCAGATATGGGGAAACAGAGGCGGGGTATCAGAGGCGGGGAATCAGAGGCGGGGAATCAGATATGGGGATTCAGAGGTGGCGAATCAAAGGCGGTGAATCAGAGATGGGGAATCAGAGGCCGGGAATCAGAGGCAGGGAATCAAACACGTGGAATCAGAGGCCGGGAATCAGATATGGGGAAACAGAGGCAGGGAATCAGAGGCTGGGTATCAGAGGCGGGGAATCAGAGGCCGGGAATCAGATATGGGGAAACAGAGGCGGGGAATCAGAGGTGGGGAAACAGAGGCGGGGAATCAGATATGGGGAACCAGAGGTGGGGAATCAGAGGTTGGGAATCAGAGGCAGGGAATCAGAGGCTTGGAATCAGATGCAGGGAATCAGATGCGGGGAATCAGAGGCGGGGAATCAGAGCTGGGGAATCAGAGGTGGGGAATCAGATTTGGGGAATCAGAGGCGGGGACTTAGATATTGGGAAACAGAGGCGGGGAATCAGAGGCGGGGAAACAGAGGCGGGGAATCAGATATGGGGATTCAGAGGTGGCGAATCAAAGGCGGTGAATCAGAGATGGGGAATCAGATGCCGGGAATCAGAGGCAGGGAATCAAACACGTGGAATCAGAGGCGGGGAATCAGAGCTGGGGAATCAGAGGCGGGGAATCAGAGTTGGAGAATCAGAGGCGGGGAATCAGACGCAGGGAATCAATATGGGAAATCAGAGGTGGGGAATCAGAGGTTGGGAATCAGAAGAAGGGAATCAGAGGCGAGGAATCAGAGCTGGGGAATCAGAGGCGGGGAATCAGAATTGGGGAATCAGAGATGGGGAATCAGAGATGGGGAATCAGAGGCGGGGAATCAGACGCGGGGAATCAGAGGTGGTGAATCAGAGATGTGGAATCAGAGGCGGGGAATCGGAGGCAGGGAATCAGACGCGGGGAATCAGAGGCGGGGAATCATAGCTGGCGAATCAGAGGTGGGGAATCAGAGGTGGGGAATCAGAGGCGGGGAATCAGATATTGGGAATCAGAGGTGGGGAATCAGAGGCGGTGAATCAGATATGGGTAATCAGAGGCGGGGAATCAGAGGCAGAAATTCAGACACGGGGAATCAGAGGCAGGGAATCAGAGCTGGGAAATTAGAGGCAGGGAATCAGAGTTGGGGATTCAGAGGCAGGGAATCAGATATGGGGAAACAGAGGCGGGGAATCAGAGGCGGGCAAATAGAGGCGGGGAATCAGATATGGGGAAACAGAGGCGGGGAATCAGAGGCAGGGAAACAGAGGCGGGGAATCAGATATGGGGAATCAGAGGTGGGGAATCAGAGGTTGGGAATCAGAGGCAGGGAATCAGAGGCTGGGAATCAGATGCAGGGAATCAGATGCGGGGAATCAGAGCTGGGGAATCAGAGGTGGGGAATCAAAGTTGGGGATTCAGAGGCGGGGACTTAGATATGGGGAATCAGAGGCTGGGAATCAGATATGGGGAAACAGGGGCGGGGAATCAGAGGCGGGGAAACAGAGGCGGGGAATCAGAGGTTGGGAATCAGAGGCAGGAAATCAGAGGCTGGGTATCAGAGGTGGGGAAACAGAGGCGGGGAATCAGATATGGGGAAACAGAGGCGGGGAATCAGATATGGGGATTCAGAGGTGGCGAATCAAAGGCGGTGAATCAGAGATGGAGAATCAGAGGCCGGGAATCAGAGGCCGGGAATCAGATATGGGGAAACAGAGGCGGGGAATCAGAGGCTGGGTATCAGAGGCGGGAAATCAGAGGCTTGGAATCAGATGCAGGGAATCAGATGCGGGGAATCAGAGGCGGGGAATCAGAGCTGGGGAATCAGAGGTGGGGAATCAGATTTGGGGAATCAGAGGCGGGGACTTAGATATTGGGAAACAGAGGCGGGGAATCAGAGGCGGGGAAACAGAGGCGGGGAATCAGATATGGGGATTCAGAGGTGGCGAATCAAAGGCGGTGAATCAGAGATGGGGAATCAGAGGCCGGGAATCAGAGGCAGGGAATCAAACACGTGGAATCAGAGGCCGGGAATCAGATATGGGGAAACAGAGGCGGGGAATCAGAGGCTGGGTATCAGAGGCGGGGATCAGAGGCCGGGAATCAGATATGGGGAAACAGAGGCGGGGAATCAGAGGTGGGGAAACAGAGGCGGGGAATCAGATATGGGGAATCAGAGGTGGGGAATCAGAGGTTGGGAATCAGAGGCAGGGAATCAGAGGCTTGGAATCAGATGCAGGGAATCAGATGCGGGGAATCAGAGGCGGGGAATCAGAGCTGGGGAATCAGAGGTGGGGAATCAGATTTGGGGAATCAGAGGCGGGGACTTAGATATTGGGAAACAGAGGCGGGGAATCAGAGGCGGGTAAACAGAGGCGGGGAATCAGATATGGGGATTCAGAGGTGGCGAATCAAAGGCGGTGAATCAGAGATGGGGAATCAGAGGCCGGGAATCAGAGGCAGGGAATCAAACACGTGGAATCAGAGGCGGGGAATCAGAGCTGGGGAATCAGAGGCGGGGAATCAGAGTTGGAGAATCAGAGGCGGGGAATCAGAGGCGGGGAAACAGAGGCGGGGAATCAGATATGGGGATTCAGAGGTGTCGAATCAAAGGCGGTGAATCAGAGATGGGGAATCAGAGGCCGGGAATCAGAGGCAGGGAATCAAACACGTGGAATCAGAGGCCGGGAATCAGATATGGGGAAACAGAGGCGGGGAATCAGAGGCTGGGTATCAGAGGCGGGGAATCAGAGGCCGGGAATCAGATATGGGGAAACAGAGGCGGGGAATCAGAGGTGGGGAAACAGAGGCGGGGAATCAGATATGGGGAATCAGAGGTGGGGAATCAGAGTTTGGGAATCAGAGGCAGGGAATCAGAGGCTGGGTATCAGAGGCGGGGATTCAGAGGCCGGGAATCAGATATGGGGAAACAGAGGCGGGGAATCAGAGGTGGGGAAACAGAGGCGGGGAATCAGATATGGGGAATCAGAGGTGGGGAATCAGAGGTGGGGAATCAGATTTGGGGAATCAGAGGCGGGGACTTAGATATTGGGAAACAGAGGCGGGGAATCAGAGGCGGGGAAACAGAGGCGGGGAATCAGATATGGGGATTCAGAGGTGGCGAATCAAAGGCGGTGAATCAGAGATGGGGAATCAGAGGCCGGGAATCAGAGGCAGGGAATCAAACACGTGGAATCAGAGGCGGGGAATCAGAGCTGGGGAATCAGAGGCGGGGAATCAGAGTTGGAGAATCAGAGGCGGGGAATCAGAGGCGGGGAAACAGAGGCGGGGAATCAGATATGGGGATTCAGAGGTGGCGAATCAAAGGCGGTGAATCAGAGATGGGGAATCAGAGGCCGGGAATCAGAGGCAGGGAATCAAACACGTGGAATCAGAGGCCGGGAATCAGATATGGGGAAACAGAGGCGGGGTATCAGAGGCGGGGAATCAGAGGCCGGGAATCAGATATGGGGAAACAGAGGCGGGGAATCAGAGGTGGGGAAACAGAGGCGGGGAATCAGATATGGGGAATCAGAGGTGGGGAATCAGAGGTTGGGAATCAGAGGCAGGGAATCAGAGGCTTGGAATCAGATGCAGGGAATCAGAGGCGGGGAATCAGAGGTGGAGAATCAGAGGCGGGGAATCAGAGCTGGGGAATCAGAGGCGGGGAATCAGAATTGGGGAATCAGAGATGGGGAATCAGAGATGGGGAATCAGAGGCGGGGAATCAGACGCGGGGAATCAGAGGTGGTGAATCAGAGATGTGGAATCAGAGGCGGGGAATCGGAGGCAGGGAATCAGATGCGGGGAATCAGAGGCGGGGAATCATAGCTGGCGAATCAGAGGCGGGGAATCAGAGGTGGGGAATCAGAGGCGGGGAATCAGATATTGGGAATCAGAGGTGGGGAATCAGAGGCGGTGAATCAGACATGGGTAATCAGAGGCGGGGAATCAGAGGCAGAAATTCAGACACGGGGAATCAGAGGCGGGGAATCAGAGCTGGGAAATTAGAGGCAGGGAATCAGAGTTGGGGATTCAGAGGCGGGGAATCAGATATGGGGAAACAGAGGCG
This sequence comes from Narcine bancroftii, assembly GCF_036971445.1. Classification (NCBI taxonomy): domain Eukaryota; kingdom Metazoa; phylum Chordata; class Chondrichthyes; order Torpediniformes; family Narcinidae; genus Narcine; species Narcine bancroftii. The sequence goes on from NC_091470.1 coordinate 131,435,696, forward strand.
GGGAATCAGAGGCGGGCAAATAGAGGCGGGGAATCAGATATGGGGAAACAGAGGCGGGGAATCAGAGGCAGGGAAACAGAGGCGGGGAATCAGATATGGGGAATCAGAGGTGGGGAATCAGAGGTTGGGAATCAGAGGCAGGGAATCAGAGGCTGGGAATCAGATGCAGGGAATCAGATGCGGGGAATCAGAGCTGGGGAATCAGAGGCTGGGAATCAGATGCAGGGAATCAGAGCTGGGGAATCAGAGGCCGGGAATCAGAGGCGGGGAAACAGAGGCGGGGAATCAGATATGGGGAATCAGAGGTGGGGAATCAGAGGTTGGGAATCAGAGGCAGGGAATCAGAGGCTGGGAATCAGATGCAGGGAATCAGATGCGGGGAATCAGAGGCGGGGAATCAGAGCTGGGGAATCAGAGGTGGGGAATCAAAGTTGGGGAATCAGAGGCGGGGACTTAGATATGGGGAAACAGAGGTGGGGAATCAGAGGCGGGGAAACAGAGGCAGGGAATCAGATATGGGGAATCAGAGGTGGGGAATCAGAGGCAGGGAATTAGATGTGCGGAATCAGAAATGGGGAATCAGAGGCAGGGAATCAGAATCAGAAGCAGGGAATCAGAGGCCGGGAATCAGAGGCCGGAATCAGATGCCAGGAATAAGATGCCGGGAATCAGAGTCCGCGAATCAGAGTCCGGGAATCAGAGATGGGGAATCAGAGGCGGGGAGTGAGATATGGGGAATCAGAGGCGGGGAATCACAGGCGGGGAAACAGAGGCGAGGAATCAGATATGGGGAATCAGAGGTGGCGAATCAAAGGCGGTGAATCAGAGATGGGGAATCAGAGGCGGGGAATGAGAGAAAGGGAATCAAACACGGGGAATCAGAGGCGGGGAATCAGAGCTGGGTTATCAGAGGCGGGGAATCAGAGTTGGGGAATCAGAGGCGGGGAATCAGAGCTGGGGAATCAGAGGTGGGGAATCAGAGGCAGGGAATCGGATGTGCGGAATCAGAGATGGGGAATCAGAGGTGGGAAATTCAGAGGCGGGGAATCAGAGATGGGGAATCAGACGCGGGGAATCAGAGGCGGGGAATCAGAGCTGGAGAATCAGAGGCGGGGAATCAGTGGCAGGGAATCAGAGGCGGGGAAACAGAGGCAGGGAATCAGAGGCAGGGAATCAGACACGGGGAATCAGAGGCGGGGAATCAGAGATGGGGAATCAGAGGCAGTGAATCAGAGGCAGGGAATCGGATGCCGGGAATCAGAGGCGGGGAATCAGAGCTGGGGAATCAGAGGCCGGGAATCAGAGTTGGGGAATCAGAGGCGGGGAATCAGATATGGAGAATCAGAGGTGGGGAAACAGGGGTGGGGAATCAGTCTCAGAGAATCAGAGAAGGGGAATCAGAGGCGGGGAATCAGAGGCAGGGAATCAGACACGTGGAATCAGAGGCGGGGAATCAGGGATGGGGAATCAGAGGCTGGTAATCAGAGGTGGGGAATCAGAGTCCGGGAATCAGAGATGGGGAATCAGAGGCGGGGAATCAGATATGGGGAATCAGAGGCGGGGAATCACACGCGGGGAAACAGAGGCGGTGAATCAGATATGGCGAATCAGTGGTGGCGAATCAGAGGTAGAGGATCAGAGATGGTGAAGCAGAGGTGGGGAATCAGATGTGATGAATAAGAGATGGGGAATCAGAGGCGGGGTATCAGAGGTGGGGAATCAGAGTCCGGGAATCAGAGATGGGGAATCAGAGTTGGGGAATCAGAGGCGGGGAATCAGATATGGGGAAACAGAGGCGGGGAATCAGAGGCAGGGAAACAGAGGCGGGGAATCTGATATTGGGAATCAGAGGTGGCGAATGAAAGGCGGTGACTCAGAGATGGGGAATCAGAGGCGGGGAATCTGAGGCAGGGAATCAAACACGGGGAATCAGAGGTGGGGAACTCAGAGCTGGGGAATCAGAGGCGGGGAATCAGAGTTGGGGAATCAGAGGCGGGGAATCAGATATGGGGAAACAGAGGTGGGGAATCAGAGGCAGGGAAACAGAGGCAGGGAATCAGAGGTGGGGAGTCAGAGGTGGGGAATCAGAGGCAGGGAATCAGATGTGCGGAATCAGAGATGGGGAATCAGAGGCAGCGAATCAGAGGCGGGGAACCAGAGGCGGGGAATCAGAGGCCAGGTATCAGAACCGGGAATGAGAGGCCGGGAATCAGAGGCCGGGAATCAGAGGCCGGGAATCAGAGATGGGGAATCAGAGGCGGGGAATCAGAGGCGGGCTATCAGGGGCGGGGAATCAGAGGCGCAGAAACAGAGGCGGGGTATCAGATATGGGGAATCAGAGGTGGGGAATCAGGGGCGGGGTATCAGAGGCTGGGTATCAGACACGGGGATTCAGAGGCGGGGAATCAGAGGCGTGGAATCAGAGGCGGGGAATCAGAGGCAGGGATTCGGATGTGCGGAATCAGAGGCGGGGAATCAGATATGGGGAAACAGAGGTGGGGAATCAGAGGCAGGGAAACAGAGGTGGGGAATCAGATATGGGGAATCAGAGGTGGGGAATCAGAGGTTGGGAAACAGAGGCAGGGAATCAGAGGTGGGGAGTCAGAGGTGGGGAATCAGAGGCAGGGAATCAGATGTGCGGAATCAGAGATGGGGAATCAGAGGCAGCGAATCAGAGGCGGGGAACCAGAGGCGGGGAATCAGAGGCCAGGTATCAGAATCGGGAATGAGAGGCCGGGAATGAGAGGCCGGGAATCAGAGGCCGGGAATCAGAGATGGGGAATCAGAGGCGGGGAATCAAACACGGGGAATCAGAGCTGGGGAATTAGAGGCGGGGAATCAGAGTTGGGGAATCAGAGGCGGGGAATCAGATATGGGGAAACAGAGGCGGGGAATCAGAGGCGGGCAATCAGAGGCGGGGAATCAGAGGCGCAGAAACAGAGGCGGGGTATCAGATATGGGGAATCAGAGGTGGGGAATCAGGGGCGGGGTATCAGAGGCTGGGTATCAGACACGGGGATTCAGAGGCGGGGAATCAGAGATGGGGAATCAGAGGCGGGGAATCAGAGGCAGGGAATCAGACGCGGGGAATCAGAGGCGGGGAATCAGAGCCTGGGAATCAAAGGCGGGGATTCAGAGGCGGGGAATCAGAGGCGGGGAATCAGAGGCAGGGATTCGGATGTGCGGAATCAGAGATGGGGAATCAGAGGTGGGGAATCAGAGTCCAGGAATCAGAGATGGGGAATCAGAGGCGGGGAATCAGAGGCGGGAAAACATAGGTGGGGAATCAGATACGGGGAATCAGAGGTGGGGAATGAGAGGCAGGGAATCAGAGTTGGGGATTCAGAGGCGGGGAATCAGAGCTGGGGAATCGGAGGCAGGGAATCAGAGGCGGGGAATCAGAGGCGGGGAATGAGAGGCAGGGAATCAGATATGGGGATTCAGAGGTGGGGAATCAGAGGTTGGGAATCAGAGGCGGGGAATTAGATATGGGGAAACAGAGGCGGGTAATCAGAGGTGGGGAAACAGAGTTGGGGAATCAGAGGCAGGGAATCAGAGTTGGGGAATCAGAGGTGGGGAATCAGATATGGGGAAACAGAGGCGGGGAATCAGAGGCGGGCAAATAGAGGCGGGGAATCAGATATGGGGAAACAGAGGCGGGGAATCAGAGGCGGGGAAACAGAGGCGGGGAATCAGATATGGGGAATCAGAGGTGGGGAATCAGAGGTTGGGAATCAGAGGCAGGGAATCAGAGGCTGGGAATCAGATGCAGGGAATCAGATGCGGGGAATCAGAGGCGGGGAATCAGAGCTGGGGAATCAGAGGTGGGGAATCAAAGTTGGGGAATCAGAGGCGGGGACTTAGATATGGGGAAACAGAGGTGGGGAATCAGAGGCGGGGAAACAGAGGCAGGGAATCAGATATGGGGAATCAGAGGTGGGGAATCAGAGGCAGGGAATTAGATGTGCGGAATCAGAAATGGGGAATCAGAGGCAGGGAATCAGAATCAGAAGCAGGGAATCAGAGGCCGGGAATCAGAGGCCGGAATCAGATGCCAGGAATAAGATGCCGGGAATCAGAGTCCGCGAATCAGAGTCCGGGAATCAGAGATGGGGAATCAGAGGCGGGGAGTGAGATATGGGGAATCAGAGGCGGGGAATCACAGGCGGGGAAACAGAGGCGAGGAATCAGATATGGGGAATCAGAGGTGGCGAATCAAAGGCGGTGAATCAGAGATGGGGAATCAGAGGCGGGGAATGAGAGAAAGGGAATCAAACACGGGGAATCAGAGGCGGGGAATCAGAGCTGGGTTATCAGAGGCGGGGAATCAGAGTTGGGGAATCAGAGGCGGGGAATCAGAGCTGGGGAATCAGAGGTGGGGAATCAGAGGCAGGGAATCGGATGTGCGGAATCAGAGATGGGGAATCAGAGGTGGGAAATTCAGAGGCGGGGAATCAGAGATGGGGAATCAGACGCGGGGAATCAGAGGCGGGGAATCAGAGCTGGAGAATCAGAGGCGGGGAATCAGTGGCAGGGAATCAGAGGCGGGGAAACAGAGGCAGGGAATCAGAGGCAGGGAATCAGACACGGGGAATCAGAGGCGGGGAATCAGAGATGGGGAATCAGAGGCAGTGAATCAGAGGCAGGGAATCGGATGCCGGGAATCAGAGGCGGGGAATCAGAGCTGGGGAATCAGAGGCCGGGAATCAGAGTTGGGGAATCAGAGGCGGGGAATCAGATATGGAGAATCAGAGGTGGGGAAACAGGGGTGGGGAATCAGTCTCAGGGAATCAGAGAATTGGAATCAGAGGCGGGGAATCAGAGGCAGGGAATCAGACACGTGGAATCAGAGGTGGGGAATCAGGGATGGGGAATCAGAGGCTGGTAATCAGAGGTGGGGAATCAGAGTCCGGGAATCAGAGATGGGGAATCAGAGGCGGGGAATCAGATATGGGGAATCAGAGGCGGGGAATCACACGCGGGGAAACAGAGGCGGTGAATCAGATATGGCGAATCAGTGGTGGCGAATCAGAGGTAGAGGATCAGAGATGGTGAAGCAGAGGTGGGGAATCATATGTGATGAATAAGAGATGGGGAATCAGAGGCGGGGTATCAGAGGTGGGGAATCAGAGTCCGGGAATCAGAGATGGGGAATCAGAGTTGGGGAATCAGAGGCGGGGAATCAGATATGGGGAAACAGAGGCGGGGAATCAGAGGCAGGGAAACAGAGGCGGGGAATCTGATATGGGGAATCAGAGGTGGCGAATGAAAGGCGGTGACTCAGAGATGGGGAATCAGAGGCGGGGAATCTGAGGCAGGGAATCAAACACGGGGAATCAGAGGTGGGGAACTCAGAGCTGGGGAATCAGAGGCGGGGAATCAGAGTTGGGGAATCAGAGGCGGGGAATCAGATATGGGGAAACAGAGGTGGGGAATCAGAGGCAGGGAAACAGAGGTGGGGAATCAGATATGGGGAATCAGAGGTGGGGAATCAGAGGTTGGGAAACAGAGGCAGGGAATCAGAGGTGGGGAGTCAGAGGTGGGGAATCAGAGGCAGGGAATCAGATGTGCGGAATCAGAGATGGGGAATCAGAGGCAGCGAATCAGAGGCGGGGAACCAGAGGCGGGGAATCAGAGGCCAGGTATCAGAACCGGGAATGAGAGGCCGGGAATGAGAGGCCGGGAATCAGAGGCCGGGAATCAGAGATGGGGAATCAGAGGCGGGGAATCAGAGGCGGGCAATCAGAGGCGGGGAATCAGAGGCGCAGAAACAGAGGCGGGGTATCAGATATGGGGAATCAGAGGTGGGGAATCAGGGGCGGGGTATCAGAGGCTGGGTATCAGACACGGGGATTCAGAGGCGGGGAATCAGAGATGGGGAATCAGAGGCGGGGAATCAGAGGCGTGGAATCAGAGGCGGGGAATCAGAGGCAGGGATTCGGATGTGCGGAATCAGAGGCGGGGAATCAGATATGGGGAAACAGAGGTGGGGAATCAGAGGCAGGGAAACAGAGGTGGGGAATCAGATATGGGGAATCAGAGGTGGGGAATCAGAGGTTGGGAAACAGAGGCAGGGAATCAGAGGTGGGGAGTCAGAGGTGGGGAATCAGAGGCAGGGAATCAGATGTGCGGAATCAGAGATGGGGAATCAGAGGCAGCGAATCAGAGGCGGGGAACCAGAGGCGGGGAATCAGAGGCCAGGTATCAGAACCGGGAATGAGAGGCCGGGAATCAGATATGGGGAAACAGAGGTGGGGAATCAGAGGCAGGGAAACAGAGGTGGGGAATCAGATATGGGGAATCAGAGGTGGGGAATCAGAGGTTGGGAAACAGAGGCAGGGAATCAGAGGTGGGGAGTCAGAGGTGGGGAATCAGAGGCAGGGAATCAGATGTGCGGAATCAGAGATGGGGAATCAGAGGCAGCGAATCAGAGGCGGGGAACCAGAGGCGGGGAATCAGAGGCCAGGTATCAGAACCGGGAATGTGAGGCCGGGAATCAGAGGCCGGGAATCAGAGGCCGGGAATCAGAGATGGGGAATCAGAGGCGGGGAATCAGAGGCGGGCAATCAGAGGCGGGGAATCAGAGGCGCAGAAACAGAGGCGGGGTATCAGATATGGGGAATCAGAGGTGGGGAATCAGGGGCGGGGTATCAGAGGCTGGGTATCAGACACGGGGATTCAGAGGCGGGGAATCAGAGATGGGGAATCAGAGGCGGGGAATCAGAGGCGTGGAATCAGAGGCGGGGAATCAGAGGCTGGGTATCAGACACGGGGATTCAGAGGCGGGGAATCAGAGATGGGGAATCAGAGGCGGGGAATCAGAGGCGTGGAATCAGAGGCGGGGAATCAGAGGCAGGGATTCGGATGTGCGGAATCAGAGGCGGGGAATCAGATATGGGGAAACAGAGGTGGGGAATCAGAGGCAGGGAAACAGAGGTGGGGAATCAGATATGGGGAATCAGAGGTGGGGAATCAGAGGTTGGGAAACAGAGGCAGGGAATCAGAGGTGGGGAGTCAGAGGTGGGGAATCAGAGGCAGGGAATCAGATGTGCGGAATCAGAGATGGGGAATCAGAGGCAGCGAATCAGAGGCGGGGAACCAGAGGCGGGGAATCAGAGGCCAGGTATCAGAACCGGGAATGAGAGGCCGGGAATCAGAGGCCGGGAATCAGAGGCCGGGAATCAGAGATGGGGAATCAGAGGCGGGGAATCAGAGGCGGGCAATCAGAGGCGGGGAATCAGAGGCGCAGAAACAGAGGCGGGGTATCAGATATGGGGAATCAGAGGTGGGGAATCAGGGGCGGGGTATCAGAGGCTGGGTATCAGACACGGGGATTCAGAGGCGGGGAATCAGAGATGGGGAATCAGAGGCGGGGAATCAGAGGCGTGGAATCAGAGGCGGGGAATCAGAGGCAGGGATTCGGATGTGCGGAATCAGAGGCGGGGAATCAGATATGGGGAAACAGAGGTGGGGAATCAGAGGCAGGGAAACAGAGGTGGGGAATCAGATATGGGGAATCAGAGGTGGGGAATCAGAGGTTGGGAAACAGAGGCAGGGAATCAGAGGTGGGGAGTCAGAGGTGGGGAATCAGAGGCAGGGAATCAGATGTGCGGAATCAGAGATGGGGAATCAGAGGCAGCGAATCAGAGGCGGGGAACCAGAGGCGGGGAATCAGAGGCCAGGTATCAGAACCGGGAATGAGAGGCCGGGAATCAGAGGCCGGGAATCAGAGGCCGGGAATCAGAGATGGGGAATCAGAGGCGGGGAATCAGAGGCGGGCAATCAGAGGCGGGGAATCAGAGGCGCAGAAACAGAGGCGGGGTATCAGATATGGGGAATCAGAGGTGGGGAATCAGGGGCGGGGTATCAGAGGCTGGGTATCAGACACGGGGATTCAGAGGCGGGGAATCAGAGATGGGGAATCAGAGGCGGGGAATCAGAGGCGTGGAATCAGAGGCGGGGAATCAGAGGCAGGGAATCAAACACGGGGAATCAGAGGTGGGGAACTCAGAGCTGGGGAATCAGAGGCGGGGAATCAGTGTTGGGGAATCAGAGGCCAGGTATCAGAACCGGGAATGAGAGGCCGGGAATCAGAGGCAGGGAATCAGAGGCCGGGAATCAGAGATGGGGAATCAGAGGCGGGGAATCAGAGGCGGGCAATCAGAGGCGGGGAATCAGAGGCGCAGAAACAGAGGCGGGGTATCAGATATGGGGAATCAGAGGTGGGGAATCAGGGGCGGGGTATCAGAGGCTGGGTATCAGACACGGGGATTCAGAGGCGGGGAATCAGAGATGGGGAATCAGAGGCGGGGAATCAGAGGCGTGGAATCAGAGGCGGGGAATCAGAGGCAGGGATTCGGATGTGCGGAATCAGAGGCGGGGAATCAGATATGGGGAAACAGAGGTGGGGAATCAGAGGCAGGGAAACAGAGGTGGGGAATCAGATATGGGGAATCAGAGGTGGGGAATCAGAGGTTGGGAAACAGAGGCAGGGAATCAGAGGTGGGGAGTCAGAGGTGGGGAATCAGAGGCAGGGAATCAGATGTGCGGAATCAGAGATGGGGAATCAGAGGCAGCGAATCAGAGGCGGGGAACCAGAGGCGGGGAATCAGAGTCCAGGTATCAGAACCGGGAATGAGAGGCCGGGAATCAGAGGCCGGGAATCAGAGGCCGGGAATCAGAGATGGGGAATCAGAGGCGGGGAATCAGAGGCGGGCAATCAGAGGCGGGGAATCAGAGGCGCAGAAACAGAGGCGGGGTATCAGATATGGGGAATCAGAGGTGGGGAATCAGGGGCGGGGTATCAGAGGCTGGGTATCAGACACGGGGATTCAGAGGCGGGGAATCAGAGATGGGGAATCAGAGGCGGGGAATCAGAGGCGTGGAATCAGAGGCGGGGAATCAGAGGCAGGGATTCGGATGTGCGGAATCAGAGGCGGGGAATCAGAGGCGGGAAAACATAGGTGGGGAATCAGATACGGGGAATCAGAGGTGGGGAATGAGAGGCAGGGAATCAGAGTTGGGGATTCAGAGGCGGGGAATCAGAGCTGGGGAATCGGAGGCAGGGAATCAGAGGCGGGGAATCAGAGGCGGGGAATGAGAGGCAGGGAATCAGATATGGGGATTCAGAGGTGGGGAATCAGAGGTTGGGAATCAGAGGCGGGGAATTAGATATGGGGAAACAGAGGCGGGGAATCAGAGGTGGGGAAACAGAGTTGGGGAATCAGAGGCGGGGAATCAGAGTTGGGGAATCAGAGGTGGGGAATCAGAGGTGGGGAATCAGGGGCGGGGAATCAGAGGTGCGGAAACAGAGGCGGGGAATCAGATATGGGGAATCAGAGGTGGGGAATCAGGGGCGGGGTATCAGAGGCTGGGTATCAGACACGAGGATTCAGAGGCGGGGAATCAGAGATGTGGAATCGAAGTTGGGGAATCAGAGGCGGGGACTTAGATATGGGGAATCAGAGGCTGGGAATCAGATATGGGGAAACAGGGGCGGGGAATCAGTGGCGGGGAAACAGAGGCGGGGAATCAGATATGGGGAATCAGAGGTGTGGAATCAGAGGTTGGGAATCAGAGGCAGGGAATCAGAGGCGGGGAAACAGAGGCGGGGAATCAGATATGGGGAATCAGAGGTGGCGAATCAAAGGCGGTAAAACAGAGATGGGGAATCAGGGCAGGGAATCAGAGGCAGGGAATCAAACACGGGGAATCAGAGCTGGGGAATCAGAGGCGGGGAATTAGAGTTGGGGAATCAGAGGAGGGGAATCAGAGGCGGGGAAACAGAGGCGGGGAATCAGATATGGGGAATCAGAGGCGGGGAATCAGAGGTTGGGAATCAGAGGCAGGGAATCAGAGGCGGGGAATCAGAGGCGGGGAATCAGAGGCAGGGAATCAGATGTGCGGAATCGGAGATGGGGAATCAGAGGCAGGGAATCAGAGGCGGGGAATCAGAGGTGGGGAATCAGAGGCCGGGAATCAGATATGGGGAAACAGAGGCGGGGAATCAGAGGCAGGGAAACAGAGGCGGGGAATCAGATATGGGGAATCAGAGGTGGGGAATCAGAGTTTGGGAATCAGAGGCAGGGAATCAGAGGCTTGGAATCAGATGCAGGGAATCAGATGCGGGGAATCAGAGGCGGGAAATCAAAGCTGGGGAATCAGAGGTGGGGAATCAGAGTTGGGGAATCAGAGGCGGGGACTTAGATATTGGGAAACAGAGGCGGGGAATCAGAGGCGGGGAAACAGAGGCGGGGAATCAGATATGGGGAATCAGAGGTGGGGAATCAGAGGCAGGGAATCAGATGTACGGAATCAGAGATGGGGAATCAGAGGCAGGGAATCAGAATCAGAAGCAGGGAATCAGAGGCCGGGAATCAGAGGCCGGAATCAGATGCCGGGAATAAGAGGCCGGGAATCAGAGGTGGGGAATCAGAGGCCGGGAATCAGAGATGGGGATTCAGAGGCGGGGAATGAGATATGGGGAATCAGAGGCGGGGAATCAGAGGCGGGGAAACAGAGGCGGGGAATCAGATATGGGGAATCTGAGGTGGGGAATCAGGTGCGGGGTATCAGTGGCAGGGAATCAGAGGCGGGCAATCAGAGGCCGGGAATCAGAGGCGGTGAATCAGAGGCGGGGAATCAGAGGCATGGAATCGGATGTGCGGAATCAGAGATGGGAAATCAGAGGTGGGGAATCAGAGGCGGTGAATCAGACATGGGTAATCAGAGGCGGGGAATCAGAGGCAGGAAATCAGACACGGGGAATCAGAGGCGGGGAATCAGAACTGGGGAATTAGATGCAGGGAATCAGAGTTGGGGATTCAGAGGCGGGGAATCAGATATGGGAAAACAGAGGTGGGGAATCAGAGGTGGGCAAATAGAGGCGGGGAATCAGATATGGGGAAAAGAAGGCGGGGAATCAGAGGTGTGGAAACAGAGGCGGGGAATCAGATATGGGGAATCAGAGGTGGGGAATCAGAGGTTGGGAATCAGAGGCAGGGAATCAGAGGCTGGGAATCAGATGCAGGGAATCAGATGCGGGGATCAGAGGCGGGGAATCAGAGCTGGGGAATCAGAGGTGGGGAATCAGAGTTGGGGAATCAGAGGCGGGGACTTAGATATGGGGAAACAGAGGCGGGGAATCAGAGGCGGGGAAACAGAGGCGGGGAATCAGACATGGGTAATCAGAGGCGGGGAATCAGAGGCAGGAAATCAGACACGGGGAATCAGAGGCGGGGAATCAGAGCTGGGGAATTAGATGCAGGGAATCAGAGTTGGGGATTCAGAGGCGGGGAATCAGATATGGGGAAACAGAGGTGGGGAATCAGAGGTGGGCAAATAGAGGCGGGGAATCAGATATGGGGAAACAGAGGCGGGGAATCAGAGGCGTGGAAACAGAGGCGGGGAATCAGATATGGGGAATCAGAGGTGGGGAATCAGAGGTTGGGAATCAGAGGCAGGGAATCAGAGGCTGGGAATCAGATGCAGGGAATCAGATGCGGGGATCAGAGGCGGGGAATCAGAGCTGGGGAATCAGAGGTGGGGAATCAGAGTTGGGGAATCAGAGGCGGGGACTTAGATATGGGGAAACAGAGGCGGGGAATCAGAGGCGGGGAAACAGAGGCGGGGAATCGGATATGGGGAATCAGTGGTGGGGAATCAGAGGCAGGGAATTAGATGTGCGGAATCAGAGATGGGCAATCAGAGGCAGGGTATCAGAATCAGAAGCAGGGAATAAGACGCGGGGAATCAGAGGCGGGGAATCAGAGCTGGGGAAGCAGAGGCAGTGAATCTGAGGCGGGGAATCAGAGGCAGGGAATCGGATGTGCGGAATCAGAGATGGGGAATCAGAGGTGGGGAATCAGAGGCAGTGAATCAAACATGGGTAATCAGAGGCGGGGAATAAGAGGCAGGAATTCAGACACGGGGAAACAGAGGCGGGGAATCAGAGGCGGGCAAATAGAGGCGGGGAATCAGATATGGGGAAACAGAGGCGGGGAATCAGAGGCGGGGAAACAGAGGCGGGGAATCAGATATGGGGAATCAGAGGTGGGGAATCAGAGGTTGGGAATCAGAGGCAGGGAATCAGAGGCTGGGAATCAGATGCAGGGAATCAGATGCGTGGAATCAGAGGCGGGGAATCGGAGCTGGGGAATCAGAGGTGGGGAATCAAAGTTGGGGAATCAGAGGCGGGGACTTAGATATTGGGAAACAGAGGCGGGGAATCAGAGCGGGGAAACAGAGGCGGGGAATCAGACATGGGTAATCAGAGGCGGGGAATCCGAGGCAGGAAATCAGAAACGGGGAATCAGAGGCGGGGAATCAGAGCTGGGAAATTAAAGGCAGGGAATCAGAGTTGGGGATTCAGAGGCGGGGAATCAGATATGGGGAAACAGAGGCGGGGAATCAGAGGCGGGTAAATAGAGGCGGGGAATCAGATATGGGGAAACAGAGGCGGGGAATCAGAGGCGGGGAAACAGAGGCGGGGAATCAGATATGGGGAATCAGAGGTGGGGAATCAGAGGTTGGGAATCAGAGGCAGGGAATCAGAGGCTGGGAATCAAATGCAGGGAATCAGATGCGGGGAATCAGAGGCGGGGAATCAGAGCTGGGGAATCAGAGGTGGGGAATCAAAGTTGGGGAATCAGAGGCGGGGCCTTAGATATGGGGAAACAGAGGTGCGGAATCAGAGGCGGGGAATCAGAGGCAGGGATTCGGATGTGCGGAATCAGAGGCGGGGAATCAGAGGCGGGAAAACATAGGTGGGGAATCAGATACGGGGAATCAGAGGTGGGGAATGAGAGGCAGGGAATCAGAGTTGGGGATTCAGAGGCGGGGAATCAGAGCTGGGGAATCGGAGGCAGGGAATCAGAGGCGGGGAATCAGAGGCGGGGAATGAGAGGCAGGGAATCAGATATGGGGATTCAGAGGTGGGGAATCAGAGGTTGGGAATCAGAGGCGGGGAATTAGATATGGGGAAACAGAGGCGGGGAATCAGAGGTGGGGAAACAGAGTTGGGGAATCAGAGGCGGGGAATCAGAGTTGGGGAATCAGAGGTGGGGAATCAGAGGTGGGGAATCAGGGGCGGGGAATCAGAGGTGCGGAAACAGAGGCGGGGAATCAGATATGGGGAATCAGAGGTGGGGAATCAGGGGCGGGGTATCAGAGGCTGGGTATCAGACACGAGGATTCAGAGGCGGGGAATCAGAGATGGGGAATCAAAGTTGGGGAATCAGAGGCGGGGACTTAGATATGGGGAATCAGAGGCTGGGAATCAGATATGGGGAAACAGGGGCGGGGAATCAGTGGCGGGGAAGCAGAGGTGGGGAATCAGATATGGGGAATCAGAGGTGTGGAATCAGAGGTTGGGAATCAGAGGCAGGGAATCAGAGGCGGGGAAACAGAGGCGGGGAATCAGATATGGGGAATCAGAGGTGGCGAATCAAAGGCGGTATAACAGAGATGGGGAATCAGGGCAGGGAATCAGAGGCAGGGAATCAAACACGGGGAATCAGAGCTGGGGAATCAGAGGCGGGGAATTAGAGTTGGGGAATCAGAGGAGGGGAATCAGAGGCGGGGAAACAGAGGCGGGGAATCAGATATGGGGAATCAGAGGCGGGGAATCAGAGGTTGGGAATCAGAGGCAGGGAATCAGAGGCGGGGAATCAGAGGCGGGGAATCAGAGGCAGGGAATCAGATGTGCGGAATCGGAGATGGGGAATCAGAGGCAGGGAATCAGAGGCGGGGAATCAGAGGTGGGGAATCAGAGGCCGGGAATCAGATATGGGGAAACAGAGGCGGGGAATCAGAGGCAGGGAAACAGAGGCGGGGAATCAGATATGGGGAATCAGAGGTGGGGAATCAGAGTTTGGGAATCAGAGGCAGGGAATCAGAGGCTTGGAATCAGATGCAGGGAATCAGATGCGGGGAATCAGAGGCGGGGAATCAAAGCTGGGGAATCAGAGGTGGGGAATCAGAGTTGGGGAATCAGAGGCGGGGACTTAGATATTGGGAAACAGAGGCGGGGAATCAGAGGCGGGGAAACAGAGGCGGGGAATCAGATATGGGGAATCAGAGGTGGGGAATCAGAGGCAGGGAATCAGATGTACGGAATCAGAGATGGGGAATCAGAGGCAGGGAATCAGAATCAGAAGCAGGGAATCAGAGGCCGGGAATCAGAGGCCGGAATCAGATGCCGGGAATAAGAGGCCGGGAATCAGAGGTGGGGAATCAGAGGCCGGGAATCAGAGATGGGGATTCAGAGGCAGGGAATGAGATATGGGGAATCAGAGGCGGGGAATCAGAGGCGTGGAAACAGAGGCGGGGAATCAGATATGGGGAATCTGAGGTGGGGAATCAGGTGCGGGGTATCAGTGGCAGGGAATCAGAGGCGGGCAATCAGAGGCCGGGAATCAGAGGCGGTGAATCAGAGGCGGGGAATCAGAGGCATGGAATCGGATGTGCGGAATCAGAGATGGGGAATCAGAGGTGGGGAATCAGAGGCGGTGAATCAGACATGGGTAATCAGAGGCGGGGAATCAGAGGCAGGAAATCAGACACGGGGAATCAGAGGCGGGGAATCAGAACTGGGGAATTAGATGCAGGGAATCAGAGTTGGGGATTCAGAGGCGGGGAATCAGATATGGGGAAACAGAGGTGGGGAATCAGAGGTGGGCAAATAGAGGCGGGGAATCAAATATGGGGAAACAGAGGCGGGGAATCAGAGGCGTGGAAACAGAGGCGGGGAATCAGATATGGGGAATCAGAGGTGGGGAATCAGAGGTTGGGAATCAGAGGCAGGGAATCAGAGGCTGGGAATCAGATGCAGGGAATCAGATGCGGGGATCAGAGGCGGGGAATCAGAGCTGGGGAATCAGAGGTGGGGAATCAGAGTTGGGGAATCAGAGGCGGGGACTTAGATATGGGGAAACAGAGGCGGGGAATCAGAGGCGCGGAAACAGAGGCGGGGAATCAGACATGGGTAATCAGAGGCGGGGAATCAGAGGCAGGAAATCAGACACGGGGAATCAGAGGCGGGGAATCAGAGCTGGGGAATTAGATGCAGGGAATCAGAGTTGGGGATTCAGAGGCGGGGAATCAGATATGGGGAAACAGAGGTGGGGAATCAGAGGTGGGCAAATAGAGGCGGGGAATCAGATATGGGGAAACAGAGGCGGGGAATCAGAGGCGTGGAAACAGAGGCGGGGAATCAGATATGGGGAATCAGAGGTGGGGAATCAGAGGTTGGGAATCAGAGGCAGGGAATCAGAGGCTGGGAATCAGATGCAGGGAATCAGATGCGGGGATCAGAGGCGGGGAATCAGAGCTGGGGAATCAGAGGTGGGGAATCAGAGTTGGGGAATCAGAGGCGGGGACTTAGATATGGGGAAACAGAGGCGGGGAATCAGAGGCGGGGAAACAGAGGCGGGGAATCGGATATGGGGAATCAGAGGTGGGGAATCAGAGGCAGGGAATTAGATGTGCGGAATCAGAGATGGGCAATCAGAGGCAGGGTATCAGAATCAGAAGCAGGGAATAAGACGTGGGGAATCAGAGGCGGGGAATCAGAGCTGGGGAAGCAGAGGCAGTGAATCTGAGGCGGGGATTTCAGAGGCAGGGAATCGGATGTGCGGAATCAGAGATGGGGAATCAGAGGTGGGGAATCAGAGGCAGTGAATCAAACATGGGTAATCAGAGGCGGGGAATCAGAGGCAGGGAATCAGATGCAGGGAATCAGTTGCGGGGAATCAGAGGTGGGGAATCAGAGGCAGGGAATTAGATGTGCGGAATCAGAAATGGGGAATCAGAGGCAGGGAATCAGAATCAGAAGCAGGGAATCAGAGGCCGGGAATCACAGGCCGGAATCAGATGCCAGGAATAAGAGGCCGGGAATCAGAGTCCGCGAATCAGAGTCCGGGAATCAGAGATGGGGAATCAGAGGCGGGGAGTGAGATATGGGGAATCAGAGGCGGGGAATCACAGGCGGGGAAACAGAGGCGAGGAATCAGATATGGGGAATCAGAGGTGGCGAATCAAAGGCGGTGAATCAGAGATGGGGAATCAGAGGCGGGGAATGAGAGAAAGGGAATCAAACACGGGGAATCAGAGGCGGGGAATCAGAGCTGGGTTATCAGAGGCGGGGAATCAGAGTTGGGGAATCAGAGGCGGGGAATCAGAGCTGGGGAATCAGAGGTTGGGAATCAGAGGCAGGGAATCGGATGTGCGGAATCAGAGATGGGGAATCAGAGGTGGGAAATTCAGAGGCGGGGAATCAGAGATGGGGATTCAGAGGCGGGGAATCAGAGGCAGGGAATCAGACGCGGGGAATCAGAGGCGGGGAATCAGAGTCCAGGAATCAGAGGCGGGGAATCAGAGTTGGGGAATCAGAGGCAGGGAATCAAACACGGTGAATCAGAGGCAGGGAATCAGAGCTGGAGAATCAGAGGCGGGGAATCAGAGGTGGTGAATCAGGGGCGGGGAATCAGTGGCAGGAAATCAGAGGCGGGGAAACAGAGGCAGGGAATCAGAGGCAGGGAATCAGACACGGGGAATCAGAGGCGGGGAATCAGAGATGGGGAATCAGAGCTGGGGAATCAGAGGCCGGGAATCAGAGTTGGGGAATCAGAGGCGGGGAATCAGATATGGAGAATCAGAGGTGGGGAAACAGGGGCGGGGAATCAGTCTCAGGGAATCAGAGAAGGGGAATCAGAGGCGGGGAATCAGAGGCAGGGAATCAGACACGTGGAATCAGAGGCGGGGAATCAGGGATGGGGAATCAGAGGCTGGTAATCAGAGGTGGGGAATCAGAGTCCGGGAATCAGAGATGGGGAATCAGAGGCGGGGAATCAGATATGGGGAATCAGAGGCGGGGAATCACAGGCGGGGAAACAGAGGCGGTGAATCAGATATGGCGAATCAGTGGTGGCGAATCAGAGGTAGAGGATCAGAGATGGTGAAGCAGAGGTGGGGAATCAGATGTGATGAATAAGAGATGGGGAATCAGAGGCGAGGTATCAGAGGCGGAAATCAGATATGGGGAAACAGAGGCGGGGAATCAGAGGCAGGGAAACAGAGGCGGGGAATCTGATATGGGGAATCAGAGGTGGCGAATGAAAGGCGGTGACTCAGAGATGGGGAATCAGAGGCGGGGAATCAGAGTTGGGGAATCAGAGGCGGGGAATCAGATATGGGGAAACAGAGGTGGGGAATCAGAGGCAGGGAAACAGAGGTGGGGAATCAGATATGGGGAATCAGAGGTGGGGAATCAGAGGTTGGGAAACAGAGGCAGGGAATCAGAGGTGGGGAGTCAGAGGTGGGGAATCAGAGGCAGGGAATCAGATGTGCGGAATCAGAGATGGGGAATCAGAGGCAGCGAATCAGAGGCGGGGAACCAGAGGCGGGGAATCAGAGGCCAGGTATCAGAACCGGGAATGAGAGGCCGGGAATCAGAGGCCGGGAATCAGAGGCCGGGAATCAGAGATGGGGAATCAGAGGCGGGGAATCAGAGGCGGGCAATCAGAGGCGGGGAATCAGAGGCGCAGAAACAGAGGCAGGGTATCAGATATGGGGAATCAGAGGTGGGGAATCAGGGGCGGGGTATCAGAGGCTGGGTATCAGACACGGGGATTCAGAGGCGGGGAATCAGAGATGGGGAATCAGAGGCGGGGAATCAGAGGCGTGGAATCAGAGGCGGGGAATCAGAGGCAGGGATTCGGATGTGCGGAATCAGAGGCGGGGAATCAGAGGCGGGAAAACATAGGTGGGGAATCAGATACGGGGAATCAGAGGTGGGGAATGAGAGGCAGGGAATCAGAGGTGGGGATTCAGAGGCGGGGAATCAGAGCTGGGGAATCGGAGGCAGGGAATCAGAGGCGGGGAATCAGAGGCGGGGAATGAGAGGCAGGGAATCAGATATGGGGATTCAGAGGTGGGGAATCAGAGGTTGGGAATCAGAGGCGGGGAATTAGATATGGGGAAACAGAGGCGGGGAATCAGAGGTGGGGAAACAGAGTTGGGGAATCAGAGGCGGGGAATCAGAGTTGGGGAATCAGAGGTGGGGAATCAGAGGTGGGGAATCAGGGGCGGGGAATCAGAGGTGCGGAAACAGAGGCGGGGAATCAGATATGGGGAATCAGAGGTGGGGAATCAGGGGCGGGGTATCAGAGGCTGGGTATCAGACACGAGGATTCAGAGGCGGGGAATCAGAGATGGGGATTCAGAGGCGGGGAATCAGAGGCAGGGAATCAGACGCGGGGAATCAGAGGCGGGGAATCAGAGTCCAGGAATCAGAGGCGGGGAATCAGAGTTGGGGAATCAGAGGCAGGGAATCAAACACGGTGAATCAGAGGCAGGGAATCAGAGCTGGAGAATCAGAGGCGGGGAATCAGAGGTGGGGAATCAGAGGCGGGAAATCAGATATGGGGAAACAGAGGCGGGGAATCAGAGGCAGGGAAACACAGGTGGGGAATCAGATATGGGGAATCAGAGGTGGGGAATCAGAGGTTTGGAAACAGAGACAGGGAATCAGAGGCGGGGAGTCAGAGGCGGGGAATCAAAGGCAGGGAATCAGATGTGCGGAATCAGAGATGGGGAATCAGAGGCAGCGAAAAAGAGGTGGGGAACCAGAGGCGGGGAATCAGAGGCCGGGAATTAGAGGCCGGGAATGAGAGGCCGGGAATCAGAGGCCGGGGAATCATAGGCGGGGAATCAGAGATGGGGAATCAGAGGCGGGGAATCAAACACGGGGAATCAGAGCTGGGGAATCAGAGGCGGGGAATCAGAGTTGGGGAATCAGATTTGGGGAATCAGAGGTGGGGAATCAGGGGCGGGGAATCAGTGGCAGGGAATCAGAGGCGGGGAATCAGAGGCGGGGAATCAGAGGCAGGGAATCAGACACGGGGAATCAGAGGCGGGGAATCAGAGATGGGGAATCAGAGGCAGTGAATCAGAGGCAGGGAATCGGACGCCGGGAATCAGGGGCGGGGAATCAGAGCTGGGGAATCAGAGGCCGGGAATCAGAGTTGGGGAATCAGAGGCGGGGAATCAGATATGGAGAATCAGAGGTGGGGAATCAGGGGCGGGGAATCAGTCACAGGGAATCAGAGAAGGGGAATCAGAGGCGGGGAGTCAGAGGCAGGGAATCAGACACGTGGAATCAGAGGCGGGGAATCAGGGATGGGGAATCAGAGGCTGGTAATCAGAGGTGGGGAATCAGAGTCCGGGAATCAGAGATGGGGAATCAGAGGTGGGGAATCAGGGGCGGGGAATCAGAGGTGCGGAAACAGAGGCGGGGAATCAGATATGGGGAATCAGAGGTGGGGAATCAGGGGCGGGGTATCAGAGGCTGGGTATCAGACACGAGGATTCAGAGGCGGGGAATCAGAGATGTGGAATCGAAGTTGGGGAATCAGAGGCGGGGACTTAGATATGGGGAATCAGAGGCTGGGAATCAGATATGGGGAAACAGGGGCGGGGAATCAGTGGCGGGGAAACAGAGGCGGGGAATCAGATATGGGGAATCAGAGGTGTGGAATCAGAGGTTGGGAATCAGAGGCAGGGAATCAGAGGCGGGGAAACAGAGGCGGGGAATCAGATATGGGGAATCAGAGGTGGCGAATCAAAGGCGGTAAAACAGAGATGGGGAATCAGGGCAGGGAATCAGAGGCAGGGAATCAAACACGGGGAATCAGAGCTGGGGAATCAGAGGCGGGGAATTAGAGTTGGGGAATCAGAGGAGGGGAATCAGAGGCGGGGAAACAGAGGCGGGGAATCAGATATGGGGAATCAGAGGCGGGGAATCAGAGGTTGGGAATCAGAGGCAGGGAATCAGAGGCGGGGAATCAGAGGCGGGGAATCAGAGGCAGGGAATCAGATGTGCGGAATCGGAGATGGGGAATCAGAGGCAGGGAATCAGAGGCGGGGAATCAGAGGTGGGGAATCAGAGGCCGGGAATCAGATATGGGGAAACAGAGGCGGGGAATCAGAGGCAGGGAAACAGAGGCGGGGAATCAGATATGGGGAATCAGAGGTGGGGAATCAGAGTTTGGGAATCAGAGGCAGGGAATCAGAGGCTTGGAATCAGATGCAGGGAATCAGATGCGGGGAATCAGAGGCGGGAAATCAAAGCTGGGGAATCAGAGGTGGGGAATCAGAGTTGGGGAATCAGAGGCGGGGACTTAGATATTGGGAAACAGAGGCGGGGAATCAGAGGCGGGGAAACAGAGGCGGGGAATCAGATATGGGGAATCAGAGGTGGGGAATCAGAGGCAGGGAATCAGATGTACGGAATCAGAGATGGGGAATCAGAGGCAGGGAATCAGAATCAGAAGCAGGGAATCAGAGGCCGGGAATCAGAGGCCGGAATCAGATGCCGGGAATAAGAGGCCGGGAATCAGAGGTGGGGAATCAGAGGCCGGGAATCAGAGATGGGGATTCAGAGGCGGGGAATGAGATATGGGGAATCAGAGGCGGGGAATCAGAGGCGGGGAAACAGAGGCGGGGAATCAGATATGGGGAATCTGAGGTGGGGAATCAGGTGCGGGGTATCAGTGGCAGGGAATCAGAGGCGGGCAATCAGAGGCCGGGAATCAGAGGCGGTGAATCAGAGGCGGGGAATCAGAGGCATGGAATCGGATGTGCGGAATCAGAGATGGGAAATCAGAGGTGGGGAATCAGAGGCGGTGAATCAGACATGGGTAATCAGAGGCGGGGAATCAGAGGCAGGAAATCAGACACGGGGAATCAGAGGCGGGGAATCAGAACTGGGGAATTAGATGCAGGGAATCAGAGTTGGGGATTCAGAGGCGGGGAATCAGATATGGGAAAACAGAGGTGGGGAATCAGAGGTGGGCAAATAGAGGCGGGGAATCAGATATGGGGAAACAGAGGCGGGGAATCAGAGGTTGGGAATCAGATGCAGGGAATCAGATGCGGGGTATCAGAGGCGGGGAATCAGAGCTGGGGAATCAGAGGTGGGGAATCAAAGTTGGGGAATCAGAGGCGGGGGATCAGATATGGGGAATCAGAGGTGGGGAATCAGGGGCGGGGTATCAGTGGCAGGGAATCAGAGGCGGGAAATCAGAGGCCGGGAATCAGAGGCGGTGAATCAGAGGCGGGGAATCAGAGGCAGGGAATCGGATGTGCGGAATCAGAGATGGGGAATCAGAGGTGGGGAATCAGAGGCGGTGAATCAGACATGGGTAATCAGAGGCGGGGAATCAGAGGCAGGAAATCAGACACGGGGAATCATTGGCGGGGTATTAGAGCTGGGGAATTAGATGCAGGGAATCAGAGTTGGGGATTCAGAGGCGGGGAATCAGATATGGGGAAATAGAGGTGGGGAACCAGAGGTGGGCAAATAGAGGCGGGGAATCCGATATGGGGAAACAGAGGCGGGGAATCAGAGGTGTGGAAACAGAGGCGGGGAATCAGATATGGGGAATCAGAGGTGGGGAATCAGAGGTTGGGAATCAGAGGCAGGGAATCAGAGGCTGGGAATCAGATGCAGGGAATCAGATGCGGGGATCAGAGGCGGGGAATCAGAGCTGGGGAATCAGAGGTGGGGAATCAGAGTTGGGGAATCAGAGGCGGGGACTTAGATATGGGGAAACAGAGGCGGGGAATCAGAGGCGGGAAACAGAGGCGGGGAATCAGATATTGTGATTCAGAGGTGGGGAATCAGAGGCAGGGAATCAGATGTGCGGAATCAGAGATGGGGAATCAGAGGCAGGGAATCAGAATCAGAAGCAGGGAATAAGACGCGGGGAATCAGAGGCGGGGAATCAGAGCTGGGGAAGCAGAGGCAGTGAATCAGAGGCGGGGAATCAGAGGCAGGGAATCGGATGTGCGGAATCAGAGATGGGGAATCAGAGGTGGGGAATCAGAGGCGGTGAATCAGACATGGGTAATCAGAGGCGGGGAATCAGAGGCAGGAAATCAGACACGGGGAATCAGAGGCGGGGAATCAGAGATGGGAAATTAGAGGCAGGGAATCAGAGTTGGGGATTCAGAGGCGGGGAATCAGATATGGGGAAACAGAGGAGGGGAATCAGAGGCGGGCAAATAGAGGCGGGGAATCAGATATGGGGAAACAGAGGCGGGGAATCAGAGGCGGGGAAACAGAGGCGGGGAATCAGATATGGGGAATCAGAGGTGGGGAATCAGAGGTTGGGAATCAGAGGCAGGGAATCAGAGGCTGGGAATCAGATGCAGGGAATCAGATGCGGGGTATCAGAGGCGGGGAATCAGAGCTGGGGAATCAGAGGTGGGGAATCAGAGTTGGGGAATCAGAGGCGGGGACTCAGATATGGGGAATCAGAGGCGGGGAATCAGATATGGGGAAACAGGGGCGGGGAATCAGTGGCTGGGAAACAGAGGCGGGGAATCAGATATGGGGAATCAGAGGTGTGGAATCAGAGGTTGGGAATCAGAGGCAGGGAATCAGAGGCGGGGAAACAGAGGCGGGGAATCAGATATGGGGAATCAGAGGTGGCGAATCAAAGGCGGTGAAACAGAGATGGGGAATCAGGGCAGTGAATCAGAGGCAGGGAATCAAACACGGGGAATCAGAGCTGGGGAATCAGAGGCGGGGAATTAGAGTTGGGGAATCAGAGGAGGGGAATCAGAGGCGGGGAAACAGAGGCGGGGAATCAGATATGGGGAATCAGAGGTGGGGAATCAGAGGTTGGGAATCAGAGGCAGGGAATCAGAGGCGGGGAATCAGAGGCAGGGAATCAGAGGCAGGGAATCAGATGTGCAGAATCGGAGATGGGGAATCAGAGGCAGGGAATCAGAGGCGGGGAATCAGAGGTGGGGAATCAGAGTTGGGGAATCAGAGGCGGGGAATCAGATATGGGGAATCAGAGGTGGGGAATCAGAGGTTGGGAATCAGAGGCAGGTAATCAGAGGCTTGGAATCAGATGCAGGGAATCAGATGCGGGGAATCAGAGGCGGGGAATCAGAGCTGGGGAATCAGAGGTGGGGAATCAGAGTTGGGGAATCAGAGGCGGGGACTTAGATATTGGGAAACAGAGGCGGGGAATCAGAGGCGGGGAAACAGAGGCGGGGAATCAGATATGGGGAATCAGAGGTGGGGATTCAGAGGCAGGGAATCAGATGTACGGAATCAGAGATGGGGAATCAGAGGCAGGGAATCAGAATCAGAAGCAGGGAATCAGAGGCCGGGAATCAGAGGCCGGAATCAGATGCCGGGAATAAGAGGCCGGGAATCAGAGGTGGGGAATCAGAGTCCGGGAATCAGAGATGGGGATTCAGAGGTGGGGAATGAGATATGGGGAATCAGAGGCGGGGAATCAGAGGCGGGGAAACAGAGGCGGGGAATCAGATATGGGGAATCAGAGGTGGGGAATCAGGGGCGGGGTATCAGTGGCAGGGAATCAGAGGCGGGAAATCAGAGGCCGGGAATCAGAGGCGGTGAATTAGAGGCGGGGAATCAGAGGCAGGGAATCGGATGTGCGGAATCAGAGATGGGGAATCAGAGGTGGGGAATCAGAGGCGGTGAATCAGACATGGGTAATCAGAGGTGGGGAATCAGAGGCAGGAAATAAGACACGGGGAATCAGAGGCGGGGAATCAGAGCTGGGGAATTAGATGCAGGGAATCAGAGTTGGGGATTCAGAGGCCGGGAATCAGATATGGGGAAACAGAGGTGGGGAATCAGAGGTGGGCAAATAGAGGCGGGGAATCAGATATGGGGAAACAGAGGCAGGGAATCAGAGGCGTGGAAACAGAGGCGGGGAATCAGATATGGGGAATCAGAGGTGGGGAATCAGAGGTTGGGAATCAGAGGCAGGGAATCAGAGGCTGGGAATCAGATGCAGGGAATCAGATGCGGGTATCAGAGGCAGGGAATCAGAGCTGGGGAATCAGAGGTGGGGAATCAGAGTTGGGGAATCAGAGGCGGGGACTTAGATATGAGGAAACAGAGGCGGGGAATCAGAGGCGGGGAAACAGAGGCAGGGAATCAGATATGGGGAATCAGAGGTGGGGAATTAGAGGCAGGGAATCAGATGTGCGGAATCAGAGATGGGGAATCAGAGGCAGGGAATCAGAATCAGAAGCAGGGAATAAGACGCGGGGAATCAGAGGCGGGGAATCAGAGCTGGGGAAGCAGAGGCAGTGGATCAGAGGCGGGGAATCAGAGGCAGGGAATCGGATGTGCGGAATCAGAGATGGGGAATCAGAGGTGGGGAATCAGAGGCGGTGAATCAGACATGGGTAATCAGAGGCGGGGAATCAGAGGCAGGAAATCAGACACGGGGAATCAGAGGCGGGGAATCAGAGCTGGGAAATTAGAGGCAGGGAATCAGAGTTGGGGATTCAGAGGCGGGGAATCAGATATGGGGAAACAGAGGCGGGGAATCAGAGGCGGGCAAATAGAGGCGGGGAATCAGATATGGGGAAACAGAGGCGGGGAATCAGAGGCGGGGAAACAGAGGCGGGGAATCAGATATGGGGAATCAGAGGTGGGGAATCAGAGGTTGGGAATCAGAGTCAGGGAATCAGAGGCTGGGAATCAGATGCAGGGAATCAGATGCGGGGAATCAGAGGCGGGGAATCAGAGCTGGGGTATCAGAGGTGGGGAATCAAAGTTGGGGAATCAGAGTCCGGGAATCAGAGATGGGGATTCAGAGGCGGGGAATGAGATATGGGGAATCAGAGGCGGGGAATCAGAGGCGGGGAAACAGAGGCGGGGAATCAGATATGGGGAATCAGAGGTGGGGAATCAGGGGCGGGGTAACAGTGGCAGGGAATCAGAGGCGGGAAATCAGAGGCCGGGAATCAGAGGCGGTGAATCAGAGGCGGGGAATAAGAGGCAGGGAATCGGATGTGCGGAATCAGAGATGGGGAATCAGAGGTGGGGAATCAGAGGCGGTGAATCAGACATGGGTAATCAGAGGTGGGGAATCAGAGGCAGGAAATCAGACACGGGGAATCAGAGGCGGGGAATCAGAGCTGGGGAATTAGATGCAGGGAATCAGAGTTGGGGATTCAGAGGCGGGGAATCAGATATGGGGAAACAGAGGCAGGGAATCAGAGGCGTGGAAACAGAGGCGGGGAATCAGATATGGGGAATCAGATGTGGGGAATCAGAGGTTGGGAATCAGAGGCAGGGAATCAGAGGCTGGGAATCAGATGCAGGGAATTAGATGCGGGTATCAGAGGCAGGGAATCAGAGCTGGGGAATCAGAGGTGGGGAATCAGAGTTGGGGAATCAGAGGCGGGGACTTAGATATGAGGAAACAGAGGTGGGGAATCAGAGGCGGGGAAACAGAGGCAGGGAATCAGATATGGGGAATCAGAGGTGGTGAATTAGAGCCAGGGAATCAGATGTGCGGAATCAGAGATGGGGAATCAGAGGCAGGGAATCAGAATCAGAAGCAGGGAATAAGACGCGGGGAATCAGAGGCGGGGAATCAGAGCTGGGGAAGCAGAGGCAGTGAATCAGAGGCGGGGAATCAGAGGCAGGGAATCGGATGTGCGGAATCAGAGATGGGGAATCAGAGGTGGGGAATCAGAGGCGGTGAATCAGACATGGGTAATCAGAGGCGGGGAATCAGAGGCAGGAAATCAGACACGGGGAATCAGAGGCGGGGAATCAGAGCTGGGAAATTAGAGGCAGGGAATCAGAGTTGGGGATTCAGAGGCGGGGAATCAGATATGGGGAAAGAGAGGCGGGGAATCAGAGGCGGGCAAATAGAGGCGGGGAATCAGATATGGGGAAACAGAGGCGGGGAATCAGAGGCGGGGAAACAGAGGCGGGGAATCAGATATGGGGAATCAGAGGTGGGGAATCAGAGGTTGGGAATCAGAGGCAGGGAATCAGAGGCTGGGAATCAGATGCAGGGAATCAGATGCGGGGAATCAGAGGCGGGGAATCAGAGCTGGGGTATCAGAGGTGGGGAATCAAAGTTGGGGAATCAGAGGCGGGGACTTAGATATGGGGAATCAGAGGCGTGGAATCAGATATGGGGAAACAGGGGCGGGGAATCAGAGGCGGGGAAACAGATGCGGGGAATCAGATATGGGCAATCAGAGGTGTGGAATCAGAGGTTGGGAATCAGAGGCAGGGAATCAGAGGCGGGGAAACAGAGGCGGGGAATCAGATATGGGGAATCAGAGGTGGCGAATCAAAGGCAGTGAAACAGAGATGGGGAATCAGGGCAGGGAATCAGAGGCAGGGAATCAAACACGGGGTATCAGAGCTGGGGAATCAAAGGCGGGGAATTAGAGTTGTGGAATCAGAGGAGGGGAATCAGAGGCGGGGAAACAGAGGCGGGGAATCAGATATGGGGATTCAGAGGTGGGGAATCAGAGGTTGGGAATCAGAGGCATGGAATCAGAGGCGGGGAATCAGAGGCGGGGAATCAGAGGCAGGGAATCAGATGTGCGGAATCGGAGATGGGGAATCAGAGGCAGGGAATCAGAGGCTGGGAATCAGAGGCGGGGAATCAGAGGCCGGGAATCAGATATGGGGAACAGAGGCGGGGAATCAGAGGCGGGGAAACAGAGGCGGGGAATCAGATATGGGGAATCAGAGGTGGGGAATCAGAGGCAGGGAATTAGATGTGCGGAATCAGAAATGTGGAATCAGAGGCAGGGAATCAGAATCAGAAGCAGGGAATCAGAGGCCGGGAATCAGAGGCCGGAATCAGATGCCGGGAATAAGAGGCCGGGAATCAGAGTCCGGGAATCAGAGTCCGGGAATCAGAGATGGGGAATCAGAGGCGGGGAGTGAGATATGGGGAATCAGAGGCGGGGAATCACAGGCGGGGAAACAGAGGCGAGGAATCAGATATGGGGAATCAGAGGTGGCGAATCAAAGGCGGTGAATCAGAGGCGGGAAACAGAGGCGGGGAATCAGATATTGTGAATCAGAGGTGGGGAATCAGAGGCAGGGAATCAGATGTGCGGAATCAGAGATGGGGAATCAGAGGCAGGGAATCAGAATCAGAAGCAGGGAATAAGACGCGGGGAATCAGAGGCGGGGAATCAGAGCTGGGGAAGCAGAGGCAGTGAATCAGAGGCGGGGAATCAGAGGCAGGGAATCGGATGTTCGGAATCAGAGGTGGGGAATCAGAGGTGGGGAATCAGAGGCGGTGAATCAGACATGGGTAATCAGAGGCGGGGAATCAGAGGCAGGAAATCAGACACGGGGAATCAGAGGCGGGGAATCAGAGCTGGGAAATTAGAGGCAGGGAATCAGAGTTGGGGATTCAGAGGCGGGGAATCAGATATGGGGAAACAGAGGAGGGGAATCAGAGGCGGGCAAATAGAGGCGGGGAATCAGATATGGGGAAACAGAGGCGGGGAATCAGAGGCGGGGAAACAGAGGCGGGGAATCAGATATGGGGAATCAGAGGTGGGGAATCAGAGGTTGGGAATCAGATGCAGGGAATCAGATGCGGGGTATCAGAGGCGGGGAATCAGAGCTGGGGAATCAGAGGTGGGGAATCAAAGTTGGGGAATCAGAGGCGGGGGATCAGATATGGGGAATCAGAGGTGGGGAATCAGGGGCGGGGTATCAGTGGCAGGGAATCAGAGGCGGGAAATCAGAGGCCGGGAATCAGAGGCGGTGAATCAGAGGCGGGGAATCAGAGGCAGGGAATCGGATGTGCGGAATCAGAGATGGGGAATCAGAGGTGGGGAATCAGAGGCGGTGAATCAGACATGGGTAATCAGAGGCGGGGAATCAGAGGCAGGAAATCAGACACGGGGAATCATTGGCGGGGAATTAGAGCTGGGGAATTAGATGCAGGGAATCAGAGTTGGGGATTCAGAGGCGGGGAATCAGATATGGGGAAATAGAGGTGGGGAACCAGAGGTGGGCAAATAGAGGCGGGGAATCCGATATGGGGAAACAGAGGCGGGGAATCAGAGGTGTGGAAACAGAGGCGGGGAATCAGATATGGGGAATCAGAGGTGGGGAATCAGAGGTTGGGAATCAGAGGCAGGGAATCAGAGGCTGGGAATCAGATGCAGGGAATCAGATGCGGGGATCAGAGGCGGGGAATCAGAGCTGGGGAATCAGAGGTGGGGAATCAGAGTTGGGGAATCAGAGGCGGGGACTTAGATATGGGGAAACAGAGGCGGGGAATCAGAGGCGGGAAACAGAGGCGGGGAATCAGATATTGTGATTCAGAGGTGGGGAATCAGAGGCAGGGAATCAGATGTGCGGAATCAGAGATGGGGAATCAGAGGCAGGGAATCAGAATCAGAAGCAGGGAATAAGACGCGGGGAATCAGAGGCGGGGAATCAGAGCTGGGGAAGCAGAGGCAGTGAATCAGAGGCGGGGAATCAGAGGCAGGGAATCGGATGTGCGGAATCAGAGATGGGGAATCAGAGGTGGGGAATCAGAGGCGGTGAATCAGACATGGGTAATCAGAGGCGGGGAATCAGAGGCAGGAAATCAGACACGGGGAATCAGAGGCGGGGAATCAGAGATGGGAAATTAGAGGCAGGGAATCAGAGTTGGGGATTCAGAGGCGGGGAATCAGATATGGGGAAACAGAGGAGGGGAATCAGAGGCGGGCAAATAGAGGCGGGGAATCAGATATGGGGAAACAGAGGCGGGGAATCAGAGGCGGGGAAACAGAGGCGGGGAATCAGATATGGGGAATCAGAGGTGGGGAATCAGAGGTTGGGAATCAGAGGCAGGGAATCAGAGGCTGGGAATCAGATGCAGGGAATCAGATGCGGGGTACCAGAGGCGGGGAATCAGAGCTGGGGAATCAGAGGTGGGGAATCAGAGTTGGGGAATCAGAGGCGGGGACTCAGATATGGGGAATCAGAGGCGGGGAATCAGATATGGGGAAACAGGGGCGGGGAATCAGTGGCTGGGAAACAGAGGCGGGGAATCAGATATGGGGAATCAGAGGTGTGGAATCAGAGGTTGGGAATCAGAGGCAGGGAATCAGAGGCGGGGAAACAGAGGCGGGGAATCAGATATGGGGAATCAGAGGTGGCGAATCAAAGGCGGTGAAACAGAGATGGGGAATCAGGGCAGTGAATCAGAGGCAGGGAATCAAACACGGGGAATCAGAGCTGGGGAATCAGAGGCGGGGAATTAGAGTTGGGGAATCAGAGGAGGGGAATCAGAGGCGGGGAAACAGAGGCGGGGAATCAGATATGGGGAATCAGAGGTGGGGAATCAGAGGTTGGGAATCAGAGGCAGGGAATCAGAGGCGGGGAATCAGAGGCAGGGAATCAGAGGCAGGGAATCAGATGTGCAGAATCGGAGATGGGGAATCAGAGGCAGGGAATCAGAGGCGGGGAATCAGAGGTGGGGAATCAGAGTTGGGGAATCAGAGGCGGGGAATCAGATATGGGGAATCAGAGGTGGGGAATCAGAGGTTGGGAATCAGAGGCAGGTAATCAGAGGCTTGGAATCAGATGCAGGGAATCAGATGCGGGGAATCAGAGGCGGGGAATCAGAGCTGGGGAATCAGAGGTGGGGAATCAGAGTTGGGGAATCAGAGGCGGGGACTTAGATATTGGGAAACAGAGGCGGGGAATCAGAGGCGGGGAAACAGAGGCGGGGAATCAGATATGGGGAATCAGAGGTGGGGATTCAGAGGCAGGGAATCAGATGTACGGAATCAGAGATGGGGAATCAGAGGCAGGGAATCAGAATCAGAAGCAGGGAATCAGAGGCCGGGAATCAGAGGCCAGAATCAGATGCCGGGAATAAGAGGCCGGGAATCAGAGGTGGGGAATCAGAGTCCGGGAATCAGAGATGGGGATTCAGAGGTGGGGAATGAGATATGGGGAATCAGAGGCGGGGAATCAGAGGCGGGGAAACAGAGGCGGGGAATCAGATATGGGGAATCAGAGGTGGGGAATCAGGGGCGGGGTATCAGTGGCAGGGAATCAGAGGCGGGAAATCAGAGGCCGGGAATCAGAGGCGGTGAATTAGAGGCGGGGAATCAGAGGCAGGGAATCGGATGTGCGGAATCAGAGATGGGGAATCAGAGGTGGGGAATCAGAGGCGGTGAATCAGACATGGGTAATCAGAGGTGGGGAATCAGAGGCAGGAAATAAGACACGGGGAATCAGAGGCGGGGAATCAGAGCTGGGGAATTAGATGCAGGGAATCAGAGTTGGGGATTCAGAGGCCGGGAATCAGATATGGGGAAACAGAGGTGGGGAATCAGAGGTGGGCAAATAGAGGCGGGGAATCAGATATGGGGAAACAGAGGCAGGGAATCAGAGGCGTGGAAACAGAGGCGGGGAATCAGATATGGGGAATCAGAGGTGGGGAATCAGAGGTTGGGAATCAGAGGCAGGGAATCAGAGGCTGGGAATCAGATGCAGGGAATCAGATGCGGGTATCAGAGGCAGGGAATCAGAGCTGGGGAATCAGAGGTGGGGAATCAGAGTTGGGGAATCAGAGGCGGGGACTTAGATATGAGGAAACAGAGGCGGGGAATCAGAGGCGGGGAAACAGAGGCAGGGAATCAGATATGGGGAATCAGAGGTGGGGAATTAGAGGCAGGGAATCAGATGTGCGGAATCAGAGATGGGGAATCAGAGGCAGGGAATCAGAATCAGAAGCAGGGAATAAGACGCGGGGAATCAGAGGCGGGGAATCAGAGCTGGGGAAGCAGAGGCAGTGGATCAGAGGCGGGGAATCAGAGGCAGGGAATCGGATGTGCGGAATCAGAGATGGGGAATCAGAGGTGGGGAATCAGAGGCGGTGAATCAGACATGGGTAATCAGAGGCGGGGAATCAGAGGCAGGAAATCAGACACGGGGAATCAGAGGCGGGGAATCAGAGCTGGGAAATTAGAGGCAGGGAATCAGAGTTGGGGATTCAGAGGCGGGGAATCAGATATGGGGAAACAGAGGCGGGGAATCAGAGGCGGGCAAATAGAGGCGGGGAATCAGATATGGGGAAACAGAGGCGGGGAATCAGAGGCGGGGAAACAGAGGCGGGGAATCAGATATGGGGAATCAGAGGTGGGGAATCAGAGGTTGGGAATCAGAGTCAGGGAATCAGAGGCTGGGAATCAGATGCAGGGAATCAGATGCGGGGAATCAGAGGCGGGGAATCAGAGCTGGGGTATCAGAGGTGGGGAATCAAAGTTGGGGAATCAGAGTCCGGGAATCAGAGATGGGGATTCAGAGGCGGGGAATGAGATATGGGGAATCAGAGGCGGGGAATCAGAGGCGGGGAAACAGAGGCGGGGAATCAGATATGGGGAATCAGAGGTGGGGAATCAGGGGCGGGGTAACAGTGGCAGGGAATCAGAGGCGGGAAATCAGAGGCCGGGAATCAGAGGCGGTGAATCAGAGGCGGGGAATAAGAGGCAGGGAATCGGATGTGCGGAATCAGAGATGGGGAATCAGAGGTGGGGAATCAGAGGCGGTGAATCAGACATGGGTAATCAGAGGTGGGGAATCAGAGGCAGGAAATCAGACACGGGGAATCAGAGGCGGGGAATCAGAGCTGGGGAATTAGATGCAGGGAATCAGAGTTGGGGATTCAGAGGCGGGGAATCAGATATGGGGAAACAGAGGCAGGGAATCAGAGGCGTGGAAACAGAGGCGGGGAATCAGATATGGGGAATCAGAGGTGGGGAATCAGAGGTTGGGAATCAGAGGCAGGGAATCAGAGGCTGGGAATCAGATGCAGGGAATTAGATGCGGGTATCAGAGGCAGGGAATCAGAGCTGGGGAATCAGAGGTGGGGAATCAGAGTTGGGGAATCAGAGGCGGGGACTTAGATATGAGGAAACAGAGGTGGGGAATCAGAGGCGGGGAAACAGAGGCAGGGAATCAGATATGGGGAATCAGAGGTGGTGAATTAGAGCCAGGGAATCAGATGTGCGGAATCAGAGATGGGGAATCAGAGGCAGGGAATCAGAATCAGAAGCAGGGAATAAGACGCGGGGAATCAGAGGCGGGGAATCAGAGCTGGGGAAGCAGAGGCAGTGAATCAGAGGCGGGGAATCAGAGGCAGGGAATCGGATGTGCGGAATCAGAGATGGGGAATCAGAGGTGGGGAATCAGAGGCGGTGAATCAGACATGGGTAATCAGAGGCGGGGAATCAGAGGCAGGAAATCAGACACGGGGAATCAGAGGCGGGGAATCAGAGCTGGGAAATTAGAGGCAGGGAATCAGAGTTGGGGATTCAGAGGCGGGGAATCAGATATGGGGAAAGAGAGGCGGGGAATCAGAGGCGGGCAAATAGAGGCGGGGAATCAGATATGGGGAAACAGAGGCGGGGAATCAGAGGCGGGGAAACAGAGGCGGGGAATCAGATATGGGGAATCAGAGGTGGGGAATCAGAGGTTGGGAATCAGAGGCAGGGAATCAGAGGCTGGGAATCAGATGCAGGGAATCAGATGCGGGGAATCAGAGGCGGGGAATCAGAGCTGGGGTATCAGAGGTGGGGAATCAAAGTTGGGGAATCAGAGGCGGGGACTTAGATATGGGGAATCAGAGGCGTGGAATCAGATATGGGGAAACAGGGGCGGGGAATCAGAGGCGGGGAAACAGATGCGGGGAATCAGATATGGGCAATCAGAGGTGTGGAATCAGAGGTTTGGGAATCAGAGGCAGGGAATCAGAGGCGGGGAAACAGAGGC
This sequence comes from Narcine bancroftii, assembly GCF_036971445.1. Classification (NCBI taxonomy): domain Eukaryota; kingdom Metazoa; phylum Chordata; class Chondrichthyes; order Torpediniformes; family Narcinidae; genus Narcine; species Narcine bancroftii. Next base: position 131,468,307 of record NC_091470.1, read on the forward strand.
GGGGAATCAGATATGGGGAATCAGAGGTGGCGAATCAAAGGCAGTGAAACAGAGATGGGGAATCAGGGCAGGGAATCAGAGGCAGGGAATCAAACACGGGGTATCAGAGCTGGGGAATCAAAGGCGGGGAATTAGAGTTGTGGAATCAGAGGAGGGGAATCAGAGGCGGGGAAACAGAGGCGGGGAATCAGATATGGGGATTCAGAGGTGGGGAATCAGAGGTTGGGAATCAGAGGCATGGAATCAGAGGCGGGGAATCAGAGGCGGGGAATCAGAGGCAGGGAATCAGATGTGCGGAATCGGAGATGGGGAATCAGAGGCAGGGAATCAGAGGCTGGGAATCAGAGGCGGGGAATCAGAGGCCGGGAATCAGATATGGGGAAACAGAGGCGGGGAATCAGAGGCGGGGAAACAGAGGCGGGGAATCAGATATGGGGAATCAGAGGTGGGGAATCAGAGGCAGGGAATTAGATGTGCGGAATCAGAAATGTGGAATCAGAGGCAGGGAATCAGAATCAGAAGCAGGGAATCAGAGGCCGGGAATCAGAGGCCGGAATCAGATGCCGGGAATAAGAGGCCGGGAATCAGAGTCCGGGAATCAGAGTCCGGGAATCAGAGATGGGGAATCAGAGGCGGGGAGTGAGATATGGGGAATCAGAGGCGGGGAATCACAGGCGGGGAAACAGAGGCGAGGAATCAGATATGGGGAATCAGAGGTGGCGAATCAAAGGCGGTGAATCAGAGATGGGGAATCAGAGGCGGGGAATGAGAGGCAGGGAACCAAACACGGGGAATCAGAGGCGGGGAATCAGAGCTGGGTTATCAGAGGCGGGGAATCAGAGTTGGGGAAGCAGAGGCAGTGAATCAGAGGCGGGGAATCAGAGGCAGGGAATCGGATGTGCGGAATCAGAGATGGGGAATCAGAGGTGGGGAATCAGAGGCGGTGAATCAGACATGGGTAATCAGAGGCGGGGAATCAGAGGCAGGAAATCAGACACGGGGAATCAGAGGCGGGGAATCAGAGGCAGGGAATCAGAGTTGGGGATTCAGAGGTGGGGAATCAGATATGGGGAAACAGAGGAGGGGAATCAGAGGCGGGCAAATAGAGGCGGGGAATCAGATATGGGGAAACAGAGGCGGGGAATCAGATGCAGGGAATCAGATGCAGGGAATCAGATGCGGGGTATCAGAGGCGGGGAATCAGAGCTGGGGAATCAGAGGTGGGGAATCAAAGTTGGGGAATCAGAGGCGGGGACTTAGATATGGGGAATCAGAGGCGGGGAATCAGATATGGGGAAACAGGGGCGGGGAATCAGAGGCTGGGAAACAGAGGCGGGGAATCAGATATGGGGAATCAGAGGTGTGGAATCAGAGGTTGGGAATCAGAGGCAGGGAATCAGAGGCGGGAAACAGAGGCGGGGAATCAGATATGGGGAATCAGAGGTGGCGAATCAAAGGCGGTGAAACAGAGATGGGGAATCAGGGCAGGGAATCAGAGGCAGGGAATCAAACACGGGGAATCAGAGCTGGGGAATCAGAGGCGGGGAATTAGAGTTGGGGAATCAGAGGAGGGGAATCAGAGGCGGGGAAACAGAGGCGGGGAATCAGATATTGTGAATCAGAGGTGGGGAATCAGAGGCAGGGAATCAGATGTGCGGAATCAGAGATGGGGAATCAGAGGCAGGGAATCAGAATCAGAAGCAGGGAATAAGACGCGGGGAATCAGAGGCGGGGAATCAGAGCTGGGGAAGCAGAGGCAGTGAATCAGAGGCGGGGAATCAGAGGCAGGGAATCGGATGTGCGGAATCAGAGGTGGGGAATCAGAGGTGGGGAATCAGAGGCGGTGAATCAGACATGGGTAATCAGAGGCGGGGAATCAGAGGCAGGAAATCAGACACGGGGAATCAGAGGCGGGGAATCAGAGCTGGGAAATTAGAGGCAGGGAATCAGAGTTGGGGATTCAGAGGCGGGGATTCAGATATGGGGAAACAGAGGAGGGGAATCAGAGGCGGGCAAATAGAGGCGGGGAATCAGATATGGGGAAACAGAGGCGGGGAATCAGAGGCGGGGAAACAGAGGCGGGGAATCAGATATGGGGAATCAGAGGTGGGGAATCAGAGGTTGGGAATCAGAGGCAGGGAATCAGAGGCTGGGAATCAGATGCAGGGAATCAGATGCGGGGTATCAGAGGCGGGGAATCAGAGCTGGGGAATCAGAGGTGGGGAATCAAAGTTGGGGAATCAGAGGCGGGGACTTAGATATGGGGAATCAGAGGCGGGGAATCAGATATGGGGAAACAGGGGCGGGGAATCAGAGGCTGGGAAACAGAGGCGGGGCATCAGATATGGGGAATCAGAGGTGTGGAATCAGAGGTTGGGAATCAGAGGCAGGGAATCAGAGGCAGGGAAACAGAGGCGGGGAATCAGATATGGGGAATCAGAGATGGCGAATCAAAGGCGGTGAAACAGAGATGGGGAATCAGGGCAGGGAATCAGAGGCAGGGAATCAAACACGGGGAATCAGAGCTGGGGAATCAGAGGCGGGGAATTAGAGTTGGGGAATCAGAGGAGGGGAATCAGAGGCGGGGAAACAGAGGCGGGGAATCAGATATGGGGAATCAGAGGTGGGGAATCAGAGGTTGGGAATCAGAGGCAGGGAATCAGAGGCGGGGAATCAGAGGCAGGGAATCAGAGGCAGGGAATCAGATGTGCGGAATCGGAGATGGGGAATCAGAGGCAGGGAATCAGAGGCGAGGAATCAGAGGTGGGGAATCAGAGGCCGGGAAACAGATATGGGGAAACAGAGGCGGGGAATCAGAGGCGGGGAAACAGAGGCGGGGAATCAGATATGGGGAATCAGAGGTGGGGAATCAGAGGTTGGGAATCAGAGGCAGGTAATCAGAGGCTTGGAATCAGATGCAGGGAATCAGATGCGGGGAATCAGAGGCTTGGAATCAGATGCAGAGAATCAGAGCTGGGGAATCAGAGGTGGGGAATCAGAGTTGGGGAATCAGAGGCGGGGACTTAGATATTGGGAAACAGAGGCGGGGAATCAGAGGCGGGGAAACAGAGGCGGGGAATCAGATATGGGGAATCAGAGGTGGGGAATCAGAGGCAGGGAATCAGATGTACGGAATCAGAGATGGGGAATCAGAGGCAGGGAATCAGAATCAGAAGCAGGGAATCAGAGGCCGGGAATCAGAGGCCGGAATCAAATGCCGGGAATAGGAGGCCGGGAATCAGAGATGGGGAATCAGAGTCCGGGAATCAGAGATGGGGATTCAGAGGCGGGGAATGAGATATGGGGAATCAGAGGCGGGGAATCAGAGGCGGGGAAACAGAGGCGGGGAATCAGATATGGGGAATCAGAGGTGGGGAATCAGGGGCGGGGTATCAGTGGCAGGGAATCAGAGGCGGGGAATCAGAGGCGGGGAATCAGAGGCAGGGAATCGGATGTGCGGAATCAGAGATGGGGAATCAGAGGTGGGGAATCAGAGGCGGTGAATCAGACATGGGTAATCAGAGGCGGGGAATCAGAGGCAGGAAATCAGACATGGGGAATCAGAGTCGGGGAATCAGAGCTGGGGAATTAGATGCAGGGAATCAGAGTTGGGGATTCAGAGGCGGGGAATCAGATATGGGGAAACAGAGGTGGGGAATCAGAGGTGGGCAAATAGAGGCGGGGAATCAGATATGGGGAAACAGAGGCGGGGAATCAGAGGCGTGGAAACAGAGGCAGGGAATCAGATATGGGGAATCAGAGGTGGGGAATCAGAGGTTGGGAATCAGAGGCAGGGAATCAGAGGCTGGGAATCAGATGCAGGGAATCAGATGCGGGTATCAGAGGCAGGGAATCAGAGCTGGTGAATCAGAGGTGGGGAATCAGAGTTGGGGAATCAGAGGCGGGGACTTAGATATGAGGAAACAGAGGCGGGGAATCAGAGGGGGGGAAACAGAGGCAGGGAATCATATATGGGGAATCAGAGGTGGGGAATCAGAGGCAGGGAATCAGAATCAGAAGCAGGGAATAAGACGCGGGGAATCAGAGGCGGGGAATCAGAGCTGGGGAAGCAGAGGCAGTGAATCAGAGGCGGGGAATCAGAGGCAGGGAATCGGATGTGCGGAATCAGAGATGGGGAATCAGAGGTGGGGAATCAGAGGCGGTGAATCAGACATGGGTAATCAGAGGCGGGGAATCAGAGGCAGGAAATCAGACACGGGGAATCAGAGGCGGGGAATCAGAGCTGGGAAATTATAGGCAGGGAATCAGAGTTGGGAATTCAGAGGCGGGGAATCAGATATGGGGAAAGAGAGGCGGGGAATCAGAGGCGGGCAAATAGAGGCGGGGAATCAGATATGGGGAAACAGAGGCGGGGAATCAGAGGCGGGGAAACAGAGGTGGGGAATCAGATATGGGGAATCAGAGGTGGGGAATCAGAGGTTGGGAATCAGAGGCAGGGAATCAGAGGCTGGGAATCAGATGCAGGGAATCAGATGCGGGGAATCAGAGGCGGGGAATCAGAGCTGGGGTATCAGAGGTGGGGAATCAAAGTTGGGGAATCAGAGGCGGGGACTTAGATATGGGGAATCAGAGGCGTGGAATCAGATATGGGGAAACAGGGGCGGGGAATCAGAGGCGGGGAAACAGATGCGGGGAATCAGATATGGGCAATCAGAGGTGTGGAATCAGAGGTTGGGAATCAGAGGCAGGGAATCAGAGGCGGGGAAACAGAGGCGGGGAATCAGATATGGGGAATCAGAGGTGGCGAATCAAAGGCGGGAAATCAGAGCTGGGGAATCAGAGGCGGGGAATTAGAGTTGTGGAATCAGAGGAGGGGAATCAGAGGCGGGGAAACAGAGGCGGGGAATCAGATATGGGGAATCAGAGGTGGGGAATCAGAGGTTGGGAATCAGAGGCATGGAATCAGAGGCGGGGAATCAGAGGCGGGGAATCAGAGGCAGGGAATCAGATGTGCGGAATCGGAGATGGGGAATCAGAGGCAGGGAATCAGAGGCTGGGAATCAGAGGCGGGGAATCAGAGGCCGGGAATCAGATATGGGGAAACAGAGGCGGGGAATCAGAGGCGGGGAAACAGAGGCGGGGAATCAGATATGGGGAATCAGAGGTGGGGAATCAGAGGCAGGGAATTAGATGTGCGGAATCAGAAATGGGGAATCAGAGGCAGGGAATCAGAATCAGAAGCAGGGAATCAGAGGCCGGGATTCAGAGGCCGGAATCAGATGCCGGGAATAAGAGGCCGGGAATCAGAGTCCGGGAATCAGAGTCCGGGAATCAGAGATGGGGAATCAGAGGCGGGGAGCGAGAGGCAGGGAATCAAACACGGGGAATCAGAGGCGGGGAATCAGAGCTGGGTTATCAGAGGCGGGGAATCAGAGTTGGGGAATCAGAGGCGGGGAATCAGAGCTGGGGAATCAGAGGTGGGGAATCAGAGTCGGGGAATCAGAGGCAGGGAATCGGATGTGCGTAATCAGAGATGGGGAATCAGAGGTGGGGAATCAGAGGCGGTGAATCTGAGATGGGGAATCAGAGGCGGGGAATCAGAGGCAGGATATCAGACACGGGGATTCATAGGCTGGGAATCAGACGGGGGGAATCAAAGGCGGGGAATCAGAGCTGGGGAATCAGAGGCAGGGAATCAGTGTTGGGGATTCAGAGGCGGGGAATCAGATATGGGGAAACAGAGGCGGGGAATCAGAGGCGGGCAAACAGAGGCGGGGAATTAGATATGGGGAATCAGAGGTGGGGAATCAGAGGTGGTGAATCAGAGATGGGGAATCACAGGCGGGGAATCAGAGGCAGGGAATAGAACGCGGGGAATCAGAGGCAGGGAATCAGAGCTGGGGAATCAGAGGCGGGGAATCATAGTTGGCTATCAGAGGCGGGGAATCAGATATGGGGAAACAGAGGCGGGGAATCAGAGGCGGGGAAACAGAGGCGGGGAATCATATATGGGGAATCGGATGCTGGGAATCAGAGGCGGGGAATCAGAGCTGGGGAATCAGAGGCAGGGAATCAGAGTTGGTGCATCAGAGGTGGGGAATTAGATATGGGGAAACAGAGGCGGGGAATCAGAGGCAGGGAAACAGAGGCGGGGAATCAGATATGGGGAATCAGATGTGGGGAATCAGAGGCAGGGAATCAGATGTGCGGAATCAGAGATGGGGAATCAGAGGCAGGGAATCAGAATCAGAAGCATGGAATCAGAGGCCTGGAATCAGATGCTGGGAATAAGAGGCCGGGAATCAGAGGTGGGGAATCAGAGTCCGGGAATCAGAGATTGGGATTCAAAGGCGGGGAATGAGATATGGAGAATCAGAGGCGGGGAATCAGAGGCTGGGAAACAGAGGTGGGGAATCAGATATGGGGAATCAGAGGTGGCGAATCAAAGGCGGTGAATCAGAGATGGGGAATCAGAGGCGGGGAATCAGAGGCAGGGAATCAAACACGGGGAATCAGAGGCGGGGAATCAGAGCTGGGGAATCAGAGGCGGGGAATCAGAGTTGGGGAATCAGAGGCGGGGAATCAGATATGGGGAAACAGGGGCGGGGAATCAGAGGCGGGGAAACAGAGGCGGGGAATCAGATATGGGGAATCAGAGGTGTGGAATCAGAGGTTGGGTATCAGAGGCAGGGAATCAGAGGCGGGGAAACAGAGGCAGGGAATCAGATCTGGGGAATCAGTGGCGGGGAAGTAGAGTTGGGGAATCAGAGGCGGGGAATCAGAGGCGGGGAAACAGAGGCGGGGAATCAAACACGGTGAATCAGAGGTGGGGAATCAGAGGTTGGGAATCAGAGGCAAGAAATCAGAGGAGGGGAATCAGAGGCGGGGAATCAGAGGCCGGGAATCAGATATGGTGAAACAGAGGTGGGGAATCAGAGTTTGGGAATCAGAGGCAGGGAATCAGAGGCTTGGAATCAGATGCAGGGAATCAGATGCGGGGAATCAGAGGCGGGGAATCTGAGCTGTGGAATCAGAGGTGGGGAATCAGAGTTGGGGAATCAGAGGCGGGGACTTAGATATTGGGAAACAGAGGCGGGGAATCAGAGGCGGGGAAACAGAGGCGGGGAATCAGAAATGGGGAATCAGAGGTTGGGAATCAGAGGCAGGGAATCAGATGTGCGGAATCAGAGATGGGGAATCAAAGGCAGGGAATCAGAATCAGAAGCAGGGAATCAGAGGCAGGGAATCAGAGGCCGGAATCAGATGCCGGGAATAAGAGTCTGGGAATCAGAGGTGGGGAATCAGAGTCCGGGAATCAGAGATGGGGATTCAGAGGCGGGGAATGAGATATGGGGAATCAGAGGCGGGGAATCAGAGGCGGGGAAACAGAGGCGGGGAATCAGATATGGGGAATCAGAGGTGGGGAATCAGGGGCGGGGTATCAGTGGCAGGGAATCAGAGGCGGGAAATCAGAGGCCGGGAATCAGAGGCGGTGAATCAGAGGCGGGGAATCAGAGGCAGGGAATCGGATGTGCGGAATCAGAGATGGGGAATCAGAGGTGGGGAATCAGAGGCGGTGAATCAGACATGGGTAATCAGAGGCGGGGAATCAGAGGCAGGAAATCAGACACGGGGAATCAGAGGCGGGGAATTAGAGCTGGGGAATTAGATGCAGGGAATCAGATTTGGGGATTCAGAGGCGGGGAATCAGATATGGGGAAATAGAGGTGGGGAACCAGAGGTGGGCAAATAGAGGCGGGGAATCCGATATGGGGAAACAGAGGCGGGGAATCAGAGGCGTGGAAACAGAGGCGGGGAATCAGATATGGGGAATCAGAGGTGGGGAATCAGAGGTTGGGAATCAGAGGCAGGGAATCAGAGGCTGGGAATCAGATGCAGGGAATCAGATGCGGGGATCAGAGGCGGGGAATCAGAGCTGGGGATTCAGAGGTGGGGAATCAGAGTTGGGAAATCAGAGGCGGGGACTTAGATATGGGAAAACAGAGGCGGGGAATCAGAGGCGGGAAACAGAGGCGGGGAATCAGATATTGTGAATCAGAGGTGGGGAATCAGAGGCAGGGAATCAGATGTGCGGAATCAGAGATGGGGAATCAGAGGCAGGGAATCAGAATCAGAAGCAGGGAATAAGACGCGGGGAATCAGAGGCGGGGAATCAGAGCTGGGAAGCAGAGGCAGTGAATCAGAGGCGGGGAATCAGAGGCAGGGAATCGGATGTGCGGAATCAGAGATGGGGAATCAGAGGTGGGGAATCAGAGGCGGTGAATCAGACATGGGTAATCAGAGGCGGGGAATCAGAGGCAGGAAATCAGACACGGGGAATCAGAGGCGGGGAATCAGAGCTGGGAAATTATAGGCAGGGAATCAGAGTTGGGAATTCAGAGGCGGGGAATCAGATATGGGGAAAGAGAGGCGGGGAATCAGAGGCGGGCAAATAGAGGCGGGGAATCAGATATGGGGAAACAGAGGCGGGGAATCAGAGGCGGGGAAACAGAGGTGGGGAATCAGATATGGGGAATCAGAGGTGGGGAATCAGAGGTTGGGAATCAGAGGCAGGGAATCAGAGGCTGGGAATCAGATGCAGGGAATCAGATGCGGGGAATCAGAGGCGGGGAATCAGAGCTTGGGTATCAGAGGTGGGGAATCAAAGTTGGGGAATCAGAGGCGGGGACTTAGATATGGGGAATCAGAGGCGTGGAATCAGATATGGGGAAACAGGGGCGGGGAATCAGAGGCGGGGAAACAGATGCGGGGAATCAGATATGGGCAATCAGAGGTGTGGAATCAGAGGTTGGGAATCAGAGGCAGGGAATCAGAGGCGGGGAAACAGAGGCGGGGAATCAGATATGGGGAATCAGAGGTGGCGAATCAAAGGCGGGAAATCAGAGCTGGGGAATCAGAGGCGGGGAATTAGAGTTGTGGAATCAGAGGAGGGGAATCAGAGGCGGGGAAACAGAGGCGGGGAATCAGATATGGGGAATCAGAGGTGGGGAATCAGAGGTTGGGAATCAGAGGCATGGAATCAGAGGCGGGGAATCAGAGGCGGGGAATCAGAGGCAGGGAATCAGATGTGCGGAATCGGAGATGGGGAATCAGAGGCAGGGAATCAGAGGCTGGGAATCAGAGGCGGGGAATCAGAGGCCGGGAATCAGATATGGGGAAACAGAGGCGGGGAATCAGAGGCGGGGAAACAGAGGCGGGGAATCAGATATGGGGAATCAGAGGTGGGGAATCAGAGGCAGGGAATTAGATGTGCGGAATCAGAAATGGGGAATCAGAGGCAGGGAATCAGAATCAGAAGCAGGGAATCAGAGGCCGGGATTCAGAGGCCGGAATCAGATGCCGGGAATAAGAGGCCGGGAATCAGAGTCCGGGAATCAGAGTCCGGGAATCAGAGATGGGGAATCAGAGGCGGGGAGCGAGAGGCAGGGAATCAAACACGGGGAATCAGAGGCGGGGAATCAGAGCTGGGTTATCAGAGGCGGGGAATCAGAGTTGGGGAATCAGAGGCGGGGAATCAGAGCTGGGGAATCAGAGGTGGGGAATCAGAGTCGGGGAATCAGAGGCAGGGAATCGGATGTGCGTAATCAGAGATGGGGAATCAGAGGTGGGGAATCAGAGGCGGTGAATCTGAGATGGGGAATCAGAGGCGGGGAATCAGAGGCAGGATATCAGACACGGGGATTCAGAGGCTGGGAATCAGACGGGGGGAATCAAAGGCGGGGAATCAGAGCTGGGGAATCAGAGGCAGGGAATCAGTGTTGGGGATTCAGAGGCGGGGAATCAGATATGGGGAAACAGAGGCGGGGAATCAGAGGCGGGCAAACAGAGGCGGGGAATTAGATATGGGGAATCAGAGGTGGGGAATCAGAGGTGGTGAATCAGAGATGGGGAATCACAGGCGGGGAATCAGAGGCAGGGAATAGAACGCGGGGAATCAGAGGCAGGGAATCAGAGCTGGGGAATCAGAGGCGGGGAATCATAGTTGGCTATCAGAGGCGGGGAATCAGATATGGGGAAACAGAGGCGGGGAATCAGAGGCGGGGAAACAGAGGCGGGGAATCAGATATGGGGAATCGGATGCTGGGAATCAGAGGCGGGGAATCAGAGCTGGGGAATCAGAGGCAGGGAATCAGAGTTGGTGCATCAGAGGTGGGGAATTAGATATGGGGAAACAGAGGCGGGGAATCAGAGGCGGGGAAACAGAGGCGGGGAATCAGATATGGGGAATCAGATGTGGGGAATCAGAGGCAGGGAATCAGATGTGCGGAATCAGAGATGGGGAATCAGAGGCAGGGAATCAGAATCAGAAGCAGGGAATCAGAGGCCTGGAATCAGATGCTGGGAATAAGAGGCCGGGAATCAGAGGTGGGGAATCAGAGTCCGGGAATCAGAGATTGGGATTCAAAGGCGGGGAATGAGATATGGAGAATCAGAGGCGGGGAATCAGAGGCTGGGAAACAGAGGTGGGGAATCAGATATGGGGAATCAGAGGTGGCGAATCAAAGGCGGTGAATCAGAGATGGGGAATCAGAGGCGGGGAATCAGAGGCAGGGAATCAAACACGGGGAATCAGAGGCGGGGAATCAGAGCTGGGGAATCAGAGGCGGGGAATCAGAGTTGGGGAATCAGAGGCGGGGAATCAGATATGGGGAAACAGGGGCGGGGAATCAGAGGCGGGGAAACAGAGGCGGGGAATCAGATATGGGGAATCAGAGGTGTGGAATCAGAGGTTGGGTATCAGAGGCAGGGAATCAGAGGCGGGGAAACAGAGGCAGGGAATCAGATCTGGGGAATCAGTGGCGGGGAAGTAGAGTTGGGGAATCAGAGGCGGGGAATCAGAGGCGGGGAAACAGAGGCGGGGAATCAAACACGGTGAATCAGAGGTGGGGAATCAGAGGTTGGGAATCAGAGGCAAGAAATCAGAGGAGGGGAATCAGAGGCGGGGAATCAGAGGCCGGGAATCAGATATGGTGAAACAGAGGTGGGGAATCAGAGTTTGGGAATCAGAGGCAGGGAATCAGAGGCTTGGAATCAGATGCAGGGAATCAGATGCGGGGAATCAGAGGCGGGGAATCTGAGCTGTGGAATCAGAGGTGGGGAATCAGAGTTGGGGAATCAGAGGCGGGGACTTAGATATTGGGAAACAGAGGCGGGGAATCAGAGGCGGGGAAACAGAGGCGGGGAATCAGAAATGGGGAATCAGAGGTTGGGAATCAGAGGCAGGGAATCAGATGTGCGGAATCAGAGATGGGGAATCAAAGGCAGGGAATCAGAATCAGAAGCAGGGAATCAGAGGCAGGGAATCAGAGGCCGGAATCAGATGCCGGGAATAAGAGTCTGGGAATCAGAGGTGGGGAATCAGAGTCCGGGAATCAGAGATGGGGATTCAGAGGCGGGGAATGAGATATGGGGAATCAGAGGCGGGGAATCAGAGGCGGGGAAACAGAGGCGGGGAATCAGATATGGGGAATCAGAGGTGGGGAATCAGGGGCGGGGTATCAGTGGCAGGGAATCAGAGGCGGGAAATCAGAGGCCGGGAATCAGAGATGGGGATTCAGAGGCGGGGAATGAGATATGGGGAATCAGAGGCGGGGAATCAGAGGCAGGGAATCGGATGTGCGGAATCAGAGATGGGGAATCAGAGGTGGGGAATCAGAGGCGGTGAATCAGACATGGGTAATCAGAGGCGGGGAATCAGAGGCAGGAAATCAGACACGGGGAATCAGAGGCGGGGAATTAGAGCTGGGGAATTAGATGCAGGGAATCAGATTTGGGGATTCAGAGGCGGGGAATCAGATATGGGGAAATAGAGGTGGGGAACCAGAGGTGGGCAAATAGAGGCGGGGAATCCGATATGGGGAAACAGAGGCGGGGAATCAGAGGCGTGGAAACAGAGGCGGGGAATCAGATATGGGGAATCAGAGGTGGGGAATCAGAGGTTGGGAATCAGAGGCAGGGAATCAGAGGCTGGGAATCAGATGCAGGGAATCAGATGCGGGGATCAGAGGCGGGGAATCAGAGCTGGGGAATCAGAGGTGGGGAATCAGAGTTGGGAAATCAGAGGCGGGGACTTAGATATGGGGAAACAGAGGCGGGGAATCAGAGGCGGGAAACAGAGGCGGGGAATCAGATATTGTGAATCAGAGGTGGGGAATCAGAGGCAGGGAATCAGATGTGCGGAATCAGAGATGGGGAATCAGAGGCAGGGAATCAGAATCAGAAGCAGGGAATAAGACGCGGGGAATCAGAGGCGGGGAATCAGAGCTGGGAAGCAGAGGCAGTGAATCAGAGGCGGGGAATCAGAGGCAGGGAATCGGATGTGCGGAATCAGAGATGGGGAATCAGAGGTGGGGAATCAGAGGCGGTGAATCAGACATGGGTAATCAGAGGCGGGGAATCAGAGGCAGGAAATCAGACACGGGGAATCAGAGGCGGGGAATCAGAGCTGGGAAATTAGAGGCAGGGAATCAGAGTTGGGGATTCAGAGGCGGGGAATCAGATATGGGGAAAGAGAGGCGGGGAATCAGAGGCGGGCAAATAGAGGCGGGGAATCAGATATGGGGAAACAGATGCGGGGAATCAGAGGCGGGGAAACAGAGGCGGGGAATCAGATATGGTGAATCAGAGGTGGGGAATCAGAGGTTGGGAATCAGAGGCAGGGAATCAGAGGCTGGGAATCAGATGCAGGGAATCAGATGCGGGGTATCAGAGGCGGGGAATCAGAGCTGGGGAATCAGAGGTGGGGAATCAAAGTTGGGGAATCAGAGGCGGGGACTTAGATATGGGATATCAGAGGCGGGGAATCAGATATGGGGAAACAGGGGCGGGGAATCAGAGGCGGGGAAACAGAGGCGGGGAATCAGATATGGGGAATCAGAGGCGGGGAATCAGAGCTGGGGAATCAGAGGTGGGGAATCAGAGTTGGGGAATCAGAGGCGGGGACTTAGATATGGGGAAACAGAGGCGGGGAATCAGAGGCGGGAAACGAGGCGGGGAATCAGATATTGTGAATCAGAGGTGGGGAATCAGAGGCAGGGAATCAGATGTGCGGAATCAGAGATGGGGAATCAGAGGCAGGGAATCAGAATCAGAAGCAGGGAATAAGACGCGGGGAATCAGAGGCGGGGAATCAGAGCTGGGAAGCAGAGGCAGTGAATCAGAGGCGGGGAATCAGAGGAAGGGAATCGGATGTGCGGAATCAGAGATGGGGAATCAGAGGTGGGGAATCAGAGGCGGTGAATCAGACATGGGAAATTAGAGGCAGGGAATCAGAGTTGGGGATTCAGAGGCGGGGAATCAGATATGGGGAAAGAGAGGTGGGGAATCAGAGGTGGGCAAATAGAGGCGGGGAATCAGATATGGGAAACAGATGCGGGGAATCAGAGGCGGGGAAACAGAGGCGGGGAATCAGATATGGGGAATCAGAGGTGGGGAATCAGAGGTTGGGAATCAGAGGCAGGGAATCAGAGGCTGGGAATCAGATGCAGGGAATCAGATGCGGGGTATCAGAGGCGGGGAATCAGAGCTGGGGAATCAGAGGTGGGGAATCAAAGTTGGGGAATCAGAGGCGGGGACTTAGATATGGGATATCAGAGGCGGGGAATCAGATATGGGGAAACAGGGGCGGGGAATCAGAGGCGGGGAAACAGAGGCGGGGAATCAGATATGGGGAATCAGAGGTGTGGAATCAGAGGTTGGGAATCAGAGGCAGGGAATCAGAGGCGGGGAAACAGAGGCGGGGAATTAGATATGGGGAATCAGAGGTGGCGAATCAAAGGCGGTGAAACAGAGATGGGGAATCAGGGCAGGGAATCAGAGGCAGGGAATCAAACACGGGGAATCAGAGCTGGGGAATCAGAGGCGGGGAATTAGTGTTGGGGAATCAGAGGCGGGAAATCAGAGGCCGCGAATCAGAGGCGGTGAATCAGAGGCGGGGAATCAGAGGCAGGGAATCGGATGTGCGGAATCAGAGATGGGGAATCAGAGGTGGGGAATCAGAGGCGGTGAATCAGACATGGGTAATCAGAGGCGGGGAATCAGAGGCAGGAAATCAGACACGGGGAATCAGAGGCGGGGAATTAGAGCTGGTGAATTAGATGCAGGGAATCAGATTTGGGGATTCAGAGGCGGGGAATCAGATATGGGGAAATAGAGGTGGGGAACCAGAGGTGGGCAAATAGAGGCGGGGAATCCGATATGGGGAAACAGAGGCGGGGAATCAGAGGCGTGGAAACAGAGGCGGGGAATCAGATATGGGGAATCAGAGGTGGGGAATCAGAGGTTGGGAATCAGAGGCAGGGAATCAGAGGCTGGGAATCAGATGCAGGGAATCAGATGCGGGGATCAGAGGCGGGGAATCAGAGCTGGGGAATCAGAGGTGGGGAATCAGAGTTGGGGAATCAGAGGCGGGGACTTAGATATGGGGAAACAGAGGCGGGGAATCAGAGGCGGGAAACAGAGGCGGGGAATCAGATATTGTGAATCAGAGGTGGGGAATCAGAGGCAGGGAATCAGATGTGCGGAATCAGAGATGGGGAATCAGAGGCAGGGAATCAGAATCAGAAGCAGGGAATAAGACGCGGGGAATCAGAGGCGGGGAATCAGAGCTGGGAAGCAGAGGCAGTGAATCAGAGGCGGGGAATCAGAGGCAGGGAATCGGATGTGCGGAATCAGAGATGGGGAATCAGAGGTGGGGAATCAGAGGCGGTGAATCAGACATGGGTAATCAGAGGCAGGGAATCAGAGGCAGGAAATCAGACACGGGGAATCAGAGGCGGGGAATCAGAGCTGGGAAATTAGAGGCAGGGAATCAGAGTTGGGGATTCAGAGGCGGGGAATCAGATATGGGGAAAGAGAGGCGGGGAATCAGAGGCGGGCAAATAGAGGCGGGGAATCAGATATGGGGAAACAGATGCGGGGAATCAGAGGCGGGGAAACAGAGGCGGGGAATCAGATATGGGGAATCAGAGGTGGGGAATCAGAGGTTGGGAATCAGAGGCAGGGAATCAGAGGCTGGGAATCAGATGCAGGGAATCAGATGCGGGGTATCAGAGGCGGGGAATCAGAGCTGGGGAATCAGAGGTGGGGAATCAAAGTTGGGGAATCAGAGGCGGGGACTTAGATATGGGATATCAGAGGCGGGGAATCAGATATGGGGAAACAGGGGCGGGGAATCAGAGGCGGGGAAACAGAGGCGGGGAATCAGATATGGGGAATCAGAGGCGGGGAATCAGAGCTGGGGAATCAGAGGTGGGGAATCAGAGTTGGGGAATCAGAGGCGGGGACTTAGATATGGGGAAACAGAGGCGGGGAATCAGAGGCGGGAAACAGAGGCGGGGAATCAGATATTGTGAATCAGAGGTGGGGAATCAGAGGCAGTGAATCAGATGTGCGGAATCAGAGATGGGGAATCAGAGGCAGGGAATCAGAATCAGAAGCAGGGAATAAGACGCGGGGAATCAGAGGCGGGGAATCAGAGCTGGGAAGCAGAGGCAGTGAATCAGAGGCGGGGAATCAGAGGCAGGGAATCGGATGTGCGGAATCAGAGATGGGGAATCAGATGTGGGGAATCAGAGGCGGTGAATCAGACATGGGAAATTAGAGGCAGGGAATCAGAGTTGGGGATTCAGAGGCGGGGAATCAGATATGGGGAAAGAGAGGCGGGGAATCAGAGGTGGGCAAATAGAGGCGGGGAATCAGATATGGGGAAACAGATGCGGGGAATCAGAGGCGGGGAAACAGAGGCGGGGAATCAGATATGGGGAATCAGAGGTGGTGAATCAGAGGTTGGGAATCAGAGGCAGGGAATCAGAGGCTGGGAATCAGATGCAGGGAATCAGATGCGGGGTATCAGAGGCGGGGAATCAGAGCTGGGGAATCAGAGGTGGGGAATCAAAGTTGGGGAAAGAGGCGGGGACTTAGATATGGGATATCAGAGGCGGGGAATCAGATATGGGGAAACAGGGGCGGGGAAGCAGAGGCGGGGAAACAGAGGCGGGGAATCAGATATGGGGAATCAGAGGTGTGGAATCAGAGGTTGCGAATCAGAGGCAGGGAATCAGAGGCGGGGAAACAGAGGCGGGGAATTAGATATGGGGAATCAGAGGTGGCGAATCAAAGGCGGTGAAACAGAGATGGGGAATCAGGGCAGGGAATCAGAGGCAGGGAATCAAACACGGGGAATCAGAGCTGGGGAATCAGAGGCGGGGAATTAGAGTTGGGGAATCAGAGGAGGGGAATCAGAGGCGGGGAAACAGAGGCGGGGAAGCAGATATGGGGAATCAGAGGTGGGGAATCAGAGGTTGGGAATCAGAGGCATGGAATCAGAGGCGGGGAATCAGAGGCAGGGAATCAGAGGCAGGGAATCAGATGTGCGGAATCGGAGATGGGGAATCAGAGGCAGGGAATCAGAGGCGGGGAATCAGAGGTGGGGAATCAGAGGCCGGGAATCAGATATGGGGAAACAGATGCGGGGAATCAGAGGCGGGGAAACAGAGGTGGGGAATCAGATATGGGGAATCAGAGGTGGGGAATCAGAGGTTGGGATTCAGAGGCAGGTAATCAGAGGCTTGGAATCAGATGCAGGGAATCAGATGCGGGGAATCAGAGGCGGGGAATCAGAGCTGGGGAATCAGAGGTGGGGAATCAGAGTTGGGGAATCAGAGGCGGGGACTTAGATATTGGGAAACAGAGGAGGGGAATCAGAGGCGGGGAAACAGAGGCGGGGAATCAGATATGGGGAATCAGAGGTGGGGAATCAGAGGCAGGGAATCAGATGTACGGAATCAGAGATGGGGAATCAGAGGCAGGGAATCAGAATCAGAAGCAGGGAATCAGAGGTCGGGAATCAGAGGCCTGGAATCAGAGGCGGTGAATCAGAGGCGGGGAATCAGAGGCAGGGAATCGGATGTGCGGAATCAGAGATGGGGAATCAGAGGTGGGGAATCAGAGGCGGTGAATCAGACATGGGTAATCAGAGGCGGGGAATCAGAGGCAGGAAATCAGACACGGGGAATCAGAGGCGGGGAATCAGAGCTGGGGAATTAGATGCAGGGAATCAGAGTTGGGGATTCAGAGGCGGGGAATCAGATATGGGGAAACAGAGGTGGGGAATCAGAGGTGGGCAAATAGAGGCGGGGAATCAGATATGGGGAAACAGAGGCGGGGAATCAGAGGCGTGGAAACAGAGGCGGGTATCAGATATGGGGAATCAGAGGTGGGGAATCAGAGGTTGGGAATCAGAGGCAGGGAATCAGTGGCTGGGAATCAGATGCAGGGAATCAGATGCGGGTATCAGAGGCGGGGAATCAGAGCTGGGGAATCAGAGGTGGGGAATCAGAGTTGGGGAATCAGAGGCGGGGACTTAGATATGAGGAAACAGAGGCGGGGAATCAGAGGCGGGGAAACAGAGGCAGGGAATCAGATATGGGGAATCAGAGGTGGGGAATCAGAGGCAGGGAATCAGATGTGCGGAATCAGAGATGGGGAATCAGAGGCAGGGAATCAGAATCAGAAGCAGGGAATAAGACGCGGGGAATCAGAGGCGGGGAATCGGAGCTGGGGAAGCAGAGGCAGTGAATCAGAGGCGGGGAATCAGAGGCAGGGAATCGGATGTGCGGAATCAGAGATGGGGAATCAGAGGTGGGGAATCAGAGGCGGTGAATCAGACATGGGTAATCAGAGGCGGGGAATCAGAGGCAGGAAATCAGACACGGGGAATCAGAGGCGGGGAATCAGAGCTGGGAAATTAGAGGCAGGGAATCAGAGTTGGGGATTCAGAGGCGGGGAATCAGATATGGGGAAAGAGAGGCGGGGAATCAGAGGCGGGCAAATAGAGTCGGGGAATCAGATATGGGGAAACAGAGGCGGGGATTCAGAGGCGGGGAAACAGAGGCGGGGAATCAGATATGGGGAATCAGAGGTGGGGAATCAGAGGTTGGGAATCAGAGGCAGGGAATCAGAGGCTGGGAATCAGATGCAGGGAATCAGATGTGGGGAATCAGAGGCAGGGAATCAGAGCTGGGGTATCAGAGCTGGGGAATCAAAGTTGGGGAATCAGAGGCGGGGACTTAGATATGGGGAATCAGAGGCGTGGAATCAGATATGGGGAAACAGGGGCGGGGAATCAGAGGCGGGGAAACAGATGCGGGGAATCAGATATAGGCAATCAGAGGTGTGGAATCAGAGGTTGGGAATCAGAGGCAGGGAATCAGAGGCGGGGAATCAGAGGCCGGGAATCAGATATGGGGAAACAGAGGCGGGGAATCAGAGGCGGGGAAACAGAGGCGGGGAATCAGATATGGGGAATCAGAATTGGGGAATCAGAGGCAGGGAATTAGATGTGCGGAATCAGAAATGGGGAATCAGAGGCAGGGAATCAGAATCAGAAGCAGGGAATCAGAGGCCGGGAATCAGAGGCCGGAATCAGATGCCGGGAATAAGAGGCCGGGAATCAGAGTCCGGGAATCAGAGTCCGGGAATCAGAGATGGGGAATCAGAGGCGGGGAGCGAGAGGCAGGGAATCAAACACGGGGAATCAGAGGCGGGGAATCAGAGCTGGGTTATCAGAGGCGGGGAATCAGAGTTGGGGAATCAGAGGCGGGGAATCAGAGCTGGGGAATCAGAGGTGGGGAATCAGAGTCGGGGAATCAGAGGCAGGGAATCGGATGTGCGTAATCAGAGATGGGGAATCAGAGGTGGGGAATCAGAGGCGGTGAATCTGAGATGGGGAATCAGAGGCGGGGAATCAGAGGCAGGATATCAGACACGGGGATTCAGAGGCTGGGAATCAGACGGGGGGAATCAAAGGCGGGGAATCAGAGCTGGGGAATCAGAGGCAGGGAATCAGTGTTGGGGATTCAGAGGCGGGGAATCAGATATGGGGAAACAGAGGCGGGGAATCAGAGGCGGGCAAACAGAGGCGGGGAATTAGATATGGGGAATCAGAGGTGGGGAATCAGAGGTGGTGAATCAGAGATGGGGAATCACAGGCGGGGAATCAGAGGCAGGGAATAGAACGCGGGGAATCAGAGGCAGGGAATCAGAGCTGGGGAATCAGAGGCGGGGAATCATAGTTGGGAATCAGAGGCGGGGAATCAGATATGGGGAAACAGAGGCGGGGAATCAGAGGCGGGGAAACAGAGGCGGGGAATCAGATATGGGGAATCGGATGCTGGGAATCAGAGGCGGGGAATCAGAGCTGGGGAATCAGAGGCAGGGAATCAGAGTTGGTGCATCAGAGGTGGGGAATTAGATTTGGGATAACAGAGGCGGGGAATCAGAGGCGGGGAAACAGAGGCGGGGAATCAGATATGGGGAATCAGATGTGGGGAATCAGAGGCAGGGAATCAGATGTGCGGAATCAGAGATGGGGAATCAGAGGCAGGGAATCAGAATCAGAAGCAGGGAATCAGAGGCCTGGAATCAGATGCTGGGAATAAGAGGCCGGGAATCAGAGGTGGGGAATCAGAGTCCGGGAATCAGAGATTGGGATTCAAAGGCGGGGAATGAGATATGGAGAATCAGAGGCGGGGAATCAGAGGCGGGGAAACAGAGGTGGGGAATCAGATATGGGGAATCAGAGGTGGCGAATCAAAGGCGGTGAATCAGAGATGGGGAATCAGAGGCGGGGAATCAGAGGCAGGGAATCAAACACGGGGAATCAGAGGCGGGGAATCAGAGCTGGGGAATCAGAGGCGGGGAATCAGAGTTGGGGAATCAGAGGCGGGGAATCAGATATGGGGAAACAGGGGCGGGGAATCAGAGGCGGGGAAACAGAGGCGGGGAATCAGATATGGGGAATCAGAGGTGTGGAATCAGAGGTTGGGTATCAGAGGCAGGGAATCAGAGGCGGGGAAACAGAGGCAGGGAATCAGATCTGGGGAATCAGTGGCGGGGAAGTAGAGTTGGGGAATCAGAGGCGGGGAATCAGAGGCGGGGAAACAGAGGCGGGGAATCAAACACGGGGAATCAGAGGTGGGGAATCAGAGGTTGGGAATCAGAGGCAAGAAATCAGAGGAGGGGAATCAGAGGCGGGGAATCAGAGGCCGGGAATCAGATATGGTGAAACAGAGGTGGGGAATCAGAGTTTGGGAATCAGAGGCAGGGAATCAGAGGCTTGGAATCAGATGCAGGGAATCAGATGCGGGGAATCAGAGGCGGGGAATCTGAGCTGTGGAATCAGAGGTGGGGAATCAGAGTTGGGGAATCAGAGGCGGGGACTTAGATATTGGGAAACAGAGGCGGGGAATCAGAGGCGGGGAAACAGAGGCGGGGAATCAGAAATGGGGAATCAGAGGTTGGGAATCAGAGGCAGGGAATCAGATGTGCGGAATCAGAGATGGGGAATCAAAGGCAGGGAATCAGAATCAGAAGCAGGGAATCAGAGGCAGGGAATCAGAGGCCGGAATCAGATGCCGGGAATAAGAGGCTGGGAATCAGAGGTGGGGAATCAGAGTCCGGGAATCAGAGATGGGGATTCAGAGGCGGGGAATGAGATATGGGGAATCAGAGGCGGGGAATCAGAGGCGGGGAAACAGAGGCGGGGAATCAGATATGGGGAATCAGAGGTGGGGAATCAGGGGCGGGGTATCAGTGGCAGGGAATCAGAGGCGGGAAATCAGAGGCCGGGAATCAGAGGCGGTGAATCAGAGGCGGGGAATCAGAGGCAGGGTATCGGATGTGCGGAATCAGAGATGGGGAATCAGAGGTGGGGAATCAGAGGCGGTGAATCAGACATGGGTAATCAGAGGCGGGGAATCAGAGGCAGGAAATCAGACACGGGGAATCAGAGGCGGGGAATTAGAGCTGGGGAATTAGATGCAGGGAATCAGATTTGGGGATTCAGAGGCGGGGAATCAGATATGGGGAAATAGAGGTGGGGAACCAGAGGTGGGCAAATAGAGGCGGGGAATCCGATATGGGGAAACAGAGGCGGGGAATCAGAGGCGTGGAAACAGAGGCGGGGAATCAGATATGGGGAATCAGAGGTGGGGAATCAGAGGTTGGGAATCAGAGGCAGGGAATCAGAGGCTGGGAATCAGATGCAGGGAATCAGATGCGGGGATTAGAGGCGGGGAATCAGAGCTGGGGAATCAGAGGTGGGGAATCAGAGTTGGGGAATCAGAGGCGGGGACTTAGATATGGGGAAACAGAGGCGGGGAATCAGAGGCGGGAAACAGAGGCGGGGAATCAGATATTGTGAATCAGAGGTGGGGAATCAGAGGCAGGGAATCAGATGTGCGGAATCAGAGATGGGGAATCAGAGGCAGGGAATCAGAATCAGAAGCAGGGAATAAGACGCGGGGAATCAGAGGCGGGGAATCAGAGCTGGGAAGCAGAGGCAGTGAATCAGAGGCGGGGAATCAGAGGCAGGGAATCGGATGTGCGGAATCAGAGATGGGGAATCAGAGGTGGGGAATCAGAGGCGGTGAATCAGACATGGGTAATCAGAGGCAGGGAATCAGAGGCAGGAAATCAGACACGGGGAATCAGAGGCGGGGAATCAGAGCTGGGAAATTAGAGGCAGGGAATCAGAGTTGGGGATTCAGAGGCGGGGAATCAGATATGGGGAAAGAGAGGCGGGGAATCAGAGGCGGGCAAATAGAGGCGGGGAATCAGATATGGGGAAACAGATGCGGGGAATCAGAGGCGGGGAAACAGAGGCGGGGAATCAGATATGGGGAATCAGAGGTGGGGAATCAGAGGTTGGGAATCAGAGGCAGGGAATCAGAGGCTGGGAATCAGATGCAGGGAATCAGATGCGGGGTATCAGAGGCGGGGAATCAGAGCTGGGGAATCAGAGGTGGGGAATCAAAGTTGGGGAATCAGAGGCGGGGACTTAGATATGGGATATCAGAGGCGGGGAATCAGATATGGGGAAACAGGGGCGGGGAATCAGAGGCGGGGAAACAGAGGCGGGGAATCAGATATGGGGAATCAGAGGCGGGGAATCAGAGCTGGGGAATCAGAGGTGGGGAATCAGAGTTGGGGAATCAGAGGCGGGGACTTAGATATGGGGAAACAGAGGCGGGGAATCAGAGGCGGGAAACAGAGGCGGGGAATCAGATATTGTGAATCAGAGGTGGGGAATCAGAGGCAGGGAATCAGATGTGCGGAATCAGAGATGGGGAATCAGAGGCAGGGAATCAGAATCAGAAGCAGGGAATAAGACGCGGGGAATCAGAGGCGGGGAATCAGAGCTGGGAAGCAGAGGCAGTGAGTCAGAGGCGGGGAATCAGGGGCAGGGAATCGGATGTGCGGAATCAGAGATGGGGAATCAGAGGTGGGGAATCAGAGGCGGTGAATCAGACATGGGAAATT
Source organism: Narcine bancroftii (assembly GCF_036971445.1). NCBI lineage: Eukaryota > Metazoa > Chordata > Chondrichthyes > Torpediniformes > Narcinidae > Narcine > Narcine bancroftii. Next base: position 131,490,609 of record NC_091470.1, read on the forward strand.
AGAGGCAGGGAATCAGAGTTGGGGATTCAGAGGCGGGGAATCAGATATGGGGAAAGAGAGGCGGGGAATCAGAGGTGGGCAAATAGAGGCGGGGAATCAGATATGGGGAAACAGATGCGGGGAATCAGAGGCGGGGAAACAGAGGCGGGGAATCAGATATGGGGAATCAGAGGTGGGGAATCAGAGGTTGGGAATCAGAGGCAGGGAATCAGAGGCTGGGAATCAGATGCAGGGAATAAGATGCGGGGTATCAGAGGCGGGGAATCAGAGCTGGGGAATCAGAGGTGGGGAATCAAAGTTGGGGAATCAGAGGCGGGGACTTAGATATGGGATATCAGAGGCGGGGAATCAGATATGGGGAAACAGGGGCGGGGAAGCAGAGGCGGGGAAACAGAGGCGGGGAATCAGATATGGGGAATCAGAGGTGTGGAATCAGAGGTTGCGAATCAGAGGCAGGGAATCAGAGGCGGGGAAACAGAGGCGGGGAATTAGATATGGGGAATCAGAGGTGGCGAATCAAAGGCGGTGAAACAGAGATGGGGAATCAGGGCAGGGAATCAGAGGCAGGGAATCAAACACGGGGAATCAGAGCTGGGGAATCAGAGGCGGGGAATTAGAGTTGGGGAATCAGAGGAGGGGAATCAGAGGCGGGGAAACAGAGGCGGGGAATCAGATATGGGGAATCAGAGGTGGGGAATCAGAGGTTGGGAATCAGAGGCATGGAATCAGAGGCGGGGAATCAGAGGCAGGGAATCAGAGGCAGGGAATCAGATGTGCGGAATCGGAGATGGGGAATCAGAGGCAGGGAATCAGAGGCGGGGAATCAGAGGTGGGGAATCAGAGGCCGGGAATCAGATATGGGGAAACAGATGCGGGGAATCAGAGGCGGGGAAACAGAGGTGGGGAATCAGATATGGGGAATCAGAGGTGGGGAATCAGAGGTTGGGATTCAGAGGCAGGTAATCAGAGGCTTGGAATCAGATGCAGGGAATCAGATGCGGGGAATCAGAGGCGGGGAATCAGAGCTGGGGAATCAGAGGTGGGGAATCAGAGTTGGGGAATCAGAGGCGGGGACTTAGATATTGGGAAACAGAGGAGGGGAATCAGAGGCGGGGAAACAGAGGCGGGGAATCAGATATGGGGAATCAGAGGTGGGGAATCAGAGGCAGGGAATCAGATGTACGGAATCAGAGATGGGGAATCAGAGGCAGGGAATCAGAATCAGAAGCAGGGAATCAGAGGTCGGGATTCAGAGGCCTGGAATCAGAGGCGGTGAATCAGAGGCGGGGAATCAGAGGCAGGGAATCGGATGTGCGGAATCAGAGATGGGGAATCAGAGGTGGGGAATCAGAGGCGGTGAATCAGACATGGGTAATCAGAGGCGGGGAATCAGAGGCAGGAAATCAGACACGGGGAATCAGAGGCGGGGAATCAGAGCTGGGGAATTAGATGCAGGGAATCAGAGTTGGGGATTCAGAGGCGGGGAATCAGATATGGGGAAACAGAGGTGGGGAATCAGAGGTGGGCAAATAGAGGCGGGGAATCAGATATGGGGAAACAGAGGCGGGGAATCAGAGGCGTGGAAACAGAGGCGGGTATCAGATATGGGGAATCAGAGGTGGGGAATCAGAGGTTGGGAATCAGAGGCAGGGAATCAGAGGCTGGGAATCAGATGCAGGGAATCAGATGCGGGTATCAGAGGCGGGGAATCAGAGCTGGGGAATCAGAGGTGGGGAATCAGAGTTGGGGAATCAGAGGCGGGGACTTAGATATGAGGAAACAGAGGCGGGGAATCAGAGGCGGGGAAACAGAGGCAGGGAATCAGATATGGGGAATCAGAGGTGGGGAATCAGAGGCAGGGAATCAGATGTGCGGAATCAGAGATGGGGAATCAGAGGCAGGGAATCAGAATCAGAAGCAGGGAATAAGACGCGGGGAATCAGAGGCGGGGAATCGGAGCTGGGGAAGCAGAGGCAGTGAATCAGAGGCGGGGAATCAGAGGCAGGGAATCGGATGTGCGGAATCAGAGATGGGGAATCAGAGGTGGGGAATCAGAGGCGGTGAATCAGACATGGGTAATCAGAAGCGGGGAATCAGAGGCAGGAAATCAGACACGGGGAATCAGAGGCGGGGAATCAGAGCTGGGAAATTAGAGGCAGGGAATCAGAGTTGGGGATTCAGAGGCGGGGAATCAGATATGGGGAAAGAGAGGCGGGGAATCAGAGGCGGGCAAATAGAGGCGGGGAATCAGATATGGGGAAACAGAGGCGGGGATTCAGAGGCGGGGAAACAGAGGCGGGGAATCAGATATGGGGAATCAGAGGTGGGGAATCAGAGGTTGGGAATCAGAGGCAGGGAATCAGAGGCTGGGAATCAGATGCAGGGAATCAGATGTGGGGAATCAGAGGCGGGGAATCAGAGCTGGGGTATCAGAGCTGGGGAATCAAAGTTGGGGAATCAGAGGCGGGGACTTAGATATGGGGAATCAGAGGCGTGGAATCAGATATGGGGAAACAGGGGCGGGGAATCAGAGGCGGGGAAACAGATGCGGGGAATCAGATATAGGCAATCAGAGGTGTGGAATCAGAGGTTGGGAATCAGAGGCAGGGAATCAGAGGCGGGGAAACAGAGGCGGGGAATCAGATATGGGGAATCAGAGGTGGCGAATCAAAGGTGGGGAATCAGAGGCGGGGAATCAGAGCTGGGGAATCAGAGGTGGGGAATCAGAGTTGGGGAATCAGAGGCGGGGACTTAGATATGGGGAAACAGAGGCGGGGAATCAGAGGCGGGGAAACAGAGGCGGGGAATCAGATATGGGGAATCAGAGGTGGGGAATCAGAGGCAGGGAATCAGATGTACGGAATCAGAGATGGGGAATCAGAGGCAGGGAATCAGAATCAGAAGCAGGGAATCAGAGGCCGGGAATCAGAGGCCGGAATCAGATGCCGGGAATAAGAGGCTGGGAATCAGAGGTGGGGAATCAGAGTCCGGGAATCAGAGATGCGGATTCAGAGGCGGGGAATGAGATATGGGGAATCAGAAGTGGCGAATCAAAGGTGGTGAATCAGAGATGGGGAATCAGAGGCCGGGAATTAGAGGCAGGGAATCAAACACGTGGAATCAGAGGCGGGAAATCAGAGCAGGGGAATCAGAGGCGGGGAATCAGAGTTGGGGAATCAGAGGCGGGGAATCAGACGCAGGGAATCAATATGGGAAATCAGAGGTGGGGAATCAGAGGTTGGGAATCAGAGGAAGGGAATCAGAGGCGAGGAATCAGAGCTGGGGAATCAGAGGCGGGGAATCAGAATTGGGGAATCAGAGATGGGGAATCAGAGATGGGGAATCAGAGGCGGGGAATCAGACGCGGGGAATCAGAGGTGGTGAATCAGAGATGGGGAATCAGAGGCGGGGAATCAGAGGCAGGGAATCAGACGCGGGGAATCAGAGGCGGGGAATCAGAGTCGGGGAATCATAGCTGGCGAATCAGAGGTGGGGAATCAGAGGCGGGGAAGCAGAGGCGGGGAATCAGATATGTGGAATCAGAGGTGGGGAATCAGAGTTTGTGAATCAGAGATGGGGAATCAGAGGCGGGGAATCAGAGGCCGGTAATCAGACGCGGGGAATCAGAGGCGGGGATTCAGAGCTCGGGAATCAGAGGCGGGGAATCTGAGTTGGGGAATCAGAGGCGGGGAATCAGATATGGGGAATCAGAGGCGGGGAGTCAGAGGCGGGGAAACAGAGGCGAGAAATCAGATATGGGGAATCAGAGGTGGGGAATCAGGGGCGGAGTATCAGTGGCAGGGAATCAGAGGCGGGATATCAGATATGGGGAAACAGAGGTGGGGAATCAGAGGCAGGGAAACAGAGGTGGGGAATCAGATATGGGGAATCAGAGGTGGGGAATCAGAGGTTGGGAAACAGAGGCAGGGAATCAGAGGCGGGGAGTCAGAGGCGGGGAATCAGAGGCAGGGAATCAGATGTGCGGAATCAGAGATGGGGAATCAGAGGCAGCGAATCAGAGGCGGGGAACCAGAGGCGGGGAATCAGAGGCGGAGAATCAGAGCCTGGGAATCAGAGGCGGGGAATCAGAGGCGGGGAAACAGAGGCGGGGAAACAGATATGGGGACTCAGAGGTGGGTAATCAGAGGTTGGGAATCAGAGGCAGGGAATCAGAGGCAGGGAATCAGAGGCAGGGAATCAGAGTTGGGGAATCAGAGGCGGGGAATCAGAGGCAGGGAATCAGAGGCGGGGAATCAGAGGCAGGGAATCAGATATGGGGAAACAGAGGTGGGGAATCAGAGGTGGGTAAATAGAGGCGGGGAATCAGATATGGGGAAACAGAGGCGGGGAATCAGAGGCGTGGAAACAGAGGCGGGGAATCAGATATGGGGAATCAGAGGTGGGGAATCAGAGGTTGGGAATCAGAGGCAGGGAATCAGAGGCTGGGAATCAGATGCAGGGAATCAGATGCGGGTATCAGAGGCGGGGAATCAGAGCTGGGGAATCAGAGGTGGGGAATCAGAGTTGGGGAATCAGAGGCGGGGACTTAGATATGAGGAAACAGAGGTGGGGAATCAGAGTTGGGGAATCAGAGGCGGGGACAGATATGAGGAAACAGAGGCGGGGAATCAGAGGCGGGGAAACAGAGGCAGGGAATCAGATATGGGGAATCAGAGGTGGGGAATCAGAGGCAGGGAATCAGATGTGCGGAATCAGAGATGGGGAATCAGAGGCAGGGAATCAGAATCAGAAGCAGGGAATAAGACGCGGGGAATCAGAGGCGGGGAATCAGAGCTGGGGAAGCAGAGGCAGTGAATCAGAGGCGGGGAATCAGAGGCAGGGAATCGGATGTGCGGAATCACAGATGGGGAATCAGAGGTGGGGAATCAGAGGCGGTGAATCAGACATGGGTAATCAGAGGCGGGGAATCAGAGGCAGGAAATCAGACACGGGGAATCAGAGGCGGGGAATCAGAGCTGGGAAATTAGAGGCAGGGAATCAGAGTTGGGGATTCAGAGGCGGGGAATCAGATATGGGGAAAAAGAGGCGGGGAATCAGAGGCGGGCAAATAGAGGCGGGGAATCAGATATGGCGAAACAGAGGCGGGGATTCAGAGGCGGGGAAACAGAGGCGGAGAATCAGATATGGGGAATCAGAGGTGGGGAATCAGAGGTTGGGAATCAGAGGCAGGGAATCAGAGGCTGGGAATCAGATGCAGGGAATCAGATGCGGGGAATCAGAGGTGGGGAATCAGAGCTGGGGTATCAGAGGTGGGGAATCAAAGTTGGGGAATCATAGGCGGGGACTTAGATATGGGGAATCAGAGGCGTGGAATCAGATATGGGGAAACAGGGGCGGGGAATCAGAGGCGGGGAAACAGATGCGGGGAATCAGATATGGGCAATCAGAGGTGTGGAATCAGAGGTTGGGAATCAGAGGCAGGGAATCAGAGGCGGGGAAACAGAGGCGGGGAATCAGATATGGGGAATCAGAGGTGGCGAATCAAAGGCGGTGAAACAGAGATGGGGAATCAGGGCAGGGAATCAGAGGCAGGGAATCAAACACGGGGAATCAGAGCTGGGGAATCAGAGGCGGTGAATTAGTGTTGTGGAATCAGAGGAGGGGAATCAGAGGCGGGGAAACAGAGGCGGGGAATCAGATATGGGGAATCAGAGGTGGGGAATCAGAGGTTGGGAATCAGAGGCATGGAATCAGAGGCGGGGCATCAGAAGCGGGGAATCAGAGGCAGGGAATCAGATGTGCGGAATCGGAGATGGGGAATCAGAGGCAGGGAATCAGAGGCTGGGAATCAGAGGCGGGGAATCAGAGGCCGGGAATCAGATATGGGGAAACAGAGGTGGGGAATCAGAGGTTGGGAATCAGAGGCAGGGAATCAGAGGCTTGGAATCAGATGCAGGGAATCAGATGCGGGGAATCAGAGGCGGGGAATCAGAGCTGGGGAATCAGAGGTGGGGAATCAGAGTTGGGGAATCAGAGGCGGGGACTTAGATATGGGGAAACAGAGGCGGGGAATCAGAGGCGGGGAAACAGAGGCGGGGAATCAGATATGGGGAATCAGAGGTGGGGAATCAGAGGCAGGGAATCAGATGTACGGAATCAGAGATGGGGAATCAGAGGCAGGGTATCAGAATCAGAAGCAGGGAATCAGAGGCCGGGAATCAGAGGCCGGAATCAGATGCCGGGAATAAGAGGCTGGGAATCAGAGGTGGGGAATCAGATATGGGGAATCAGAGGCGGGGAGTCAGAGGCGGGGAAACAGAGGCGAGAAATCAGATATGGGGAATCAGAGGTGGGGAATCAGGGGCGGAGTATCAGTGGCAGGGAATCAGAGGCGGGATATCAGATATGGGGAAACAGAGGTGGGGAATCAGAGGCAGGGAAACAGAGGTGGGGAATCAGATATGGGGAATCAGAGGTGGGGAATCAGAGGTTGGGAAACAGAGGCAGGGAATCAGAGGCGGGGAGTCAGAGGCGGGGAATCAGAGGCAGGGAATCAGATGTGCGGAATCAGAGATGGGGAATCAGAGGCAGCGAATCAGAGGCGGGGAACCAGAGGCGGGGAATCAGAGGCGGAGAATCAGAGCCTGGGAATCAGAGGCGGGGAATCAGAGGCGGGGAAACAGAGGCGGGGAAACAGATATGGGGACTCAGAGGTGGGTAATCAGAGGTTGGGAATCAGAGGCAGGGAATCAGAGGCAGGGAATCAGAGGCAGGGAATCAGAGTTGGGGAATCAGAGGCGGGGAATCAGAGGCAGGGAATCAGAGGCGGGGAATCAGAGGCAGGGAATCAGATATGGGGAAACAGAGGTGGGGAATCAGAGGTGGGTAAATAGAGGCGGGGAATCAGATATGGGGAAACAGAGGCGGGGAATCAGAGGCGTGGAAACAGAGGCGGGGAATCAGATATGGGGAATCAGAGGTGGGGAATCAGAGGTTGGGAATCAGAGGCAGGGAATCAGAGGCTGGGAATCAGATGCAGGGAATCAGATGCGGGTATCAGAGGCGGGGAATCAGAGCTGGGGAATCAGAGGTGGGGAATCAGAGTTGGGGAATCAGAGGCGGGGACTTAGATATGAGGAAACAGAGGTGGGGAATCAGAGTTGGGGAATCAGAGGCGGGGACAGATATGAGGAAACAGAGGCGGGGAATCAGAGGCGGGGAAACAGAGGCAGGGAATCAGATATGGGGAATCAGAGGTGGGGAATCAGAGGCAGGGAATCAGATGTGCGGAATCAGAGATGGGGAATCAGAGGCAGGGAATCAGAATCAGAAGCAGGGAATAAGACGCGGGGAATCAGAGGCGGGGAATCAGAGCTGGGGAAGCAGAGGCAGTGAATCAGAGGCGGGGAATCAGAGGCAGGGAATCGGATGTGCGGAATCACAGATGGGGAATCAGAGGTGGGGAATCAGAGGCGGTGAATCAGACATGGGTAATCAGAGGCGGGGAATCAGAGGCAGGAAATCAGACACGGGGAATCAGAGGCGGGGAATCAGAGCTGGGAAATTAGAGGCAGGGAATCAGAGTTGGGGATTCAGAGGCGGGGAATCAGATATGGGGAAAAAGAGGCGGGGAATCAGAGGCGGGCAAATAGAGGCGGGGAATCAGATATGGCGAAACAGAGGCGGGGATTCAGAGGCGGGGAAACAGAGGCGGAGAATCAGATATGGGGAATCAGAGGTGGGGAATCAGAGGTTGGGAATCAGAGGCAGGGAATCAGAGGCTGGGAATCAGATGCAGGGAATCAGATGCGGGGAATCAGAGGTGGGGAATCAGAGCTGGGGTATCAGAGGTGGGGAATCAAAGTTGGGGAATCATAGGCGGGGACTTAGATATGGGGAATCAGAGGCGTGGAATCAGATATGGGGAAACAGGGGCGGGGAATCAGAGGCGGGGAAACAGATGCGGGGAATCAGATATGGGCAATCAGAGGTGTGGAATCAGAGGTTGGGAATCAGAGGCAGGGAATCAGAGGCGGGGAAACAGAGGCGGGGAATCAGATATGGGGAATCAGAGGTGGCGAATCAAAGGCGGTGAAACAGAGATGGGGAATCAGGGCAGGGAATCAGAGGCAGGGAATCAAACACGGGGAATCAGAGCTGGGGAATCAGAGGCGGTGAATTAGAGTTGTGGAATCAGAGGAGGGGAATCAGAGGCGGGGAAACAGAGGCGGGGAATCAGATATGGGGAATCAGAGGTGGGGAATCAGAGGTTGGGAATCAGAGGCATGGAATCAGAGGCGGGGCATCAGAAGCGGGGAATCAGAGGCAGGGAATCAGATGTGCGGAATCGGAGATGGGGAATCAGAGGCAGGGAATCAGAGGCTGGGAATCAGAGGCGGGGAATCAGAGGCCGGGAATCAGATATGGGGAAACAGAGGTGGGGAATCAGAGGTTGGGAATCAGAGTCAGGGAATCAGAGGCTTGGAATCAGATGCAGGGAATCAGATGCGGGGAATCAGAGGCGGGGAATCAGAGCTGGGGAATCAGAGGTGGGGAATCAGAGTTGGGGAATCAGAGGCGGGGACTTAGATATGGGGAAACAGAGGCGGGGAATCAGAGGCAGGGAAACAGAGGCGGGGAATCAGATATGGGGAATCAGAGGTGGGGAATCAGAGGCAGGGAATCAGATGTACGGAATCAGAGATGGGGAATCAGAGGCAGGGTATCAGAATCAGAAGCAGGGAATCAGAGGCCGGGAATCAGAGGCCGGAATCAGATGCCGGGAATAAGAGGCTGGGAATCAGAGCTGGGGAATCAGAGTCCGGGAATCAGAGATGTGGATTCAGAGGCGGGGAATGAGATATGGGGAATCAGAGGCGGGGAATCAGAGGCGGGGAAACAGATGTGGGGAATCAGATATGGGGAATCAGAGGTGGCGAATCAAAGGCGGTGAATCAGAGATGGGGAATCAGAGGCGGGGAATCAGATGCAGGGAATCAAACACGTGGAATCAGAGGCGGGGAATCAGAGCAGGGGAATCAGAGGCGGGGAATCAGAGTTGGGGAATCAGAGGCGGGGAATCAGATGCAGGGAATCAATATGGGAAATCAGAGGCGGGGAATCAGAGGTTGGGAATCAGAGGAAGGGAATCAGAGGCGAGGAATCAGAGCTGGGGAATCAGAGGCGGGGAATCAGAATTGGGGAATCACAGATGGGGAATCAGAGATGGGGAATCAGAGGCGGGGAATCAGACGCGGGGAATCAGAGGTGGTGAATCAGAGTTGGGGAATCAGAGGCGGGGAATCAGATATGGGGAATCAGAGGCGGGGAGTCAGAGGCGGGGAAACAGAGGCGAGAAATCAGATATGGGGAATCAGAGGTGGGGAATCAGGGGCGGAGTATCAGTGGCAGGGAATCAGAGGCGGGAAATCAGAGGCCGGGAATCAGAGGCGGTGAATCAGAGGCGGGGAATCAGAGGCAGGGAATCGGATGTGCGGAATCAGAGATGGGGAATCAGAGGTGGGGAATCAGAGGCGGTGAATCAGACATGGGTAATCAGAGGCGGGGAATCAGAGGCAGGAAATCAGACACGGGGAATCGGAGGCGGGGAATCAGAGGCGGGGAATCAGATATGGGGAAACAGGGGCGGGGAATCAGAGGCGGGGAAACAATGGCGGGGAATCAGATATGGGGAATCAGAGGTGTGGAATCAGAGGTTGGGAATGAGAGGCAGGGAATCAGAGGCGGGGAAACAGAGGCAGGGAATCAGATCTGGGGAATCAGTGGCGGGGAAGTAGAGTTTGGGAATCAGAGGCGGGGAATCAGAGGCGGGGAAACAGAGGCGGGGAATCAGAGGTGGGCAAATAGAGGCGGGGAATCAGATATGTGGAAACGGAGGCGGGGAATCAGAGGCGTGGAAACAGAGGCGGGGAATCAGATATGGGGAATCAGAGGTGGGGAATCAGAGGTTGGGAATCAGAGGCAGGGAATCAGAGGCTGGGAATCAGATGCAGGGAATAAGATGCGGGTATCAGAGGCGGGGAATCAGAGCTGGGGAATCAGAGGTGGGGAATCAGAGTTGGGGAATCAGAGGCGGGGACTTAGATATGAGGAAACAGAGGTGGGGAATCAGAGTTGGGGAATCAGAGGCGGGGACTTAGAAATGAGGAAACAGAGGCGGGGAATCAGAGGCGGGGAAACAGAGGCAGGGAATCAGATATGGGGAATCAGAGGTGGGGAATCAGAGGCAGGGAATCAGATGTGCGGAATCAGAGATGGGGAATCAGAGGCAGGGAATCAGAATCAGAAGCAGGGAATAAGACGCGTGGAATCAGAGGCGGGGAATCAGAGCTGGGGAAGCAGAGGCAGTGAATCAGAGGCGGGGAATCAGAGGCAGGGAATCGGATGTGCGGAATCAGAGATGGGGAATCAGAGGTGGGGAATCAGAGGCGGTGAATCAGACATGGGTAATCAGAGGCGGGGAATCAGAGGCAGGAAATCAGACACGGGGAATCAGAGGCGGGGAATCAGAGCTGGGAAATTAGAGGCAGGGAATCAGAGTTGGGGAGTCAGAGGCGGGGAATCAGATATGGGGAAAGAGAGGCGGGGAATCAGAGGCGGGCAAATAGAGGCGGGGAATCATATATGGGGAAACAGAGGCGGGGAATCAGAGGCGGGGAAACAGAGGCGGGGAATCAGATATGGGGAATCAGAGGTGGGGAATCAGAGGTTGGGAATCAGAGGCAGGGAATCAGAGGCTGGGAATCAGATGCAGGGAATCAGATGCGGGGAATCAGAGGCGGGGAATCAGAGCTGGGGTATCAGAGGATGGGAATCAAAGTTGGGGAATCAGAGGCGGGGACTTAGATATGGGGAATCAGAGGCGTGGAATCAGATATGGGGAAACAGGGGCGGGGAATCAGAGGCGGGGAAACAGATGCGGGGAATCAGATATGGGCAATCAGAGGTGTGGAATCAGAGTTTGGGAATCAGAGGCAGGGAATCAGAGGCGGGGAAACAGAGGCGGGGAATCAGATATGGGGAATCAGAGGTGGCGAATCAAAGGCGGTGAAACAGAGATGGGGAATCAGGGCAGGGAATCAGAGGCAGGGAATCAAACACGGGGAATCAGAGCTGGGGAATCAGAGGCGGGGAATTAGAGTTGTGGAATCAGAGGAGGGGAATCAGAGGCGGGGAAACAGAGGCGGGGAATCAGATATGGGGAATCAGAGGTGGGGAATCAGAGGTTGGCAATCAGAGGCATGGAATCAGAGGCGGGGCATCAGACGCGGGGAATCAGAGGCAGGGAATCAGATGTGCGGAATCGGAGATGGGGAATCAGAGGCAGGGAATCAGAGGCTGGGAATCAGAGGCGGGGAATCAGAGACCGGGAATCAGATATGGGGAAACAGAGGTGGGGAATCAGAGGCGGGGAAACAGAGGCGGGGAATCAGATATGGGGAATCAGAGGTGGGGAATCAGAGGTTGGGAATCAGAGGCAGGGAATCAGAGGCTTGGAATCAGATGCAGGGAATCAGATGCGGGGAATCAGAGGCGGGGAATCAGAGCTGGGGAATCAGAGGTGGGGAATCAGAGTTGGGGAATCAGAGGCGGGGACTTAGATATGGGGAAACAGAGGCGGGGAATCAGAGGCGGGGAAACAGAGGCGGGGAATCAGATATGGGGAATCAGAGGTGGGGAATCAGAGGCAGGGAATCAGATGTACGGAATCAGAGATGGGGAATCAGAGGCAGGGAATCAGAATCAGAAGCAGGGAATCAGAGGCCGGGAATCAGAGGCCGGAATCAGATGCCGGGAATAAGAGGCTGGGAATCAGAGGTGGGGAATCAGAGTCCGGGAATCAGAGATGGGGATTCAGAGGCGGGGAATGAGATATGGGGAATCAGAGGCGGGGAATCAGAGGCGGGGAAACAGATGTGGGGAATCAGATATGGGGAATCAGAGGTGGCGAATCAAAGGCGGTGAATCAGAGATGGGGAATCAGAGGCCGGGAATCAGAGGCAGGGAATCAAACACGTGGAATCAGAGGCGGGGAATCAGAGCAGGGGAATCAGAGGCGGGGAATCAGAGTTGGGGAATCAGAGGCGGGGAATCAGACGCAGGGAATCAATATGGGAAATCAGAGGTGGGGAATCAGAGGTTGGGAATCAGAGGAAGGGAATCAGAGGCGAGGAATCAGAGCTGGGGAATCAGAGGCGGGGAATCAGAATTGGGGAATCAGAGATGGGGAATCAGAGATGGGGAATCAGAGGCGGGGAATCAGACGCGGGGAATCAGAGGTGGTGAATCAGAGTTGGGGAATCAGAGGCGGGGAATCAGATATGGGGAATCAGAGGTGGCGAATCAAAGGCGGTGAATCAGAGATGGGGAATCAGAGGCGGGGAATCAGAGGCGTGGAAACAGAGGCGGGGAATCAGATATGGGGAATCAGAGGTGGGGAATCAGAGGTTGGGAATCAGAGGCAGGGAATCAGAGGCTGGGAATCAGATGCAGGGAATAAGATGCGGGTATCAGAGGCGGGGAATCAGAGCTGGGGAATCAGAGGTGGGGAATCAGAGTTGGGGAATCAGAGGAGGGGACTTAGATATGAGGAAACAGAGGTGGGGAATCAGAGTTGGGGAATCAGAGGCGGGGACTTAGATATGAGGAAACAGAGGCGGGGAATCAGAGGCGGGGAAACAGAGGCAGGGAATCAGATATGGGGAATCAGAGGTGGGGAATCAGAGGCAGGGAATCAGATGTGCGGAATCAGAGATGGGGAATCAGAGGCAGGGAATCAGAATCAGAAGCAGGGAATAAGACGCGGGGAATCAGAGGCGGGGAATCAGAGCTGGGGAAGCAGAGGCAGTGAATCAGAGGCGGGGAATCAGAGGCAGGGAATCGGATGTGCGGAATCAGAGATGGGGAATCAGAGGTGGGGAATCAGAGGCGGTGAATCAGACATGGGTAATCAGAGGCGGGGAATCAGAGGCAGGAAATCAGACACGGGGAATCAGAGGCGGGGAATCAGAGCTGGGAAATTAGAGGCAGGGAATCAGAGTTGGGGAGTCAGAGGCGGGGAATCAGATATGGGGAAAGAGAGGCGGGGAATCAGAGGCGGGCAAATAGAGGCGGGGAATCAGATATGGGGAAACAGAGGCGGGGAATCAGAGGCGGGGAAACAGAGGCGGGGAATCAGATATGGGGAATCAGAGGTGGGGAATCAGAGGTTGGGAATCAGAGGCAGGGAATCAGAGGCTGGGAATCAGATGCAGGGAATCAGATGCGGGGAATCAGAGGCGGGGAATCAGAGCTGGGGTATCAGAGGATGGGAATCAAAGTTGGGGAATCAGAGGCGGGGACTTAGATATGGGGAATCAGAGGCGTGGAATCAGATATGGGGAAACAGGGGCGGGGAATCAGAGGCGGGGAAACAGATGCGGGGATTCAGATATGGGCAATCATAGGTGTGGAATCAGAGGTTGGGAATCAGAGGCAGGGAATCAGAGGCGGGGAAACAGAGGCGGGGAATCAGATATGGGGAATCAGAGGTGGCGAATCAAAGGCGGTGAAACAGAGATGGGGAATCAGGGCAGGGAATCAGAGGCAGGGAATCAAACACGGGGAATCAGAGCTGGGGAATCAGAGGCGGGGAATTAGAGTTGTGGAATCAGAGGAGGGGAATCAGAGGCGGGGAAACAGAGGCGGGGAATCAGATATGGGGAATCAGAGGTGGGGAATCAGAGGTTGGGAATCAGAGGCATGGTATCAGAGGCGGGGCATCAGACGCGGGGAATCAGAGGCAGGGAATCAGATGTGCGGAATCGGAGATGGGGAATCAGAGGCAGGGAATCAGAGGCTGGGAATCAGAGGCGGGGAATCAGAGGCCGGGAATCAGATATGGGGAAACAGAGGTGGGGAATCAGAGGCGGGGAAACAGAGGCGGGGAATCAGATATGGGGAATCAGAGGTGGGGAATCAGAGGTTGGGAATCAGAGGCAGGGAATCAGAGGCTTGGAATCAGATGCAGGGAATCAGATGCGGGGAATCAGAGGCGGGGAATCAGAGCTGGGGAATCAGAGGTGGGGAATCAGAGTTGGGGAATCAGAGGCGGGGACTTAGATATGGGGAAACAGAGGCGGGGAATCAGAGGCGGGGAAACAGAGGCGGGGAATCAGATATGGGGAATCAGAGGTGGGGAATCAGAGGCAGGGAATCAGATGTACGGAATCAGAGATGGGGAATCAGAGGCAGGGAATCAGAATCAGAAGCAGGGAATCAGAGGCCGGGAATCAGAGGCCGGAATCAGATGCCGGGAATAAGAGGCTGGGAATCAGAGGTGGGGAATCAGAGTCCGGGAATCAGAGATGGGGATTCAGAGGCGGGGAATGAGATATGGGGAATCAGAGGCGGGGAATCAGAGGCGGGGAAACAGATGTGGGGAATCAGATATGGGGAATCAGAGGTGGCGAATCAAAGGCGGTGAATCAGAGATGGGGAATCAGAGGCCGGGAATCAGAGGCAGGGAATCAAACACGTGGAATCAGAGGCGGGGAATCAGAGCAGGGGAATCAGAGGCGGGGAATCAGAGTTGGGGAATCAGAGGCGGGGAATCAGACGCAGGGAATCAATATGGGAAATCAGAGGTGGGGAATCAGAGGTTGGGAATCAGAGGAAGGGAATCAGAGGCGAGGAATCAGAGCTGGGGAATCAGAGGCGGGGCATCAGAATTGGGGAATCAGAGATGGGGAATCAGAGATGGGGAATCAGAGGCGGGGAATCAGACGCGGGGAATCAGAGGTGGTGAATCAGAGTTGGGGAATCAGAGGCGGGGAATCAGATATGGGGAATCAGAGGTGGGGAGTCAGAGGCGGGGAAACAGAGGCGAGAAATCAGATATGGGGAATCAGAGGTGGGGAATCAGGGGCGGAGTATCAGTGGCAGGGAATCAGAGGCGGGAAATCAGAGGCCGGGAATCAGAGGCGGTGAATCAGAGGCGGGGAATCAGAGGCAGGGAATCGGATGTGCGGAATCAGAGATGGGGAATCAGAGGTGGGGAATCAGAGGCGGTGAATCAGACATGGGTAATCAGAGGCGGGGAATCAGAGGCAGGAAATCAGACACGGGGAATCAGAGGCGGGGAATCAGAGCTGGGGAATTAGATGCAGGGTATTAGAGGCGGGGAAACAGAGGCGGGGAATCAGATATGGGTAATTGGATGCGGGGAATCAGAGGCGGGGAATCAGAGCTGGGGAATCAGAGCCGGGGAATCAGAGTTGGTGCATCAGAGGTGGGGAATTAGATATGGGGAAACAGAGGCGGGGAATCAGAGGCGGGGAAACAGAGGCGGGGAATCAGATATGGGGAATCAGAGGTGGGGAATCAGAGGCAGGGAATCAGATGTGCGGAATCAGAGATGGGGAATCAGAGGCAGGGAATCAGAATCAGAAGCGGGGAATCAGAGGCCGGGAATCAGAGGCCTGGAATCAGATGCTGGGAATAAGAGGCCGGGAATCAGAGGTGGGGAATCAGAGTCCGGGAATCAGAGATGGGGATTCAGAGGCGGGGAATGAGATATGGAGAATCAGAGGCGGGGAATCAGAGGCGGGGAAACAGAGGTGGGGAATCAGATATGGGGAATCAGAGGTGGCGAATCAAAGGCGGTGAATCAGAGATGGGGAATCAGAGGCAGGGAATCAGAGGCAGGGAATCAAACACGGGGAATCAGAGGCGGGGAATCAGAGCTGGGGAATCAGAGGCGGGGAATCAGAGTTGGGGAATCAGAGGCGGGGAATCAGATATGGGGAAACAGGGGCGGGGAATCAGAGGCGGGGAAACAGAGGCGGGGAATCAGATATGGGGAATCAGAGGTGTGGAATCAGAGGTTGGGAATCAGAGGCAGGGAATCAGAGGCGGGGAAACAGAGGCAGGGAATCAGATCTGGGGAATCAGTGGCGGGGAAGTAGAGTTTGGGAATCAGAGGCGGGGAATCAGAGGCGGGGAAACAGAGGCGGGGAATCAAACACGGGGAATCAGAGGTGGGGAATCAGAGGTTGGGAATCAGAGGCGGGGAATCAGAGGCGGGGAATCAGAGGCAGGGAATCAGATGTGCGGAATCGGAGATGGGGAATCAGAGGCAAGAAATCAGAGGCGGGGAATCAGAGGCGGGGAATCAGAGGCCGGGAATCAGATATGGTGAAACAGAGTCGTGAAATCAGAGGCGGGGAAACAGAGGCGGGGAATCAGATATGGGGAATCAGAGGTGGGGAATCAGAGTTTGGGAATCAGAGGCAGGGAATCAGAGGCTTGGAATCAGATGCAGGGAATCAGATGCGGGGAATCAGAGGCGGGGAATCAGAGCTGGGGAATCAGAGGTGGGGAATCAGAGTTGGGGAATCAGAGGCGGGGACTTAGATATTGGGAAACAGAGGCGGGGAATCAGAGGCGGGGAAACAGAGGCGGGGAATCAGATATGGGGAATCAGAGGTGGGAATCAGAGGCAGGGAATCAGATGTGCGGAATCAGAGATGGGGAATCAGAGGCCGGGAATCAGAGACCGGAATCAGATGCCGGGAATACGAGGCCGGGAATCAGAGGTGGGGAATCAGATTCCGGGAATCAGAGATGGGGATTCAGAGGCGGGGAATGAGATATGGGGAATCAGAGGCGGAGAATCAAAGGCGGGGAAACAGAGGCGGGGAATCAGATATGGGGAATCAGAGGTGGGGAATCAGGGGCGGGGTATCAGTGGCAGGGAATCAGAGGCGGGAAATCAGAGGCCGGGAATCAGAGGCGGTGAATCAGAGGCGGGGAATCAGAGGCAGGGAATCGGATGCGGGGAATCAGAGGCGGGGAATCAGAGGTGGGGAATCAGACTCCGGGAATCAGAGATGGGGATTCAGAGGCGGGGAATGAGATATGGGGAATCAGAGGCGGGGAATCAGAGGCGGGGAAACAGAGGCGGGGAATCAGATATGGGGAATCAGAGGTGGGGAATCAGAGGTGGGGTATCAGTGGCAGGGAATCAGAGGCGGGAAATCAGAGGCCGCGAATCAGAGGCGGTGAATCAGAGGCGGGGAATCAGAGGCAGGGAATCGGATGTGCGGAATCAGAGATGGGGAATCAGAGGTGGGGAATCAGAGGCAGTGAATCAGACATGGGTAATCAGAGGCGGGGAATCAGAGGCAGGAAATCAGACACGGGGAATCAGAGGCGGGGAATCAGAGCTGGGGAATTAGATGCAGGGAATCAGAGTTGGGGATTCAGAGGCGGGGAATCAGATATGGGGAAACAGAGGTGGGGAATCAGAGGTGGGCAAATAGAGGCGGGGAATCAGATATGGGGAAACAGAGGCGGGGAATCAGAGGCGTGGAAACAGAGGCGGGGAATCAGATATGGGGAATCAGAGGTGGGCAATCAGAGGTTGGGAATCAGAGGCAGGGAATCAGAGGCTGGGAATCAGATGCAGGGAATCAAATGCGGGGATCAGAGGCGGGGAATCAGAGCTGGGGAATCAGAGGTGGGGAATCAGAGTTGGGGAATCAGAGGCGGGGCTTAGATATGGGGAAACAGAGGCGGGGAATCAGAGGCGGGGAAACAGAGTCGGGGAATCAGATATGGGGAATCAGAGGTGGGGAATCTGAGGCAGGGAATCAGATGTGCGGAATCAGAGATGGGGAATCAGAGGCAGGGAATCAGAATCAGAAGCAGGGAATAAGACGCGGGGAATCAGAGGTGGGGAATCAGAGCTGGGGAAGCAGAGGCAGTGAATCTGAGGCGGGGAATCAGAGGCAGGGAATCGGATGTGCGGAATCAGAGATGGGGAATCAGAGGTGGGGAATCAGAGGCGGTGAATCAGACATGGGTAATCAGAGGCGGGGAATCAGAGGCAGAAATTCAGACACGGGGAATCAGAGGCGGGGAATCAGAGCTGGGAAATTAGAGGCAGGGAATCAGAGTTGGGGATTCAGATGTGGGGAATCAGATATGGGGAAACAGAGGCGGGGAATCAGAGGCGGGCAAATAGAGGCGGGGAATCAGATATGGGGAAACAGAGGCGGGGAATCAGAGGCGGGGAAACAGAGGCGGGGAATCAGATATGGGGAATCAGAGGTGGGGAATCAGAGGTTGGGAATCAGAGGCAGGGAATCAGAGGCTGGGAATCAGATGCAGGGAATCAGATGCGGGGAATCAGAGCTGGGGAATCAGAGGTGGGGAATCAAAGTTGGGGAATCAGAGGCGGGGACTTAGATATGGGGAATCAGAGGCTGGGAATCAGATATGGGGAAACAGGGGCGGGGAATCAGAGGCGGGGAAACAGAGGCGGGGAATCAGATATGGGGAATCAGAGGTGTGGAATCAGAGGTTGGGAATCAGAGCTGGGGATTCAAAGGCGGGGAATTAGAGTTGGGGAATCAGAGGAGGGGAATCAGAGGCGGGGAAACAGAGGCGGGGAATCAGATATGGGGAATCAGAGGCGGGGAATCAGAGGTTGGGAATCAGAGGCAGGGAATCAGAGGCGGGGAATCAGAGGCGGGGAATCAGAGGCAGGGAATCAGATGTGCGGAATCGGAGATGGGGAATCAGAGGCAGGGAATCAGAGGCGGGGAATCAGAGGTGGGGAATCAGAGGCCGGGAATCAGATATGGGGAAACAGAGGCGGGGAATCAGAGGCGGGGAAACAGAGGCGGGGAATCAGATATGGGGAATCAGAGGTGGGGAATCAGAGTTTGGGAATCAGAGGCAGGGAATCAGAGGCTTGGAATCAGATGCAGGGAATCAGATGCGGGGAATCAGAGGCGGGGAATCAAAGCTGGGAAATTAGAGGCAGGGAATCAGAGTTGGGGAGTCAGAGGCGGGGAATCAGATATGGGGAAAGAGAGGCGGGGAATCAGAGGCGGGCAAATAGAGGCGGGGAATCAGATATGGGGAAACAGAGGCGGGGAATCAGAGGCGGGGAAACAGAGGCGGGGAATCAGATATGGGGAATCAGAGGTGGGGAATCAGAGGTTGGGAATCAGAGGCAGGGAATCAGAGGCTGGGAATCAGATGCAGGGAATCAGATGCGGGGAATCAGAGGCGGGGAATCAGAGCTGGGGTATCAGAGGATGGGAATCAAAGTTGGGGAATCAGAGGCGGGGACTTAGATATGGGGAATCAGAGGCGTGGAATCAGATATGGGGAAACAGGGGCGGGGAATCAGAGGCGGGGAAACAGATGCGGGGATTCAGATATGGGCAATCATAGGTGTGGAATCAGAGGTTGGGAATCAGAGGCAGGGAATCAGAGGCGGGGAAACAGAGGCGGGGAATCAGATATGGGGAATCAGAGGTGGCGAATCAAAGGCGGTGAAACAGAGATGGGGAATCAGGGCAGGGAATCAGAGGCAGGGAATCAAACACGGGGAATCAGAGCTGGGGAATCAGAGGCGGGGAATTAGAGTTGTGGAATCAGAGGAGGGGAATCAGAGGCGGGGAAACAGAGGCGGGGAATCAGATATGGGGAATCAGAGGTGGGGAATCAGAGGTTGGGAATCAGAGGCATGGTATCAGAGGCGGGGCATCAGACGCGGGGAATCAGAGGCAGGGAATCAGATGTGCGGAATCGGAGATGGGGAATCAGAGGCAGGGAATCAGAGGCTGGGAATCAGAGGCGGGGAATCAGAGGCCGGGAATCAGATATGGGGAAACAGAGGTGGGGAATCAGAGGCGGGGAAACAGAGGCGGGGAATCAGATATGGGGAATCAGAGGTGGGGAATCAGAGGTTGGGAATCAGAGGCAGGGAATCAGAGGCTTGGAATCAGATGCAGGGAATCAGATGCGGGGAATCAGAGGCGGGGAATCAGAGCTGGGGAATCAGAGGTGGGGAATCAGAGTTGGGGAATCAGAGGCGGGGACTTAGATATGGGGAAACAGAGGCGGGGAATCAGAGGCGGGGAAACAGAGGCGGGGAATCAGATATGGGGAATCAGAGGTGGGGAATCAGAGGCAGGGAATCAGATGTACGGAATCAGAGATGGGGAATCAGAGGCAGGGAATCAGAATCAGAAGCAGGGAATCAGAGGCCGGGAATCAGAGGCCGGAATCAGATGCCGGGAATAAGAGGCTGGGAATCAGAGGTGGGGAATCAGAGTCCGGGAATCAGAGATGGGGATTCAGAGGCGGGGAATGAGATATGGGGAATCAGAGGCGGGGAATCAGAGGCGGGGAAACAGATGTGGGGAATCAGATATGGGGAATCAGAGGTGGCGAATCAAAGGCGGTGAATCAGAGATGGGGAATCAGAGGCCGGGAATCAGAGGCAGGGAATCAAACACGTGGAATCAGAGGCGGGGAATCAGAGCAGGGGAATCAGAGGCGGGGAATCAGAGTTGGGGAATCAGAGGCGGGGAATCAGACGCAGGGAATCAATATGGGAAATCAGAGGTGGGGAATCAGAGGTTGGGAATCAGAGGAAGGGAATCAGAGGCGAGGAATCAGAGCTGGGGAATCAGAGGCGGGGAATCAGAATTGGGGAATCAGAGATGGGGAATCAGAGATGGGGAATCAGAGGCGGGGAATCAGACGCGGGGAATCAGAGGTGGTGAATCAGAGTTGGGGAATCAGAGGCGGGGAATCAGATATGGGGAATCAGAGGTGGGGAGTCAGAGGCGGGGAAACAGAGGCGAGAAATCAGATATGGGGAATCAGAGGTGGGGAATCAGGGGCGGAGTATCAGTGGCAGGGAATCAGAGGCGGGAAATCAGAGGCCGGGAATCAGAGGCGGTGAATCAGAGGCGGGGAATCAGAGGCAGGGAATCGGATGTGCGGAATCAGAGATGGGGAATCAGAGGTGGGGAATCAGAGGCGGTGAATCAGACATGGGTAATCAGAGGCGGGGAATCAGAGGCAGGAAATCAGACACGGGGAATCAGAGGCGGGGAATCAGAGCTGGGGAATTAGATGCAGGGTATTAGAGGCGGGGAAACAGAGGCGGGGAATCAGATATGGGTAATTGGATGCGGGGAATCAGAGGCGGGGAATCAGAGCTGGGGAATCAGAGCCGGGGAATCAGAGTTGGTGCATCAGAGGTGGGGAATTAGATATGGGGAAACAGAGGCGGGGAATCAGAGGCGGGGAAACAGAGGCGGGGAATCAGATATGGGGAATCAGAGGTGGGGAATCAGAGGCAGGGAATCAGATGTGCGGAATCAGAGATGGGGAATCAGAGGCAGGGAATCAGAATCAGAAGCGGGGAATCAGAGGCCGGGAATCAGAGGCCTGGAATCAGATGCTGGGAATAAGAGGCCGGGAATCAGAGGTGGGGAATCAGAGTCCGGGAATCAGAGATGGGGATTCAGAGGCGGGGAATGAGATATGGAGAATCAGAGGCGGGGAATCAGAGGCGGGGAAACAGAGGTGGGGAATCAGATATGGGGAATCAGAGGTGGCGAATCAAAGGCGGTGAATCAGAGATGGGGAATCAGAGGCAGGGAATCAGAGGCAGGGAATCAAACACGGGGAATCAGAGGCGGGGAATCAGAGCTGGGGAATCAGAGGCGGGGAATCAGAGTTGGGGAATCAGAGGCGGGGAATCAGATATGGGGAAACAGGGGCGGGGAATCAGAGGCGGGGAAACAGAGGCGGGGAATCAGATATGGGGAATCAGAGGTGTGGAATCAGAGGTTGGGAATCAGAGGCAGGGAATCAGAGGCGGGGAAACAGAGGCAGGGAATCAGATCTGGGGAATCAGTGGCGGGGAAGTAGAGTTTGGGAATCAGAGGCGGGGAATCAGAGGCGGGGAAACAGAGGCGGGGAATCAAACACGGGGAATCAGAGGTGGGGAATCAGAGGTTGGGAATCAGAGGCGGGGAATCAGAGGCGGGGAATCAGAGGCAGGGAATCAGATGTGCGGAATCGGAGATGGGGAATCAGAGGCAAGAAATCAGAGGCGGGGAATCAGAGGCGGGGAATCAGAGGCCGGGAATCAGATATGGTGAAACAGAGGCGTGAAATCAGAGGCGGGGAAACAGAGGCGGGGAATCAGATATGGGGAATCAGAGGTGGGGAATCAGAGTTTGGGAATCAGAGGCAGGGAATCAGAGGCTTGGAATCAGATGCAGGGAATCAGATGCGGGGAATCAGAGGCGGGGAATCAGAGCTGGGGAATCAGAGGTGGGGAATCAGAGTTGGGGAATCAGAGGCGGGGACTTAGATATTGGGAAACAGAGGCGGGGAATCAGAGGCGGGGAAACAGAGGCGGGGAATCAGATATGGGGAATCAGAGGTGGGAATCAGAGGCAGGGAATCAGATGTGCGGAATCAGAGATGGGGAATCAGAGGCCGGGAATCAGAGACCGGAATCAGATGCCGGGAATACGAGGCCGGGAATCAGAGGTGGGGAATCAGATTCCGGGAATCAGAGATGGGGATTCAGAGGCGGGGAATGAGATATGGGGAATCAGAGGCGGGGAATCAAAGGCGGGGAAACAGAGGCGGGGAATCAGATATGGGGAATCAGAGGTGGGGAATCAGGGGCGGGGTATCAGTGGCAGGGAATCAGAGGCGGGAAATCAGAGGCCGGGAATCAGAGGCGGTGAATCAGAGGCGGGGAATCAGAGGCAGGGAATCGGATGCGGGGAATCAGAGGCGGGGAATCAGAGGTGGGGAATCAGACTCCGGGAATCAGAGATGGGGATTCAGAGGCGGGGAATGAGATATGGGGAATCAGAGGCGGGGAATCAGAGGCGGGGAAACAGAGGCGGGGAATCAGATATGGGGAATCAGAGGTGGGGAATCAGAGGTGGGGTATCAGTGGCAGGGAATCAGAGGCGGGAAATCAGAGGCCGCGAATCAGAGGCGGTGAATCAGAGGCGGGGAATCAGAGGCAGGGAATCGGATGTGCGGAATCAGAGATGGGGAATCAGAGGTGGGGAATCAGAGGCAGTGAATCAGACATGGGTAATCAGAGGCGGGGAATCAGAGGCAGGAAATCAGACACGGGGAATCAGAGGCGGGGAATCAGAGCTGGGGAATTAGATGCAGGGAATCAGAGTTGGGGATTCAGAGGCGGGGAATCAGATATGGGGAAACAGAGGTGGGGAATCAGAGGTGGGCAAATAGAGGCGGGGAATCAGATATGGGGAAACAGAGGCGGGGAATCAGAGGCGTGGAAACAGAGGCGGGGAATCAGATATGGGGAATCAGAG
This sequence comes from Narcine bancroftii, assembly GCF_036971445.1. Lineage (NCBI taxonomy): Eukaryota > Metazoa > Chordata > Chondrichthyes > Torpediniformes > Narcinidae > Narcine > Narcine bancroftii. The sequence continues at coordinate 131,513,756 of NC_091470.1, forward strand.
GTGGGCAATCAGAGGTTGGGAATCAGAGGCAGGGAATCAGAGGCTGGGAATCAGATGCAGGGAATCAGATGCGGGGATCAGAGGCGGGGAATCAGAGCTGGGGAATCAGAGGTGGGGAATCAGAGTTGGGGAATCAGAGGCGGGGCTTAGATATGGGGAAACAGAGGCGGGGAATCAGAGGCGGGGAAACAGAGTCGGGGAATCAGATATGGGGAATCAGAGGTGGGGAATCTGAGGCAGGGAATCAGATGTGCGGAATCAGAGATGGGGAATCAGAGGCAGGGAATCAGAATCAGAAGCAGGGAATAAGACGCGGGGAATCAGAGGTGGGGAATCAGAGCTGGGGAAGCAGAGGCAGTGAATCTGAGGCGGGGAATCAGAGGCAGGGAATCGGATGTGCGGAATCAGAGATGGGGAATCAGAGGTGGGGAATCAGAGGCGGTGAATCAGACATGGGTAATCAGAGGCGGGGAATCAGAGGCAGAAATTCAGACACGGGGAATCAGAGGCGGGGAATCAGAGCTGGGAAATTAGAGGCAGGGAATCAGAGTTGGGGATTCAGATGTGGGGAATCAGATATGGGGAAAAAGAGGCGGGGAATCAGAGGCGGGCAAATAGAGGCGGGGAATCAGATATGGGGAAACAGAGGCGGGGAATCAGAGGCGGGGAAACAGAGGCGGGGAATCAGATATGGGGAATCAGAGGTGGGGAATCAGAGGTTGGGAATCAGAGGCAGGGAATCAGAGGCTGGGAATCAGATGCAGGGAATCAGATGCGGGGAATCAGAGCTGGGGAATCAGAGGTGGGGAATCAAAGTTGGGGAATCAGAGGCGGGGACTTAGATATGGGGAATCAGAGGCTGGGAATCAGATATGGGGAAACAGGGGCGGGGAATCAGAGGCGGGGAAACAGAGGCGGGGAATCAGATATGGGGAATCAGAGGTGTGGAATCAGAGGTTGGGAATCAGAGCTGGGGATTCAGAGGCGGGGAATTAGAGTTGGGGAATCAGAGGAGGGGAATCAGAGGCGGGGAAACAGAGGCGGGGAATCAGATATGGGGAATCAGAGGCGGGGAATCAGAGGTTGGGAATCAGAGGCAGGGAATCAGAGGCGGGGAATCAGAGGCGGGGAATCAGAGGCAGGGAATCAGATGTGCGGAATCGGAGATGGGGAATCAGAGGCAGGGAATCAGAGGCGGGGAATCAGAGGTGGGGAATCAGAGGCCGGGAATCAGATATGGGGAAACAGAGGCGGGGAATCAGAGGCGGGGAAACAGAGGCGGGGAATCAGATATGGGGAATCAGAGGTGGGGAATCAGAGTTTGGGAATCAGAGGCAGGGAATCAGAGGCTTGGAATCAGATGCAGGGAATCAGATGCGGGGAATCAGAGGCGGGGAATCAAAGCTGGGGAATCAGAGGTGGGGAATCAGAGTTGGGGAATCAGAGGCGGGGACTTAGATATTGGGAAACAGAGGTGGGGAATCAGAGGCGGGGAAACAGAGGCGGGGAATCAGATATGGGGAATCAGAGGTGGGGAATCAGGAGCGGGGTATCAGTGGCAGGGAATCAGAGGCGGGATATCAGAGGCCGGGAATCAGAGGCGGTGAATCAGAGGCGGGGAATCAGAGGCAGGGAATCGGATGTGCGGAATCAGAGATGGGGAATCAGAGGTGGGGAATCAGAGGCGGTGAATCAGACATGGGTAATCAGAGGCGGGGAATCAGAGGCAGGAAATCAGACACGGGGAATCAGAGGCGGGGAATCAGAGCTGGGGAATTAGATGCAGGGAATCAGAGTTGGGGATTCAGAGGCGGGGAATCAGATATGGGGAAACAGGGGCGTGGAATCAGAGGCGGGGAAACAGAGGCGGGGAATCAGATATGGGGAATCAGAGGTGTGGAATCAGAGGTTGGGAATCAGAGGCAGGGAATCAGAGGCGGGGAAACAGAGGCAGGGAATCAGATCTGGGGAATCAGTGGCGGGGAATTAGAGTTTGGGAATCAGAGGCGGGGAATCAGAGGCGGGGAAACAGAGGCGGGGAATCAAACACGGGGAATCAGAGGTGGGGAATCAGAGGTTGGGAATCAGAGGCGGGGAATCAGAGGCGGGGAATCAGAGGCAGGGAATCAGATGTGCGGAATCGGAGATGGGGAATCAGAGGCAAGAAATCAGAGGCGGGGAATCAGAGGCGGGGAATCAGAGGCCGGGAATCAGATATGGTGAAACAGAGGCGTGAAATCAGAGGCGGGGAAACAGAGGCGGGGAATCAGATATGGGGAATCAGAGGTGGGGAATCAGAGTTTGGGAATCAGAGGCAGGGAATCAGAGGCTTGGAATCAGATGCAGGGAATCAGATGCGGGGAATCAGAGGCGGGGAATCAGAGCTGGGGAATCAGAGGTGGGGAATCAGAGTTGGGGAATCAGAGGCGGGGACTTAGATATTGGGAAACAGAGGCGGGGAATCAGAGGCGGGGAAACAGAGGCGGGGAATCAGATATGGGGAATCAGAGGTGGGAATCAGAGGCAGGGAATCAGATGTGCGGAATCAGAGATGGGGAATCAGAGGCCGGGAATCAGAGACCGGAATCAGATGCCGGGAATACGAGGCCGGGAATCAGAGGTGGGGAATCAGATTCCGGGAATCAGAGATGGGGATTCAGAGGCGGGGAATGAGATATGGGGAATCAGAGGCGGGGAATCAAAGGCGGGGAAACAGAGGCGGGGAATCAGATATGGGGAATCAGAGGTGGGGAATCAGGGGCGGGGTATCAGTGGCAGGGAATCAGAGGCGGGAAATCAGAGGCCGGGAATCAGAGGCGGTGAATCAGAGGCGGGGAATCAGAGGCAGGGAATCGGATGCGGGGAATCAGAGGCGGGGAATCAGAGGTGGGGAATCAGACTCCGGGAATCAGAGATGGGGATTCAGAGGCGGGGAATGAGATATGGGGAATCAGAGGCGGGGAATCAGAGGCGGGGAAACAGAGGCGGGGAATCAGATATGGGGAATCAGAGGTGGGGAATCAGAGGTGGGGTATCAGTGGCAGGGAATCAGAGGCGGGAAATCAGAGGCCGCGAATCAGAGGCAGTGAATCAGAGGCGGGGAATCAGAGGCAGGGAATCGGATGTGCGGAATCAGAGATGGGGAATCAGAGGTGGGGAATCAGAGGCAGTGAATCAGACATGGGTAATCAGAGGCGGGGAATCAGAGGCAGGAAATCAGACACGGGGAATCAGAGGCGGGGAATCAGAGCTGGGGAATTAGATGCAGGGAATCAGAGTTGGGGATTCAGAGGCGGGGAATCAGATATGGGGAAACAGAGGTGGGGAATCAGAGGCTGGGAATCAGATGCAGGGAATCAGATGCGGGGATCAGAGGCGGGGAATCAGAGCTGGGGAATCAGAGGTGGGGAATCAGAGTTGGGGAATCAGAGGCGGGGCTTAGAAATGGGGAAACAGAGGCGGGGAATCAGAGGCGGGGAAACAGATGCGGGGAATCAGATATGGGGAATCAGAGGTGGGGAATCTGAGGCAGGGAATCAGATGTGCGGAATCAGAGATGGGGAATCAGAGGCAGGGAATCAGAATCAGAAGCAGGGAATAAGACGCGGGGAATCAGAGGTGGGGAATCAGAGCTGGGGAAGCAGAGGCAGTGAATCTGAGGCGGGGAATCAGAGGCAGGGAATCGGATGTGCGGAATCAGAGATGGGGAATCAGAGGTGGGGAATCAGAGGCGGTGAATCAGACATGGGTAATCAGAGGCGGGGAATCAGAGGCAGAAATTCAGACACGGGGAATCAGAGGCGGGGAATCAGAGCTGGGAAATTAGAGGCAGGGAATCAGAGTTGGGGATTCAGAGGTGGGGAATCAGATATGGGGAAACAGAGGCGGGGAATCAGAGGCGGGCAAATAGAGGCGGGGAATCAGATATGGGGAAACAGAGGCGGGGAATCAGAGGCGGGGAAACAGAGGGGGGGAATCAGATATGGGGAATCAGAGGTGGGGAATCAGAGGTTGGGAATCAGAGGCAGGGAATCAGAGGCTGGGAATCAGATGCAGGGAATCAGATGCGGGGAATCAGAGCTGGGGAATCAGAGGTGGGGAATCAAAGTTGGGGAATCAGAGGCGGGGACTTAGATATGGGGAATCAGAGGCTGGGAATCAGATATGGGGAAACAGGGGCGGGGAATCAGAGGCGGGGAAACAGAGGCGGGGAATCAGATATGGGGAATCAGAGGTGTGGAATCAGAGGTTGGGAATCAGAGCTGGGGATTCAGAGGCGGGGAATTAGAGTTGGGGAATCAGAGGAGGGGAATCAGAGGCGGGGAAACAGAGGCGGGGAATCAGATATGGGGAATCAGAGGCGGGGAATCAGAGGTTGGGAATCAGAGGCAGGGAATCAGAGGCGGGGAATCAGAGGCGGGGAATCAGAGGCAGGGAATCAGATGTGCGGAATCGGAGATGGGGAATCAGAGGCAGGGAATCAGAGGCGGGGAATCAGAGGTGGGGAATCAGAGGCCGGGAATCAGATATGGGGAAACAGAGGCGGGGAATCAGAGGCGGGGAAACAGAGGCGGGGAATCAGATATGGGGAATCAGAGGTGGGGAATCAGAGTTTGGGAATCAGAGGCAGGGAATCAGAGGCTTGGAATCAGATGCAGGGAATCAGATGCGGGGAATCAGAGGCGGGGAATCAAAGCTGGGGAATCAGAGGTGGGGAATCAGAGTTGGGGAATCAGAGGCGGGGACTTAGATATTGGGAAACAGAGGTGGGGAATCAGAGGCGGGGAAACAGAGGCGGGGAATCAGATATGGGGAATCAGAGGTGGGGAATCAGGAGCGGGGTATCAGTGGCAGGGAATCAGAGGCGGGATATCAGAGGCCGGGAATCAGAGGCGGTGAATCAGAGGCGGGGAATCAGAGGCAGGGAATCGGATGTGCGGAATCAGAGATGGGGAATCAGAGGTGGGGATTCAGAGGCGGGGAATGAGATATGGAGAATCAGAGGCGGGGAATCAGAGGCGGGGAAACAGAGGTGGGGAATCAGATATGGGGAATCAGAGGTGGCGAATCAAAGGCGGTGAATCAGAGATGGGGAATCAGAGGCAGGGAATCAGAGGCAGGGAATCAAACACGGGGAATCAGAGGCGGGGAATCAGAGCTGGGGAATCAGAGGCGGGGAATCAGAGTTGGGGAATCAGAGGCGGGGAATCAGATATGGGGAAACAGGGGCGGGGAATCAGAGGCGGGGAAACAGAGGCGGGGAATCAGATATGGGGAATCAGAGGTGTGGAATCAGAGGTTGGGAATCAGAGGCAGGGAATCAGAGGCGGGGAAACAGAGGCAGGGAATCAGATCTGGGGAATCAGTGGCGGGGAAGTAGAGTTTGGGAATCAGAGGCGGGGAATCAGAGGCGGGGAAACAGAGGCGGGGAATCAAACACGGGGAATCAGAGGTGGGGAATCAGAGGTTGGGAATCAGAGGCGGGGAATCAGAGGCGGGGAATCAGAGGCAGGGAATCAGATGTGCGGAATCGGAGATGGGGAATCAGAGGCAAGAAATCAGAGGCGGGGAATCAGAGGCGGGGAATCAGAGGCCGGGAATCAGATATGGTGAAACAGAGGCGTGAAATCAGAGGCGGGGAAACAGAGGCGGGGAATCAGATATGGGGAATCAGAGGTGGGGAATCAGAGTTTGGGAATCAGAGGCAGGGAATCAGAGGCTTGGAATCAGATGCAGGGAATCAGATGCGGGGAATCAGAGGCGGGGAATCAGAGCTGGGGAATCAGAGGTGGGGAATCAGAGTTGGGGAATCAGAGGCGGGGACTTAGATATTGGGAAACAGAGGCGGGGAATCAGAGGCGGGGAAACAGAGGCGGGGAATCAGATATGGGGAATCAGAGGTGGGAATCAGAGGCAGGGAATCAGATGTGCGGAATCAGAGATGGGGAATCAGAGGCCGGGAATCAGAGACCGGAATCAGATGCCGGGAATACGAGGCCGGGAATCAGAGGTGGGGAATCAGATTCCGGGAATCAGAGATGGGGATTCAGAGGCGGGGAATGAGATATGGGGAATCAGAGGCGGGGAATCAAAGGCGGGGAAACAGAGGCGGGGAATCAGATATGGGGAATCAGAGGTGGGGAATCAGGGGCGGGGTATCAGTGGCAGGGAATCAGAGGCGGGAAATCAGAGGCCGGGAATCAGAGGCGGTGAATCAGAGGCGGGGAATCAGAGGCAGGGAATCGGATGCGGGGAATCAGAGGCGGGGAATCAGAGGTGGGGAATCAGACTCCGGGAATCAGAGATGGGGATTCAGAGGCGGGGAATGAGATATGGGGAATCAGAGGCGGGGAATCAGAGGCGGGGAAACAGAGGCGGGGAATCAGATATGGGGAATCAGAGGTGGGGAATCAGAGGTGGGGTATCAGTGGCAGGGAATCAGAGGCGGGAAATCAGAGGCCGCGAATCAGAGGCGGTGAATCAGAGGCGGGGAATCAGAGGCAGGGAATCGGATGTGCGGAATCAGAGATGGGGAATCAGAGGTGGGGAATCAGAGGCAGTGAATCAGACATGGGTAATCAGAGGCGGGGAATCAGAGGCAGGAAATCAGACACGGGGAATCAGAGGCGGGGAATCAGAGCTGGGGAATTAGATGCAGGGAATCAGAGTTGGGGATTCAGAGGCGGGGAATCAGATATGGGGAAACAGAGGTGGGGAATCAGAGGTGGGCAAATAGAGGCGGGGAATCAGATATGGGGAAACAGAGGCGGGGAATCAGAGGCGTGGAAACAGAGGCGGGGAATCAGATATGGGGAATCAGAGGTGGGCAATCAGAGGTTGGGAATCAGAGGCAGGGAATCAGAGGCTGGGAATCAGATGCAGGGAATCAGATGCGGGGATCAGAGGCGGGGAATCAGAGCTGGGGAATCAGAGGTGGGGAATCAGAGTTGGGGAATCAGAGGCGGGGCTTAGATATGGGGAAACAGAGGCGGGGAATCAGAGGCGGGGAAACAGAGTCGGGGAATCAGATATGGGGAATCAGAGGTGGGGAATCTGAGGCAGGGAATCAGATGTGCGGAATCAGAGATGGGGAATCAGAGGCAGGGAATCAGAATCAGAAGCAGGGAATAAGACGCGGGGAATCAGAGGTGGGGAATCAGAGCTGGGGAAGCAGAGGCAGTGAATCTGAGGCGGGGAATCAGAGGCAGGGAATCGGATGTGCGGAATCAGAGATGGGGAATCAGAGGTGGGGAATCAGAGGCGGTGAATCAGACATGGGTAATCAGAGGCGGGGAATCAGAGGCAGAAATTCAGACACGGGGAATCAGAGGCGGGGAATCAGAGCTGGGAAATTAGAGGCAGGGAATCAGAGTTGGGGATTCAGATGTGGGGAATCAGATATGGGGAAACAGAGGCGGGGAATCAGAGGCGGGCAAATAGAGGCGGGGAATCAGATATGGGGAAACAGAGGCGGGGAATCAGAGGCGGGGAAACAGAGGCGGGGAATCAGATATGGGGAATCAGAGGTGGGGAATCAGAGGTTGGGAATCAGAGGCAGGGAATCAGAGGCTGGGAATCAGATGCAGGGAATCAGATGCGGGGAATCAGAGCTGGGGAATCAGAGGTGGGGAATCAAAGTTGGGGAATCAGAGGCGGGGACTTAGATATGGGGAATCAGAGGCTGGGAATCAGATATGGGGAAACAGGGGCGGGGAATCAGAGGCGGGGAAACAGAGGCGGGGAATCAGATATGGGGAATCAGAGGTGTGGAATCAGAGGTTGGGAATCAGAGCTGGGGATTCAGAGGCGGGGAATTAGAGTTGGGGAATCAGAGGTTGGGAATCAGAGGCGGGGAATCAGAGGCGGGGAATCAGAGGCAGGGAATCAGATGTGCGGAATCGGAGATGGGGAATCAGAGGCAAGAAATCAGAGGCGGGGAATCAGAGGCGGGGAATCAGAGGCCGGGAATCAGATATGGTGAAACAGAGGCGTGAAATCAGAGGCGGGGAAACAGAGGCGGGGAATCAGATATGGGGAATCAGAGGTGGGGAATCAGAGTTTGGGAATCAGAGGCAGGGAATCAGAGGCTTGGAATCAGATGCAGGGAATCAGATGCGGGGAATCAGAGGCGGGGAATCAGAGCTGGGGAATCAGAGGTGGGGAATCAGAGTTGGGGAATCAGAGGCGGGGACTTAGATATTGGGAAACAGAGGCGGGGAATCAGAGGCGGGGAAACAGAGGCGGGGAATCAGATATGGGGAATCAGAGGTGGGAATCAGAGGCAGGGAATCAGATGTGCGGAATCAGAGATGGGGAATCAGAGGCCGGGAATCAGAGACCGGAATCAGATGCCGGGAATACGAGGCCGGGAATCAGAGGTGGGGAATCAGATTCCGGGAATCAGAGATGGGGATTCAGAGGCGGGGAATGAGATATGGGGAATCAGAGGCGGGGAATCAAAGGCGGGGAAACAGAGGCGGGGAATCAGATATGGGGAATCAGAGGTGGGGAATCAGGGGCGGGGTATCAGTGGCAGGGAATCAGAGGCGGGAAATCAGAGGCCGGGAATCAGAGGCGGTGAATCAGAGGCGGGGAATCAGAGGCAGGGAATCGGATGCGGGGAATCAGAGGCGGGGAATCAGAGGTGGGGAATCAGACTCCGGGAATCAGAGATGGGGATTCAGAGGCGGGGAATGAGATATGGGGAATCAGAGGCGGGGAATCAGAGGCGGGGAAACAGAGGCGGGGAATCAGATATGGGGAATCAGAGGTGGGGAATCAGAGGTGGGGTATCAGTGGCAGGGAATCAGAGGCGGGAAATCAGAGGCCGCGAATCAGAGGCAGTGAATCAGAGGCGGGGAATCAGAGGCAGGGAATCGGATGTGCGGAATCAGAGATGGGGAATCAGAGGTGGGGAATCAGAGGCAGTGAATCAGACATGGGTAATCAGAGGCGGGGAATCAGAGGCAGGAAATCAGACACGGGGAATCAGAGGCGGGGAATCAGAGCTGGGGAATTAGATGCAGGGAATCAGAGTTGGGGATTCAGAGGCGGGGAATCAGATATGGGGAAACAGAGGTGGGGAATCAGAGGCTGGGAATCAGATGCAGGGAATCAGATGCGGGGATCAGAGGCGGGGAATCAGAGCTGGGGAATCAGAGGTGGGGAATCAGAGTTGGGGAATCAGAGGCGGGGCTTAGAAATGGGGAAACAGAGGCGGGGAATCAGAGGCGGGGAAACAGATGCGGGGAATCAGATATGGGGAATCAGAGGTGGGGAATCTGAGGCAGGGAATCAGATGTGCGGAATCAGAGATGGGGAATCAGAGGCAGGGAATCAGAATCAGAAGCAGGGAATAAGACGCGGGGAATCAGAGGTGGGGAATCAGAGCTGGGGAAGCAGAGGCAGTGAATCTGAGGCGGGGAATCAGAGGCAGGGAATCGGATGTGCGGAATCAGAGATGGGGAATCAGAGGTGGGGAATCAGAGGCGGTGAATCAGACATGGGTAATCAGAGGCGGGGAATCAGAGGCAGAAATTCAGACACGGGGAATCAGAGGCGGGGAATCAGAGCTGGGAAATTAGAGGCAGGGAATCAGAGTTGGGGATTCAGAGGTGGGGAATCAGATATGGGGAAACAGAGGCGGGGAATCAGAGGCGGGCAAATAGAGGCGGGGAATCAGATATGGGGAAACAGAGGCGGGGAATCAGAGGCGGGGAAACAGAGGGGGGGAATCAGATATGGGGAATCAGAGGTGGGGAATCAGAGGTTGGGAATCAGAGGCAGGGAATCAGAGGCTGGGAATCAGATGCAGGGAATCAGATGCGGGGAATCAGAGCTGGGGAATCAGAGGTGGGGAATCAAAGTTGGGGAATCAGAGGCGGGGACTTAGATATGGGGAATCAGAGGCTGGGAATCAGATATGGGGAAACAGGGGCGGGGAATCAGAGGCGGGGAAACAGAGGCGGGGAATCAGATATGGGGAATCAGAGGTGTGGAATCAGAGGTTGGGAATCAGAGCTGGGGATTCAGAGGCGGGGAATTAGAGTTGGGGAATCAGAGGAGGGGAATCAGAGGCGGGGAAACAGAGGCGGGGAATCAGATATGGGGAATCAGAGGCGGGGAATCAGAGGTTGGGAATCAGAGGCAGGGAATCAGAGGCGGGGAATCAGAGGCGGGGAATCAGAGGCAGGGAATCAGATGTGCGGAATCGGAGATGGGGAATCAGAGGCAGGGAATCAGAGGCGGGGAATCAGAGGTGGGGAATCAGAGGCCGGGAATCAGATATGGGGAAACAGAGGCGGGGAATCAGAGGCGGGGAAACAGAGGCGGGGAATCAGATATGGGGAATCAGAGGTGGGGAATCAGAGTTTGGGAATCAGAGGCAGGGAATCAGAGGCTTGGAATCAGATGCAGGGAATCAGATGCGGGGAATCAGAGGCGGGGAATCAAAGCTGGGGAATCAGAGGTGGGGAATCAGAGTTGGGGAATCAGAGGCGGGGACTTAGATATTGGGAAACAGAGGTGGGGAATCAGAGGCGGGGAAACAGAGGCGGGGAATCAGATATGGGGAATCAGAGGTGGGGAATCAGGAGCGGGGTATCAGTGGCAGGGAATCAGAGGCGGGATATCAGAGGCCGGGAATCAGAGGCGGTGAATCAGAGGTGGGGAATCAGAGGCGGTGAATCAGACATGGGTAATCAGAGGCGGGGAATCAGAGGCAGGAAATCAGACACGGGGAATCAGAGGCGGGGAATCAGAGCTGGGGAATTAGATGCAGGGAATCAGAGTTGGGGATTCAGAGGCGGGGAATCAGATATGGGGAAACAGAGGTGGGGAATCAGAGGTGGGCAAATAGAGGCGGGGAATCAGATATGGGGAAACAGAGGCGGGGAATCAGAGGCGTGGAAACAGAGGCGGGGAATCAGATATGGGGAATCAGAGGTGGGGAATCAGTGGTTGGGAATCAGAGGCAGGGAATCAGAGGCTGGGAATCAGATGCAGGGAATCAGATGCGGGGATCAGAGGCGGGGAATCAGAGCTGGGGAATCAGAGTTGGGGAATCAGAGGCGGGGACTTAGATATGGGGAAACAGAGGCGGGGAATCAGAGGCGGGGAAACAGAGGCGGGGAATCAGATATGGGGAATCAGAGGTGGGGAATCAGAGGCAGGGAATCAGATGTGCGGAATCAGAGATGGGCAATCAGAGGCAGGGAATCAGAATCAGAAGCAGGGAATAAGACGCGGGGAATCAGAGGCGGGGAATCAGAGCTGGGGAAGCAGAGGCAGTGAATCTGAGGCGGGGAATCAGAGGCAGGGAATCGGATGTGCGGAATCAGAGATGGGGAATCAGAGGTGGGGAATCAGAGGCGGTGAATCAGACATGGGTAATCAGAGGCGGGGAATCAGAGGCAGGAATTCAGACACGGGGAATCAGAGGTGGGGAATCAGAGCTGTGAAATTAGAGGCGGGGAATCAGAGTTGGGGATTCAGAGGCGGGGAATCAGATATGGGGAAACAGAGGCGGGGAATCAGAGGCGGGCAAATAGAGGCGGGGAATCAGATATGGGGAAACAGAGGCGGGGAATCAGAGGCGGGGAAACAGAGGCGGGGAATCAGATATGGGGAATCAGAGGTGGGGAATCAGAGGTTGGGAATCAGAGGCAGGGAATCAGAGGCTGTAAATCAGATGCAGGGAATCAGATGCGTGGAATCAGAGGCGGGGAATCAGAGCTGGGGAATCAGAGGTGGGGAATCAAAGTTGGGGAATCAGTGGCGGGGACTTAGATATTGGGAAACAGAGGCGGGGAATCAGAGGCGGTGAAGCAGAGGCGGGGAATCAGACATGGGTAATCAGAGGCGGGGAATCAGAGGCAGGAAATCAGACACGGGGAATCAGAGGCGGGGAATCAGAGCTGGGAAATTAGAGGCAGGGAATCAGAGTTGGGGATTCAGAGGCGGGGAATCAGATATGGGGAAACAGAGGCGGGGAATCAGAGGCGGGCAAATAGAGGTGGGGAATCAGATATGGGGAAACAGAGGCGTGGAATCAGAGGCGGGGAAACAGAGGCGGGGAATCAGATATGGGGAATCAGAGGTGGGGAATCAGAGGTTGGGAATCAGAGGCAGGGAATCAGAGGCTGGGAATCAGATGCAGGGAATCAGATGCGGGGAATCAGAGGCGGGGAATCAGAGCTGGGGAATCAGAGGTGGGGAATCAAAGTTGGGGAATCAGAGGCGGGGACTTAGATATGGGGAAACAGAGGTGGGGAATCAGAGGCGGGGAAACAGAGGCGGGGAATCAGATATGGGGAATCAGAGGTGGGGAATCAGAGGCAGGGAATTAGATGTGCGGAATCAGAAATGGGGAATCAGAGGCAGGGAATCAGAATCAGAAGCAGGGAATCAGAGGCCGGGAATCAGAGGCCGGAATCAGATGCCGGGAATAAGAGGCCGGGAATCAGAGTCCGGGAATCAGAGTCCGGGAATCAGAGATGGGGAATCAGAGGCGGGGAGTGAGATATGGGGAATCAGAGGCGGGGAATCACAGGCGGGGAAACAGAGGCGAGGAATCAGATATGGGGAATCAGAGGTGGCGAATCAAAGGCGGTGAATCAGAGATGGGGAATCAGAGGCGGGGAATGAGAGGCAGGGAATCAAACACGGGGAATCAGAGGTGGGGAATCAGAGCTGGGTTATCAGAGGCGGGGAATCAGAGTTGGGGAATCAGAGGCGGGGAATCAGAGCTGGGGAATCAGAGGTGGGGAATCAGAGTCGGGGAATCAGAGGCAGGGAATCGGATGTGCGGAATCGGAGGTGGGGAATCAGAGGCGGTGAATCTGAGATGGGGAATCAGAGGCGGGGAATCAGAGGCGGGGAATCAGAGGCAGGATATCAGACACGGGGATTCAGAGGCTGGGAATCAGACGGGGGGAATCAAAGGCGGGGAATCAGAGCTGGGGAATCAGAGGCAGGGAATCAGAGTTGGGGATTCAGAGGCGGGGAATCAGATATGGGGAAACAGAGGCGGGGAATCAGAGGCGGGCAAACAGAGGCGGGGAATTAGATATGGGGAATCAGAGGTTGGGAATCAGAGGTGGTGAATCAGAGATGGGGAATCACAGGCGGGGAAACAGAGGCAGGGAATAGAACGCGGGGAATCAGAGGCAGGGAATCAGAGCTGGAGTATCAGAGGCGGGGAATCATAGTTGGGAATCAGAGGCGGGGAATCAGATATGGGGAAACAGAGGCGGGGAATCAGAGGCGGGGAAACAGAGGCGGGGAATCAGATATGGGGAATCGGATGCGGGGAATCAGAGGCGGGGAATCAGAGCTGGGGAATCAGAGGCGGGGAATCAGAGTTGGTGCATCAGAGGTGGGGAATTAGATATGGGGAAACAGAGGCGGGGAATCAGAGGCAGGGAAACAGAGGCGGGGAATCAGATATGGGGAATCAGAGGTGGGGAATCAGAGGCAGGGAATCAGATGTGCGGAATCAGAGATGGGGAATCAGAGGCAGGGAATCAGAATCAGAAGCGGGGAATCAGAGGCCTGGAATCAGATGCTGGGAATAAGAGGCCGGGAATCAGAGGTGGGGAATCAGAGTCCGGGAATCAGAGATTGGGATTAAAAGGCGGGGAATGAGATATGGAGAATCAGAGGCGGGGAATCAGAGGCGGGGAAACAGAGGTGGGGTATCAGATATGGGGAATCAGAGGTGGCGAATCAAAGGCGGTGAATCAGAGATGGGGAATCAGAGGCAGGGAATCAGAGGCAGGGAATCAAACACGGGGAATCAGAGGCGGGGAATCAGAGCTGGGGAATCAGAGGCGGGGAATCAGAGTTGGGGAATCAAAGGCGGGGAATCAGATATGGGGAAACAGGGGCGGGGAATCAGAGGCGGGGAAACAGAGGCGGGGAATCAGATATGGGGAATCAGAGGTGTGGAATCAGAGGTTGGGAATCAGAGGCAGGGAATCAGAGGCGGGGAAACAGAGGCAGGGAATCAGATCTGGGGAATCAGTGGCGGGGAAGTAGAGTTGGGGAATCAGAGGCGGGGAATCAGAGGCGGGGAAACAGAGGCGGGGAATCAAACACGGGGAATCAGAGGTGGGGAATCAGAGGTTGGGAATCAGAGGCAGGGAATCAGAGGCGGGGAATCAGAGGCGGGGAATCAGGGGCAGGGAATCAGATGTGCGGAATCGGAGATGGGGAATCAGATGCAAGAAATCAGAGGCGGGGAATCAGAGGCGGGGAATAAGAGGCCGGGAATCAGATATGGTGAAACAGAGGCGGGGAATCAGAGGCGGGGAAACAGAGGCGGGGAATCAGATATGGGGAATCAGAGGTGGGGAATCAGAGTTTGGGAATCAGAGGCAGGGAATCAGAGGCTTGGAATCAGATGCAGGGAATCAGATGCGGGGAATCAGAGGCGGGGAATCAGAGCTGTGGAATCAGAGGTGGGGAATCAGAGTTGGGGAATCAGAGGCGGGGACTTAGATATTGGGAAACAGAGGCGGGGAATCAGAGGCGGGGAATCAGAGGTGGGGAATCAGACTCCGGGAATCAGAGATGGGGATTCAGAGGCGGGGAATGAGATATGGGGAATCAGAGGCGGGGAATCAGAGGCGGGGAAACAGAGGCGGGGAATCAGATATGGGGAATCAGAGGTGGGGAATCAGAGGTGGGGTATCAGTGGCAGGGAATCAGAGGCGGGAAATCAGAGGCCGCGAATCAGAGGCAGTGAATCAGAGGCGGGGAATCAGAGGCAGGGAATCGGATGTGCGGAATCAGAGATGGGGAATCAGAGGTGGGGAATCAGAGGCAGTGAATCAGACATGGGTAATCAGAGGCGGGGAATCAGAGGCAGGAAATCAGACACGGGGAATCAGAGGCGGGGAATCAGAGCTGGGGAATTAGATGCAGGGAATCAGAGTTGGGGATTCAGAGGCGGGGAATCAGATATGGGGAAACAGAGGTGGGGAATCAGAGGCTGGGAATCAGATGCAGGGAATCAGATGCGGGGATCAGAGGCGGGGAATCAGAGCTGGGGAATCAGAGGTGGGGAATCAGAGTTGGGGAATCAGAGGCGGGGCTTAGAAATGGGGAAACAGAGGCGGGGAATCAGAGGCGGGGAAACAGATGCGGGGAATCAGATATGGGGAATCAGAGGTGGGGAATCTGAGGCAGGGAATCAGATGTGCGGAATCAGAGATGGGGAATCAGAGGCAGGGAATCAGAATCAGAAGCAGGGAATAAGACGCGGGGAATCAGAGGTGGGGAATCAGAGCTGGGGAAGCAGAGGCAGTGAATCTGAGGCGGGGAATCAGAGGCAGGGAATCGGATGTGCGGAATCAGAGATGGGGAATCAGAGGTGGGGAATCAGAGGCGGTGAATCAGACATGGGTAATCAGAGGCGGGGAATCAGAGGCAGAAATTCAGACACGGGGAATCAGAGGCGGGGAATCAGAGCTGGGAAATTAGAGGCAGGGAATCAGAGTTGGGGATTCAGAGGTGGGGAATCAGATATGGGGAAACAGAGGCGGGGAATCAGAGGCGGGCAAATAGAGGCGGGGAATCAGATATGGGGAAACAGAGGCGGGGAATCAGAGGCGGGGAAACAGAGGCGGGGAATCAGATATGGGGAATCAGAGGTGGGGAATCAGAGGTTGGGAATCAGAGGCAGGGAATCAGAGGCTGGGAATCAGATGCAGGGAATCAGATGCGGGGAATCAGAGCTGGGGAATCAGAGGTGGGGAATCAAAGTTGGGGAATCAGAGGCGGGGACTTAGATATGGGGAATCAGAGGCTGGGAATCAGATATGGGGAAACAGGGGCGGGGAATCAGAGGCGGGGAAACAGAGGCGGGGAATCAGATATGGGGAATCAGAGGTGTGGAATCAGAGGTTGGGAATCAGAGCTGGGGATTCAGAGGCGGGGAATTAGAGTTGGGGAATCAGAGGAGGGGAATCAGAGGCGGGGAAACAGAGGCGGGGAATCAGATATGGGGAATCAGAGGCGGGGAATCAGAGGTTGGGAATCAGAGGCAGGGAATCAGAGGCGGGGAATCAGAGGCGGGGAATCAGAGGCAGGGAATCAGATGTGCGGAATCGGAGATGGGGAATCAGAGGCAGGGAATCAGAGGCGGGGAATCAGAGGTGGGGAATCAGAGGCCGGGAATCAGATATGGGGAAACAGAGGCGGGGAATCAGAGGCGGGGAAACAGAGGCGGGGAATCAGATATGGGGAATCAGAGGTGGGGAATCAGAGTTTGGGAATCAGAGGCAGGGAATCAGAGGCTTGGAATCAGATGCAGGGAATCAGATGCGGGGAATCAGAGGCGGGGAATCAAAGCTGGGGAATCAGAGGTGGGGAATCAGAGTTGGGGAATCAGAGGCGGGGACTTAGATATTGGGAAACAGAGGTGGGGAATCAGAGGCGGGGAAACAGAGGCGGGGAATCAGATATGGGGAATCAGAGGTGGGGAATCAGGAGCGGGGTATCAGTGGCAGGGAATCAGAGGCGGGATATCAGAGGCCGGGAATCAGAGGCGGTGAATCAGAGGCGGGGAATCAGAGGCAGGGAATCGGATGTGCGGAATCAGCGATGGGGAATCAGAGGTGGGGAATCAGAGGCGGTGAATCAGACATGGGTAATCAGAGGCGGGGAATCAGAGGCAGGAAATCAGACACGGGGAATCAGAGGCGGGGAATCAGAGCTGGGGAATTAGATGCAGGGAATCAGAGTTGGGGATTCAGAGGCGGGGAATCAGATATGGGGAAACAGAGGTGGGGAATCAGAGGTGGGCAAATAGAGGCGGGGAATCAGATATGGGGAAACAGAGGCGGGGAATCAGAGGCGTGGAAACAGAGGCGGGGAATCAGATATGGGGAATCAGAGGTGGGGAATCAGTGGTTGGGAATCAGAGGCAGGGAATCAGAGGCTGGGAATCAGATGCAGGGAATCAGATGCGGGGATCAGAGGCGGGGAATCAGAGCTGGGGAATCAGAGTTGGGGAATCAGAGGCGGGGACTTAGATATGGGGAAACAGAGGCGGGGAATCAGAGGCGGGGAAACAGAGGCGGGGAATCAGATATGGGGAATCAGAGGTGGGGAATCAGAGGCAGGGAATCAGATGTGCGGAATCAGAGATGGGCAATCAGAGGCAGGGAATCAGAATCAGAAGCAGGGAATAAGACGCGGGGAATCAGAGGCGGGGAATCAGAGCTGGGGAAGCAGAGGCAGTGAATCTGAGGCGGGGAATCAGAGGCAGGGAATCGGATGTGCGGAATCAGAGATGGGGAATCAGAGGTGGGGAATCAGAGGCGGTGAATCAGACATGGGTA
Organism: Narcine bancroftii; assembly: GCF_036971445.1. NCBI lineage: Eukaryota > Metazoa > Chordata > Chondrichthyes > Torpediniformes > Narcinidae > Narcine > Narcine bancroftii. The sequence goes on from NC_091470.1 coordinate 131,531,101, forward strand.
ATCAGAGGCGGGGAATCAGAGGCAGGAATTCAGACACGGGGAATCAGAGGTGGGGAATCAGAGCTGTGAAATTAGAGGCGGGGAATCAGAGTTGGGGATTCAGAGGCGGGGAATCAGATATGGGGAAACAGAGGCGGGGAATCAGAGGCGGGCAAATAGAGGCGGGGAATCAGATATGGGGAAACAGAGGCGGGGAATCAGAGGCGGGGAAACAGAGGCGGGGAATCAGATATGGGGAATCAGAGGTGGGGAATCAGAGGTTGGGAATCAGAGGCAGGGAATCAGAGGCTGTAAATCAGATGCAGGGAATCAGATGCGTGGAATCAGAGGCGGGGAATCAGAGCTGGGGAATCAGAGGTGGGGAATCAAAGTTGGGGAATCAGTGGCGGGGACTTAGATATTGGGAAACAGAGGCGGGGAATCAGAGGCGGTGAAGCAGAGGCGGGGAATCAGACATGGGTAATCAGAGGCGGGGAATCAGAGGCAGGAAATCAGACACGGGGAATCAGAGGCGGGGAATCAGAGCTGGGAAATTAGAGGCAGGGAATCAGAGTTGGGGATTCAGAGGCGGGGAATCAGATATGGGGAAACAGAGGCGGGGAATCAGAGGCGGGCAAATAGAGGCGGGGAATCAGATATGGGGAAACAGAGGCGTGGAATCAGAGGCGGGGAAACAGAGGCGGGGAATCAGATATGGGGAATCAGAGGTGGGGAATCAGAGGTTGGGAATCAGAGGCAGGGAATCAGAGGCTGGGAATCAGATGCAGGGAATCAGATGCGGGGAATCAGAGGCGGGGAATCAGAGCTGGGGAATCAGAGGTGGGGAATCAAAGTTGGGGAATCAGAGGCGGGGACTTAGATATGGGGAAACAGAGGTGGGGAATCAGAGGCGGGGAAACAGAGGCGGGGAATCAGATATGGGGAATCAGAGGTGGGGAATCAGAGGCAGGGAATTAGATGTGCGGAATCAGAAATGGGGAATCAGAGGCAGGGAATCAGAATCAGAAGCAGGGAATCAGAGGCCGGGAATCAGAGGCCGGAATCAGATGCCGGGAATAAGAGGCCGGGAATCAGAGTCCGGGAATCAGAGTCCGGGAATCAGAGATGGGGAATCAGAGGCGGGGAGTGAGATATGGGGAATCAGAGGCGGGGAATCACAGGCGGGGAAACAGAGGCGAGGAATCAGATATGGGGAATCAGAGGTGGCGAATCAAAGGCGGTGAATCAGAGATGGGGAATCAGAGGCGGGGAATGAGAGGCAGGGAATCAAACACGGGGAATCAGAGGTGGGGAATCAGAGCTGGGTTATCAGAGGCGGGGAATCAGAGTTGGGGAATCAGAGGCGGGGAATCAGAGCTGGGGAATCAGAGGTGGGGAATCAGAGTCGGGGAATCAGAGGCAGGGAATCGGATGTGCGGAATCGGAGGTGGGGAATCAGAGGCGGTGAATCTGAGATGGGGAATCAGAGGCGGGGAATCAGAGGCGGGGAATCAGAGGCAGGATATCAGACACGGGGATTCAGAGGCTGGGAATCAGACGGGGGGAATCAAAGGCGGGGAATCAGAGCTGGGGAATCAGAGGCAGGGAATCAGAGTTGGGGATTCAGAGGCGGGGAATCAGATATGGGGAAACAGAGGCGGGGAATCAGAGGCGGGCAAACAGAGGCGGGGAATTAGATATGGGGAATCAGAGGTTGGGAATCAGAGGTGGTGAATCAGAGATGGGGAATCACAGGCGGGGAATCAGAGGCAGGGAATAGAACGCGGGGAATCAGAGGCAGGGAATCAGAGCTGGAGTATCAGAGGCGGGGAATCATAGTTGGGAATCAGAGGCGGGGAATCAGATATGGGGAAACAGAGGCGGGGAATCAGAGGCGGGGAAACAGAGGCGGGGAATCAGATATGGGGAATCGGATGCGGGGAATCAGAGGCGGGGAATCAGAGCTGGGGAATCAGAGGCGGGGAATCAGAGTTGGTGCATCAGAGGTGGGGAATTAGATATGGGGAAACAGAGGCGGGGAATCAGAGGCGGGGAAACAGAGGCGGGGAATCAGATATGGGGAATCAGAGGTGGGGAATCAGAGGCAGGGAATCAGATGTGCGGAATCAGAGATGGGGAATCAGAGGCAGGGAATCAGAATCAGAAGCGGGGAATCAGAGGCCTGGAATCAGATGCTGGGAATAAGAGGCCGGGAATCAGAGGTGGGGAATCAGAGTCCGGGAATCAGAGATTGGGATTAAAAGGCGGGGAATGAGATATGGAGAATCAGAGGCGGGGAATCAGAGGCGGGGAAACAGAGGTGGGGTATCAGATATGGGGAATCAGAGGTGGCGAATCAAAGGCGGTGAATCAGAGATGGGGAATCAGAGGCAGGGAATCAGAGGCAGGGAATCAAACACGGGGAATCAGAGGCGGGGAATCAGAGCTGGGGAATCAGAGGCGGGGAATCAGAGTTGGGGAATCAAAGGCGGGGAATCAGATATGGGGAAACAGGGGCGGGGAATCAGAGGCGGGGAAACAGAGGCGGGGAATCAGATATGGGGAATCAGAGGTGTGGAATCAGAGGTTGGGAATCAGAGGCAGGGAATCAGAGGCGGGGAAACAGAGGCAGGGAATCAGATCTGGGGAATCAGTGGCGGGGAAGTAGAGTTGGGGAATCAGAGGCGGGGAATCAGAGGCGGGGAAACAGAGGCGGGGAATCAAACACGGGGAATCAGAGGTGGGGAATCAGAGGTTGGGAATCAGAGGCAGGGAATCAGAGGCGGGGAATCAGAGGCGGGGAATCAGGGGCAGGGAATCAGATGTGCGGAATCGGAGATGGGGAATCAGATGCAAGAAATCAGAGGCGGGGAATCAGAGGCGGGGAATAAGAGGCCGGGAATCAGATATGGTGAAACAGAGGCGGGGAATCAGAGGCGGGGAAACAGAGGCGGGGAATCAGATATGGGGAATCAGAGGTGGGGAATCAGAGTTTGGGAATCAGAGGCAGGGAATCAGAGGCTTGGAATCAGATGCAGGGAATCAGATGCGGGGAATCAGAGGCGGGGAATCAGAGCTGTGGAATCAGAGGTGGGGAATCAGAGTTGGGGAATCAGAGGCGGGGACTTAGATATTGGGAAACAGAGGCGGGGAATCAGAGGCGGGGAAACAGAGGCGGGGAATCAGAAATGGGGAATCAGAGGTTGGGAATCAGAGGCAGGGGATCAGATGTGCGGAATCAGAGATGGGGAATCAAAGGCAGGGAATCAGAATCAGAAGCAGGGAATCAGAGGCCGGGAATCAGAGGCCGGAATCAGATGCCGGGAATAAGAGGCCGGGAATCAGAGGTGGGGAATCAGAGTCCGGGAATCAGAGATGGGGATTCAGAGGCGGGGAATGAGATATGGGGAATCAGAGGCTGGGAATCAGACGGGGGGAATCAAAGGCGGGGAATCAGAGCTGGGGAATCAGAGGCAGGGAATCAGAGTTGGGGATTCAGAGGCGGGGAATCAGATATGGGGAAACAGAGGCGGGGAATCAGAGGCGGGCAAACAGAGGCGGGGAATTAGATATGGGGAATCAGAGGTGGGGAATCAGAGGCAGGGAATAGAACGCGGGGAATCAGAGGCAGGGAATCAGAGCTGGGGAATCAGAGGCGGGGAATCATAGTGGGAATCAGAGGCGGGGAATCAGATATGGGGAAACAGAGGCGGGGAATCAGAGGCGGGGAAACAGAGGCGGGGAATCAGATATGGGGAATCGGATGCGGGGAATCAGATGCGGGGAATCAGAGCTGGGGAATCAGAGGCGGGGAATCAGAGTTGGTGCATCAGAGGTGGGGAATTAGATATGGGGAAACAGAGGCGGGGAATCAGAGGCGGGGAAACAGAGGCGGGGAATCAGATATGGGGAATCAGAGGTGGGGAATCAGAGGCAGGGAATCAGATGTGCGGAATCAGAGATGGGGAATCAGAGGCAGGGAATCAGAATCAGAAGCGGGGAATCAGAGGCCTGGAATCAGATGCTGGGAATAAGAGGCCGGGAATCAGAGGTGGGGAATCAGAGTCCGGGAATCAGAGATTGGGATTAAAAGGCGGGGAATGAGATATGGAGAATCAGAGGCGGGGAATCAGAGGCGGGGAAACAGAGGTGGGGAATCAGATATGGGGAATCAGTGGTGGCGAATCAAAGGCGGTGAATCAGAGATGGGGAATCAGAGGCGGGGAATCAGAGGCAGGGAATCAAACACGGGGAATCAGAGGCGGGGAATCAGAGCTGGGGAATCAGAGGCGGGGAATCAGAGTTGGGGAATCAGAGGCGGGGAATCAGATATGGGGAAACAGGGGCGGGGAATCAGAGGCGGGGAAACAGAGGTGGGGAATCAGAGGCAGGGAATCAGACGCGGGGAATCAGAGGCAGGGAATCAGATGTGCGGAATCGGAGATGGGGAATCAGATGCAAGAAATCAGAGGCGGGGAATCAGAGGCGGGGAATCAGAGGCCGGGAATCAGATATGGTGAAACAGAGGCGGGGAATCAGAGGCGGGGAAACAGAGGCGGGGAATCAGATATGGGGAATCAGAGGTGGGGAATCAGAGTTTGGGAATCAGAGGCATGGAATCAGAGGCTTGGAATCAGATGCAGGGAATCAGATGCGGGGAATCAGAGGCGGGGAATCAGAGCTGTGGAATCAGAGGTGGTGAATCAGAGTTGGGGAATCAGAGGCGGGGACTTAGATATTGGGAAACAGAGGCGGGGAATCAGAGGCGAGGAAACAGAGGCGGGGAATCAGAAATGGGGAATCAGAGGTTGGGAATCAGAGGCAGGGGATCAGATGTGCGGAATCAGAGATGGGGAATCAAAGGCAGGGAATCAGAATCAGAAGCAGGGAATCAGAGGCCGGGAATCAGAGGCCGGAATCAGATGCCGGGAATAAGAGGCCGGGAATCAGAGATGGGGATTCAGAGGCGGGGAATGAGATATGGGGAATCAGAGGCGGGGAATCAGAGGCGGGGAAACAGAGGCGGGGAATCAGATATGGGGAATCAAAGGTAGGGAATCAGGGGCGGGGTATCAGTGGCAGGGAATCAGAGGCGGGAAATCAGAGGCCGGGAATCAGAGGCGGTGAATCAGAGGCGGTGAATCAGAGGCAGGGAATCGGATGTGCGGAATCAGAGATGGGGAATCAGAGGTGGGGAATCAGAGGCGGTGAATCAGACATGGGTAATCAGAGGCGGGGAATCAGAGGCAGGAAATCAGACACGGGGAATCAGAGGCGGGGAATTAGAGCTGGGGAATTAGATGCAGGGAATCAGAGTTGGGGATTCAGAGGCGGGGAATCAGATATGGGGAAATAGAGGTGGGGAACCAGAGTTGGGCAAATAGAGGCGGGGAATCCGATATGGGGAAACAGAGGCGGGGATTCAGAGGCGTGGAAACAGAGGCGGGGAATCAGATATGGGGAATCAGAGGTGGGGAATCAGAGGTTGGGAATCAGAGGCAGGGAATCAGAGGCTGGGAATCAGATGCAGGGAATCAGATGCGGGGATCAGAGGCGGGGAATCAGAGCTGGGGAATCAGAGGTGGCGAATCAGAGTTGGGGAATCAGAGGCGGGGACTTAGATATGGGGAAACAGAGGCGGGGAATCAGAGGCGGGAAACAGAGGCGGGGAATCAGATATTGTGAATCAGAGATGGGGAATCAGAGGCAGGGAATCAGAATCAGAAGCGGGGAATCAGAGGCCTGGAATCAGATGCTGGGAATAAGAGGCCGGGAATCAGAGGTGGGGAATCAGAGTCCGGGAATCAGAGATTGGGATTAAAAGGCGGGGAATGAGATATGGAGAATCAGAGGCGGGGAATCAGAGGCGGGGAAACAGAGGTGGGGAATCAGATATGGGGAATCAGAGGTGGCGAATCAAAGGCGGTGAATCAGAGATGGGGAATCAGAGGCAGGGAATCAGAGGCAGGGAATCAAACACGGGGAATCAGAGGCGGGGAATCAGAGCTGGGGAATCAGAGGCGGGGAATCAGAGTTGGGGAATCAAAGGCGGGGAATCAGATATGGGGAAACAGGGGCGGGGAATCAGAGGCGGGGAAACAGAGGCGGGGAATCAGATATGGGGAATCAGAGGTGTGGAATCAGAGGTTGGGAATCAGAGGCAGGGAATCAGAGGCGGGGTAACAGAGGCAGGGAATCAGATCTGGGGAATCAGTGGCGGGGAAGTAGAGTTGTGGAATCAGAGGCGGGGAATCAGAGGCGGGGAAACAGAGGCGGGGAATCAAACACGGGGAATCAGAGGTGGGGAATCAGAGGTTGGGAATCAGAGGCAGGGAATCAGAGGCGGGGAATCAGAGGCGGGGAATCAGAGGCAGGGAATCAGATGTGCGGAATCGGAGATGGGGAATCAGATGCAAGAAATCAGAGGCGGGGAATCAGAGGCGGGGAATCAGAGGCCGGGAATCAGATATGGTGAAACAGAGGCGGGGAATCAGAGGCGGGGAAACAGAGGCGGGGAATCAGATATGGGGAATCAGAGGTGGGGAATCAGAGTTTGGGAATCAGAGGCAGGGAATCAGAGGCTTGGAATCAGATGCAGGGAATCAGATGCGGGGAATCAGAGGCGGGGAATCAGAGCTGTGGAATCAGAGGTGGGGAATCACAGTTGGGGAATCAGAGGCGGGGACTTAGATATTGGGAAACAGAGGCGGGGAATCACAGGCGGGGAAACAGAGGCGGGGAATCAGAAATGGGGAATCAGAGGTTGGGAATCAGAGGCAGGGGATCAGATGTGCGGTATCAGAGATGGGGAATCAAAGGCAGGGAATCAGAATCAGAAGCAGGGAATCAGAGGCCGGGAATCAGAGGCCGGAATCAGATGCCGGGAATAAGAGGCCGGGAATCAGAGGTAGGGAATCAGAGTCCGGGAATCAGAGATGGGGATTCAGAGGCGGGGAATGAGATATGGGGAATCAGAGGCTGGGAATCAGACGGGGGGAATCAAAGGCGGGGAATCAGAGTTGGGGAATCAGAGGCAGGGAATCAGAGTTGGGGATTCAGAGGCGGGGAATCAGATATGGGGAAACAGAGGCGGGGAATCAGAGGCGGGCAAACAGAGGCGTGGAATTAGATATGGGGAATCAGAGGTGGGGAATCAGAGGTGGTGAATCAGAGATGGGGAATCACAGGCGGGGAATCAGAGGCAGGGAATCAGAGCTGGGGAATCAGAGGCGGGGAACCATAGTGGGAATCAGAGGCGGGGAATCAGATATGGGGAAACAGAGGCGGGGAATCAGAGGCGGGGAAACAGAGGCGGGGAATCAGATATGGGGAATCGGATGCGGGGAATCAGAGGCGGGGAATCAGAGCTGGGGAATCAGAGGCGGGGAATCAGAGTTGGTGCATCAGAGGTGGGGAATTAGATATGGGGAAACAGAGGCGGGGAATCAGAGGCGGGGAAACAGAGGCGGGGAATCAGATATGGGGAATAAGAGGTGGGGAATCAGAGGCAGGGAATCAGATGTGCGGAATCAGAGATGGGGAATCAGAGGCAGGGAATCAGAATCAGAAGCAGGGAATCAGAGGCCTGGAATCAGATGCTGGGAATAAGAGGCCGGGAATCAGAGGTGGGGAATCAGAGTCCGGGAATCAGAGATTGGGATTAAAAGGCGGAGAATGATATATGGAGAATCAGAGGCGGGGAAACAGAGGTGGGGAATCAGATATGGGGAATCAGTGGTGGCGAATCAAAGGCGGTGAATCAGAGATGGGGAATCAGAGGCAGGGAATCAGAGGCAGGGAATCAAACACGGGGAATCAGAGGCGGGGAATCAGAGCTGGGGAATCAGAGGCGGGGAATCAGAGTTGGGGAATCAAAGGCGGGGAATCAGATATGGGGAAACAGGGGCGGGGAATCAGAGGCGTGGAAACAGAGGCGGGGAATCAGATATGGGGAATCAGAGGTGTGGAATCAGAGGTTCGGAATCAGAGGCAGGGAATCAGAGGCGGGGAAACAGAGGCAGGGAATCAGATCTGGGGAATCAGTGGCGGGGAAGTAGAGTTGGGGAATCAGAGGCGGGGAATCAGAGGCGGGGAAACAGAGGCGGGGAATCAAACACGGGGAATCAGAGGTGGGGAATCAGAGGTTGGGAATCAGAGGCAGGGAATCAGAGGCGGGGAATCAGAGGCGGGGAATCAGAGGCAGGGAATCAGATGTGCGGAATCGGAGATGGGGAATCAGATGCAAGAAATCAGAGGCGGGGAATCAGAGGCGGGGAATCAGAGGCCGGGAATCAGATATGGTGAAACAGAGGCGGGGAATCAGAGGCGGGGAAACAGAGGCGGGGAATCAGATATGGGGAATCAGAGGTGGGGAATCAGAGTTTGGGAATCAGAGGCAGGGAATCAGAGGCTTGGAATCAGATGCAGGGAATCACATGCGGGGAATCAGAGGCGGGGAATCAGAGCTGTGGAATCAGAGGTGGGGAATCAGAGTTGGGGAATCAGAGGCGGGGACTTAGATATTGGGAAACAGAGGCGGGGAATCAGAGGCGGGGAAACAGAGGCGGGGAATCAGAAATGGGGAATCAGAGGTTGGGAATCAGAGGCAGGGGATCAGATGTGCGGAATCAGAGATGGGGAATCAAAGGCACGGAATCAGAATCAGAAGCAGGGAATCAGAGGCCGGGAATCAGAGGCCGGAATCAGATGCCGGGAATAAGAGGCCGGGAATCAGAGGTGGGGAATCAGAGTCCGGGAATCAGAGATGGGGATTCAGAGGCGGGGAATGAGATATGGGGAATCAGAGGCTGGGAATCAGACGGGGGGAATCAAAGGCGGGGAATCAGAGCTGGGGAATCAGAGGCAGGGAATCAGAGTTGGGGATTCAGAGGCGGGGAATCAGATATGGGGAAACAGAGGCGGGGAATCAGAGGCGGGCAAACAGAGGCGGGGAATTAGATATGGGGAATCAGAGGTGGGGAATCAGAGGTGGTGAATCAGAGATGGGGAATCACAGGCGGGGAATCAGAGGCAGGGAATCAGAGCTGGGGAATCAGAGGCGGGGAACCATAGTGGGAATCAGAGGCGGGGAATCAGATATGGGGAAACAGAGGCGGGGAATCAGAGGCGGGGAAACAGAGGCGGGGAATCAGATATGGGGAATCGGATGCGGGGAATCAGAGGCGGGGAATCAGAGCTGGGGAATCAGAGGCGGGGAATCAGAGTTGGTGCATCAGAGGTGGGGAATTAGATATGGGGAAACAGAGGCGGGGAATCAGAGGCGGGGAAACAGAGGCGGGGAATCAGATATGGGGAATCAGAGGTGGGGAATCAGAGGCAGGGAATCAGATGTGCGGAATCAGAGATGGGGAATCAGAGGCAGGGAATCAGAATCAGAAGCAGGGAATCAGAGGCCTGGAATCAGATGCTGGGAATAAGAGGCCGGGAATCAGAGGTGGGGAATCAGAGTCCGGGAATCAGAGATTGGGATTAAAAGGCGGGGAATGATATATGGAGAATCAGAGGCGGGGAAACAGAGGTGGGGAATCAGATATGGGGAATCAGTGGTGGCGAATCAAAGGCGGTGAATCAGAGATGGGGAATCAGAGGCAGGGAATCAGAGGCAGGGAATCAAACACGGGGAATCAGAGGCGGGGAATCAGAGCTGGGGAATCAGAGGCGGGGAATCAGAGTTGGGGAATCAAAGGCGGGGAATCAGATATGGGGAAACAGGGGCGGGGAATCAGAGGCGTGGAAACAGAGGCGGGGAATCAGATATGGGGAATCAGAGGTGTGGAATCAGAGGTTCGGAATCAGAGGCAGGGAATCAGAGGCGGGGAAACAGAGGCAGGGAATCAGATCTGGGGAATCAGTGGCGGGGAAGTAGAGTTGGGGAATCAGAGGCGGGGAATCAGAGGCGGGGAAACAGAGGCGGGGAATCAAACACGGGGAATCAGAGGTGGGGAATCAGAGGTTGGGAATCAGAGGCAGGGAATCAGAGGCGGGGAATCAGAGGAGGGGAATCAGAGGCAGGGAATCAGATGTGCGGAATCGGAGATGGGGAATCAGATGCAAGAAATCAGAGGCGGGGAATCAGAGGCGGGGAATCAGAGGCCGGGAATCAGATATGGTGAAACAGAGGCGGGGAATCAGAGGCGGGGAAACAGAGGCGGGGAATCAGATATGGGGAATCAGAGGTGGGGAATCAGAGTTTGGGAATCAGATGCAGGGAATCAGATGCGGGGAATCAGAGGCGGGGAATCAGAGCTGTGGAATCAGAGGTGGGGAATCAGAGTTGGGGAATCAGAGGCGGGGACTTAGATATTGGGAAACAGAGGCGGGGAATCAGAGGCGGGGAAACAGAGGCGGGGAATCAGAAATGGGGAATCAGAGGTTGGGAATCAGAGGCAGGGGATCAGATGTGCGGAATCAGAGATGGGGAATCAAAGGCACGGAATCAGAATCAGAAGCAGGGAATCAGAGGCCGGGAATCAGAGGCCGGAATCAGATGCCGGGAATAAGAGGCCGGGAATCAGAGGTGGGGAATCAGAGTCCGGGAATCAGAGATGGGGATTCAGAGGCGGGGAATGAGATATGGGGAATCAGAGGCTGGGAATCAGACGGGGGGAATCAAAGGCGGGGAATCAGAGCTGGGGAATCAGAGGCAGGGAATCAGAGTTGGGGATTCAGAGGCGGGGAATCAGATATGGGGAAACAGAGGCGGGGAATCAGAGGCGGGCAAACAGAGGCGGGGAATTAGATATGGGGAATCAGAGGTGGGGAATCAGAGGTGGTGAATCAGAGATGGGGAATCACAGGCGGGGAATCAGAGGCAGGGAATAGAACGCGGGGAATCAGAGGCAGGGAATCAGAGCTGGGGAATCAGAGGCGGGGAATCATAGTGGGAATCAGAGGCGGGGAATCAGATATGGGGAAAAAGAGGCGGGGAATCAGAGGCGGGGAAACAGAGGCGGGGAATCAGATATGGGGAATCGGATGCGGGGAATCAGAGGCGGGGAATCAGAGCTGGGGAATCAGAGGTGGGGAATCAGAGTTGGTGCATCAGAGGTGGGGAATTAGATATGGGGAAACAGAGGCTTGGAATCAGAGGCGGGGAAACAGAGGCGGGGAATCAGATATGGGGAATCAGAGGTGGGGAATCAGAGGCAGGGAAACAGATGTGCGGAATCAGAGATGGGGAATCAGAGGCAGGGAATCAGAATCAGAAGCGGGGAATCAGAGGCCTGGAATCAGATGCTGGGAATAAGAGGCCGGGAATCAGAGGTGGGGAATCAGAGTCCGGGAATCAGAGATTGGGATTAAAAGGCGGGGAATGAGATATGGAGAATCAGAGGCGGGGAATCAGATATGGGGAATCAGTGGTGGCGAATCAAAGGCGGTGAATCAGAGATGGGGAATCAGAGGCGGGGAATCAGAACTGGGGAATCAGAGGCGGGGAATCAGATTTGGGGAATCAGAGGCGGGGAATCAGATATGGGGAAACAGGGGCGGGGAATCAGAGGCGGGGAAACAGAGGCGGGGAATCAGATATGGGGAATCAGAGGTGTGGAATCAGAGGTTGGGAATCAGAGGCAGGGAATCAGAGGCGGGGAAACAGAGGCAGGGAATCAGATCTGGGGAATCAGTGGCGGGGAAGTAGAGTTGGGGAATCAGAGGCGGGGAATCAGAGGCGGGGAAACAGAGGCGGGGAATAAAACACGGGGAATCAGAGGTGGGGAATCAGAGGTTGGGAATCAGAGGCAGGGAATCAGAGGCGGGGAATCAGAGGCGGGGAATCAGAGGCAGGGAATCAGATGTGCGGAATCGGAGATGGGGAATCAGATGCAAGAAATCAGAGGCGGGGAATCAGAGGCGGGGAATCAGAGGCCGGGAATCAGATATGGTGAAACAGAGGCGGGGAATCAGAGGCGGGGAAACAGAGGCGGGGAATCAGATATGGGGAATCAGAGGTGGGGAATCAGAGTTTGGGAATCAGAGGCATGGAATCAGAGGCTTGGAATCAGATGCAGGGAATCAGATGCGGGGAATCAGAGGCGTGGAATCAGATCTGGGGAATCAGTGGCGGGGAAGTAGAGTTGGGGAATCAGAGGCGGGGAATCAGAGGCGGGGAAACAGAGGCGGGGAATCAAACACGGGGAATCAGAGGTGGGGAATCAGAGGTTGGGAATCAGAGGCAGGGAATCAGAGGCGGGGAATCAGAGGCGGGGAATCAGAGGCAGGGAATCAGATGTGCGGAATCGGAGATGGGGAATCAGATGCAAGAAATCAGAGGCGGGGAATCAGAGGCGGGGAATCAGAGGCCGGGAATCAGATATGGTGAAACAGAGGCGGGGAATCAGAGGCGGGGAAACAGAGGCGGGGAATCAGATATGGGGAATCAGAGGTGGGGAATCAGAGTTTGGGAATCAGAGGCATGGAATCAGAGGCTTGGAATCAGATGCAGGGAATCAGATGCGGGGAATCAGAGGCGGGGAATCAGAGCTGTGGAATCAGAGGTGGTGAATCAGAGTTGGGGAATCAGAGGCGGGGACTTAGATATTGGGAAACAGAGGCGGGGAATCAGAAATGGGGAATCAGAGGTTGGGAATCAGAGGCAGGGGATCAGATGTGCGGAATCAGAGATGGGGAATCAAAGGCAGGGAATCAGAATCAGAAGCAGGGAATCAGAGGCCGGGAATCAGAGGCCGGAATCAGATGCCGGGAATAAGAGGCCGGGAATCAGAGGTGGGGAATCAGAGTCCGGGAATCAGAGATGGGGATTCAGAGGCGGGGAATGAGATATGGGGAATCAGAGGCGGGGAATCAGAGGCGGGGAAACAGAGGCGGGGAATCAGATATGGGGAATCAAAGGTAGGGAATCAGGGGCGGGGTATCAGTGGCAGGGAATCAGAGGCGGGAAATCAGAGGCCGGGAATCAGAGGCGGTGAATCAGAGGCGGTGAATCAGAGGCAGGGAATCGGATGTGCGGAATCAGAGATGGGGAATCAGAGGTGGGGAATCAGAGGCGGTGAATCAGACATGGGTAATCAGAGGCGGGGAATCAGAGGCAGGAAATCAGACACGGGGAATCAGAGGCGGGGAATTAGAGCTGGGGAATTAGATGCAGGTAATCAGAGTTGGGGATTCAGAGGCGGGGAATCAGATATGGGGAAATAGAGGTGGGGAACCAGAGTTGGGCAAATAGAGGCGGGGAATCCGATATGGGGAAACAGAGGCGGGGATTCAGAGGCGTGGAAACAGAGGCAGGGAATCAGATATGGGGAATCAGAGGTGGGGAATCAGAGGTTGGGAATCAGAGGCAGGGAATCAGAGGCTGGGAATCAGATGCAGGGAATCAGATGCGGGGATCAGAGGCGGGGAATCAGAGCTGGGGAATCAGAGGTGGCGAATCAGAGTTGGGGAATCAGAGGCGGGGACTTAGATATGGGGAAACAGAGGCGGGGAATCAGAGGCGGGAGACAGAGGCGGGGAATCAGATATTGTGAATCAGAGATGGGGAATCAGAGGCAGGGAATCAGAATCAGAAGCGGGGAATCAGAGGCCTGGAATCAGATGCTGGGAATAAGAGGCCGGGAATCAGAGGTGGGGAATCAGAGTCCGGGAATCAGAGATTGGGATTAAAAGGCGGGGAATGAGATATGGAGAATCAGAGGCGGGGAATCAGAGGCGGGGAAACAGAGGTGGGGAATCAGATATGGGGAATCAGAGGTGGCGAATCAAAGTCGGTGAATCAGAGATGGGGAATCAGAGGCAGGGAATCAGAGGCAGGGAATCAAACACGGGGAATCAGAGGCGGGGAATCAGAGCTGGGGAATCAGAGGCGGGGAATCAGAGTTGGGGAATCAAAGGCGGGGAATCATATATGGGGAAACAGGGGCGGGGAATCAGAGGCGGGGAAACAGAGGCGGGGAATCAGATATGGGGAATCAGTGGCGGGGAAGTAGAGTTGGGGAATCAGAGGCAGGGAATCAGAGGCGGGGAAACAGAGGCGGGGAATCAAACACGGGGAATCAGAGGTGGGGAATCAGAGGTTGGGAATCAGAGGCAGGGAATCAGAGCCGGGGAATCAGAGGCGGGGAATCAGAGGCAGGGAATCAGATGTGCGGAATCGGAGATGGGGAATCAGATGCAAGAAATCAGAGGCGGGGAATCAGAGGCCGGGAATCAGATATGGTGAAACAGAGGCGGGGAATCAGAGGCGGGGAAACAGAGGCGGGGAATCAGATATGGGGAATCAGAGGTGGGGAATCAGAGTTTGGGAATCAGAGGCAGGGAATCAGAGGCTTGGAATCAGATGCAGGGAATCAGATGCGGGGAATCAGAGGCGGGGAATCAGAGCTGTGGAATCAGAGGTGGGGAATCAGAGTTGGGGAATCAGAGGCAGGGGATCAGATGTGCGGAATCAGAGATGGGGAATCAAAGGCAGGGAATCAGAATCAGAAGCAGGGAATCAGAGGCCGGGAATCAGAGGCCGGAATCAGATGCCGGGAATAAGAGGCCGGGAATCAGAGGTGGGGAATCAGAGTCCGGGAATCAGAGATGGGGATTCAGAGGCGGGGAATGAGATATGGGGAATCAGAGGCTGGGAATCAGACGGGGGGAATCAAAGGCGGGGAATCAGAGCTGGGGAATCAGAGGCAGGGAATCAGAGTTGGGGATTCAGAGGCGGGGAATCAGATATGGGGAAACAGAGGCGGGGAATCAGAGGCGGGCAAACAGAGGCGGGGAATTAGATATGGGGAATCAGAGGTGGGGAATCAGAGGTGGTGAATCAGAGATGGGGAATCACAGGCGGGGAATCAGAGGCAGGGAATAGAACGCGGGGAATCAGAGGCAGTGAATCAGAGCTGGGGAATCAGAGGCGGGGAATCATAGTGGGAATCAGAGGCGGGGAATCAGATATGGGGAAACAGAGGCGGGGAATCAGAGGCGGGGAAACAGAGGCGGGGAATCAGATATGGGGAATAGGATGCGGGGAATCAGAGGCGGGGAATCAGAGCTGGGGAATCAGAGGCGGGGAATCAGAGTTGGTGCATCAGAGGTGGGGAATTAGATATGGGGAAACAGAGGCGGGGAATCAGAGGCGGGGAAACAGAGGCGGGGAATCAGATATGGGGAATCAGAGGTGGGGAATCAGAGGCAGGGAATCAGATGTGCGGAATCAGAGATGGGGAATCAGAGGCAGGGAATCAGAATCAGAAGCGGGGAATCAGAGGCCTGGAATCAGATGCTGGGAATAAGAGGCCGGGAATCAGAGGTGGGGAATCAGAGTCCGGGAATCAGAGATTGGGATTAAAAGGCGGGGAATGAGATATGGAGAATCAGAGGCGGGGAATCAGAGGCGGGGAAACAGAGGTGGGGAATCAGATATGGGGAATCAGTGGTGGCGAATCAGAGGCGGGGAATCAGAGGCAGGGAATCAAACACGGGGAATCAGAGGCGGGGAATCAGAGCTGGGGAATCAGAGGCGGGGAATCAGAGTTGGGGAATCAGAGGCGGGGAATCAGATATGGGGAAACAGGGTCCGGGAATCAGAGGCGGGGAAACAGAGGCGGGGAATCAGATATGGGGAATCAGAGGTTGGGAATCAGAGGCAGGGAATCAGAGGCGGGGAAACAGAGGCAGGGAATCAGATCTGGGGAATCAGTGGCGGGGAAGTAGAGTTGGGGAATCAGAGGCGGGGAATCAGAGGCAGGGAAACAGAGGCGGGGAATCAAACACGGGGAATCAGAGGTGGGGAATCAGAGGTTGGGAATCAGAGGCAGGGAATCAGAGGCGGGGAATCAGAGGCGGGGAATCAGAGGCAGGGAATCAGATGTGCGGAATCGGAGATGGGGAATCAGAGGCGGGGAATCAGAGGCGGGGAATCAGAGGCCGGGAATCAGATATGGTGAAACAGAGGCGGGGAATCAGAGGCGGGGAAACAGAGGCGGGGAATCAGATATGGGGAATCAGAGGTGGGGAATCAGAGTTTGGGAATCAGAGGCATGGAATCAGAGGCTTGGAATCAGATGCAGGGAATCAGATGCGGGGAATCAGAGGCGGGGAATCAGAGCTGTGGAATCAGAGGTGGTGAATCAGAGTTGGGGAATCAGAGGCGGGGACTTAGATATTGGGAAACAGAGGCGGGGAATCAGAGGCGAGGAAACAGAGGCGGGGAATCAGAAATGGGGAATCAAAGGTAGGGAATCAGAATCAGAAGCAGGGAATCAGAGGCCGGGAATCAGAGGCCGGAATCAGATGCCGGGAATAAGAGGCCGGGAATCAGAGGTGGGGAATCAGAGTCCGGGAATCAGAGATGGGGATTCAGAGGCGGGGAATGAGATATGGGGAATCAGAGGCGGGGAATCAGAGGCGGGGAAACAGAGGCGGGGAATCAGATATGGGGAATCAAAGGTAGGGAATCAGGGGCGGGGTATCAGTGGCAGGGAATCAGAGGCGGGAAATCAGAGGCCGGGAATCAGAGGCGGTGAATCAGAGGCGGTGAATCAGAGGCAGGGAATCGGATGTGCGGAATCAGAGATGGGGAATCAGAGGTGGGGAATCAGAGGCGGTGAATCAGACATGGGTAATCAGAGGCGGGGAATCAGAGGCAGGAAATCAGACACGGGGAATCAGAGGCGGGGAATTAGAGCTGGGGAATTAGATGCAGGGAATCAGAGTTGGGGATTCAGAGGCGGGGAATCAGATATGGGGAAATAGAGGTGGGGAACCAGAGTTGGGCAAATAGAGGCGGGGAATCCGATATGGGGAAACAGAGGCGGGGATTCAGAGGCGTGGAAACAGAGGCGGTGAATCAGATATGGGGAATCAGAGGTGGGGAATCAGAGGTTGGGAATCAGAGGCAGGGAATCAGAGGCTGGGAATCAGATGCAGGGAATCAGAAGTACGGAATCAGAGATGGGGAATCAGAGGCAGGGAATCAGAATCAGAAGCGGGGAATCAGAGGCCTGGAATCAGATGCTGGGAATAAGAGGCCGGGAATCAGAGGCGGGGAATCAGAGGCGGGGAAACAGAGGTGGGGAAACAGATATGGGGAATCAGTTGTGGCGAATCAAAGGCGGTGAATCAGAGATGGGGAATCAGAGGCGGGGAATCAGAGGCAGGGAATCAAACACGGGGAATCAGAGGCGGGGAATCAGAGCTGGGGAATCAGAGGCGGGGAATCAGAGTTGGGGAATCAGAGGCGGGGAATCAGATATGGGGAAACAGGGGCGGGGAATCAGAGGCGGGGAAACAGAGGCGGGGAATCAGATATGGGGAATCAGAGGTGTGGAATCAGAGGTTGGGAATCAGAGGCAGGGAATCAGAGGCGGGGAAACAGGGGCAGGGAATCAGATCTGGGGAATCAGTGGCGGGGAAGTAGAGTTGGGGAATCAGAGGCGGGGAATCAGAGGCGGGGAAACAGAGGCGGGGAATCAAACACGGGGAATCAGAGGTGGGGAATCAGAGGTTGGGAATCAGAGGCAGGGAATCAGAGGCGGGGAATCAGAGGCGGGGAATCAGAGGCAGGGAATCAGATGTGCGGAATCGGAGATGGGGAATCAGATGCAAGAAATCAGAGGCGGGGAATCAGAGGCGGGGAATCAGAGGCCGGGAATCAGATATGGTGAAACAGATGCGGGGAATCAGAGGTGGGGAAACAGAGGCGGGGAATCAGATATGGGGAATCAGAGGTGGGGAATCAGAGTTTGGGAATCAGAGGCATGGAATCAGAGGCTTGGAATCAGATGCAGGGAATCAGATGCTGGGAATCAGAGGCGGGGAATCAGAGCTGTGGAATCAGAGGTGGTGAATCAGAGTTGGGGAATCAGAGGCGGGGACTTAGATATTGGGAAACAGAGGCGGGGAATCAGAGGCGAGGAAACAGAGGTGGGGAATCAGAAATGGGGAATCAGAGGTTGGGAATCAGAGGCAGGGGATCAGATGTGCGGAATCAGAGATGGGGAATCAAAGGCAGGGAATCAGAATCAGTAGCAGGGAATCAGAGGCCGGGAATCAGAGGCCGGAATCAGATGCCGGGAATAAGAGGCCGGGAATCAGAGGTGGGGAATCAGAGTCCGGGAATCAGAGATGGGGATTCAGAGGCGGGGAATGAGATATGGGGAATCAGAGGCGGGGAATCAGAGGCGGGGAATCAGAGGCGGGGAATCAGATATGGGGAATCAAAGGTAGGGAATCAGGGGCGGGGTATCAGTGGCAGGGAATCAGAGGCGGGAAATCAGAGGCCGGGAATCAGAGGCGGTGAATCAGAGGCGGTGAATCAGAGGCAGGGAATCGGATGTGCGGAATCAGAGATGGGGAATCAGAGGTGGGGAATCAGAGGCGGTGAATCAGACATGGGTAATCAGAGGCGGGGAATCAGAGGCAGGAAATCAGACACGGGGAATCAGAGGCGAGGAATTAGAGCTGGGGAATTAGATGCAGGGAATCAGAGTTGGGGATTCAGAGGCGGGGAATCAGATATGGGGAAATAGAGGTGGGGAACCAGAGTTGGGCAAATAGAGGCGGGGAATCCGATATGGGGAAACAGAGGCGGGGATTCAGAGGCGTGGAAACAGAGGCGGGGAATCAGATATGGGGAATCAGAGGTGGGGAATCAGAGGTTGGGAATCAGAGGCAGGGAATCAGAGGCTGGGAATCAGATGCAGGGAATCAGATGCGGGGATCAGAGGCGGGGAATCAGAGCTGGGGAATCAGAGGTGGGGAATCAGAGGCGGGGAATCAGAGGCGGGGACTTAGATATGGGGAAACAGAGGCGGGGAATAGAGGCGGGAAACAGAGGCGGGGAATCAGATATTGTGAATCAGAGGTAGGGAATCAGAGGCAGGGAATCAGATGTGCGGAATCAGAGATGGGGAATCAGAGGCAGGGAATCAGAATCAGAAGCAGGGAATAAGACGCGGGGAATCAGAGGCGGGGAATCAGAGCTGGGGAAGCAGAGGCAGTAAATCAGAGGCAGGGAATCAGAGGCTGGGAATCAGATGCAGGGAATCAGATGCGGGGATCAGAGGCGGGGAATCAGAGCTGGGGAATCAGAGGTGGGGAATCAGAGTTGGGGAATCAGATGCGGGGACTTAGATATGGGGAAACAGAGGCGGGGAATCAGAGGCGGGAAACAGAGGCGGGGAATCAGATATTGTGAATCAGAGGTGGGGAATCAGAGGCAGGGAATCAGATGTGCGGAATCAGAGATGGGGAATCAGAGGCAGGGAATCAGAATCAGAAGCAGGGAATAAGACGCGGGGAATCAGAGGCGGGGAATCAGAGCTGGGGAAGCAGAGGCAGTGAATCAGAGGCTGGGATTCAGAGGCAGGGAATCGGATGTGCGGAATCAGAGATGGGGAATCAGAGGTGGGGAATCAGAGGCGGTGAATCAGACATGGGTAATCAGAGGCGGGGAATCAGAGGCAGGAAATCAGACACGGGGAATCAGAGGCGGGGAATCAGAGCTGGGAAATTAGAGGCAGGGAATCAGAGTTGGGGATTCAGAGGCGGGGAATCAGATATGGGGAAAGAGAGGCGGGGAATCAGATATGGGGAAACAGAGGCGGGGAATCAGAGGCGGGGACTTAGATATGGGGAAACAGGGGCGGGGAATCAGAGGCGGGGAAACAGAGGCGGGGAATCAGATATGGGGAATCAGAGGTGTGGAATCAGATGTTGGGAATCAGAGGCAGGGAAACAGAGGCGGGGAAACAGAGGCGGGGAATCAGATATGGGGAATCAGAGGTGGCGAATCAAAGGCGGTGAAACAGAGATGGGGAATCAGGGCAGGGAATCAGAGGCAGGGAATCAAACACGGGGAATCAGAGCTGGGGAATCAGAGGCGGGGAATTAGAGTTGGGGAATCAGAGGAGGGGAATCAGAGGCGGGGAAACGGAGGCGGGGAATCAGATATGGGGAATCAGAGGTGGGGAATCAGAGGTTGGGAATCAGAGGCAGGGAATCAGAGGCGGGGAATCAGAGGCAGGGAATCAGAGGCAGGGAATCAGATGTGCGGAATCGGAGATGGGGAATCAGAGGCAGGGAATCAGAGGCGGGGAATCAGAGGTGGGGAATCAGAGGCCGGGAATCAGATATGGGGAAACAGAGGCGGGGAATCAGAGGCGGGGAAACAGAGGCGGGGAATCAGATATGGGGAATCAGAGGTGGGGAATCAGAGGTTGGGAATCAGAGGCAGGTAATCAGAGGCTTGGAATCAGATGCAGGGAATCAGATGCGGGGAATCAGAGGCGGGGAATCAGAGCTGGGGAATCAGAGGTGGGGAATCAGAGTTGGGGAATCAGAGGCGGGGACTTAGATATTGAGAAACAGAGGCGGGGAATCAGAGGCGGGGAAACAGAGGCGGGGAATCAGATATGGGGAATCAGAGGTGGGGAATCAGAGGCAGGGAATCAGATGTACGGAATCAGAGATGGGGAATCAGAGGCAGGGAATCAGAATCAGAAGCAGGGAATCAGAGGCCGGGAATCAGAGGCCGGAATCAGATGCCGGGAATAAGAGGCCGGGAATCAGAGGTGGGGAATCAGAGTCCGGGAATCAGAGATGGGGATTCAGAGGCGGGGAATGAGATATGGGGAATCAGAGGCGGGGAATCAGAGGCGGGGAAACAGAGGCGGGGAATCAGATATGGGGAATCAGAGGTGGGGAATCTGGGGCGGGGTATCAGTGGCAGGGAATCAGAGGCGGGAATTCAGAGGCCGGGAATCAGAGGCGGTGAATCAGAGGCGGGGAATCAGAGGCAGGGAATCGGATGTGCGGATTCAGAGATGGGGAATCAGAGGTGGGGAATCAGAGGCGGTGAATCAGACATGGGTAATCAGAGGCGGGGAATCAGAGGACGGAAATCAGACACTGGGAATCAGAGGCGGGGAATCAGAGCTGGGGAATTAGATGCAGGGAATCAGAGTTGGGGATTCAGAGGCGGGGAATCAGATATGGGGAAACAGAGGTGGGGAATCAGAGGTGGGCAAATAGACGCGGGGAATCTGATATGGGGAAACAGAGGCGGGGAATCAGAGGCGTGGAAACAGAGGCGGGGAATCAGATATGGGGAATCAGAGGTGGGGAATCAGAGGTTGGGAATCAGAGGCAGGGAATCAGAGGCTGGGAATCAGATGCAGGGAATCAGATGCGGGTATCAGAGGCGGGGAATCAGAGCTGGGGAATCAGAGGTGGGGAATCAGAGTTGGGGAATCAGAGGCGGGGACTTAGATATGAGGAAACAGAGGCGGGGAATCAGAGGCGGGGAAACAGAGGCAGGGAATCAGATATGGGGAATCAGAGGTGGGGAATCAGAGGCAGGGAATCAGATGTGCGGAATCAGAGATGGGGAATCAGAGGCAGGGAATCAGAATCAGAAGCAGGGAATAAGACGCGGGGAATCAGAGGCGGGGAATCAGAGCTGGGGAAGCAGAGGCAGTGAATCAGAGGCGGGGAATCAGAGGCAGGGAATCGGATGTGCGGAATCAGAGATGGGGAATCAGAGGTGGGGAATCAGAGGCGGTGAATCAGACATGGGTAATCAGGGGCGGGGAATCAGAGGCAGGAAATCAGACACGGGGAATCAGACGCGGGAAATCAGAGCTGGGAAATTAGAGGCAGGGAATCAGAGTTGGGGATTCAGAGGCGGGGAATCAGATATAGGGAAACAGAGGCGGGGAATCAGAGGCGGGAATATAGAGGCGGGGAATCAGATATGGGGAAACAGAGGCGGGGAATCAGAGGCGGGGAAACAGAGGCGGGGAATCATATATGGGGAATCAGAGGTGGGGAATCAGAGGTTGGGAATCAGAGGCAGGGAATCAGAGGCTGGGAATCAGATGCAGGGAATCAGATGCGGGGAATCAGAGGCGGGGAATCAGAGCTGGAGTATCAGAGGTGGGGAATCAAAGTTGGGGAATCAGAGGCGGGGACTTAGATATGGGGAATCAGATATGGGGAAACAGGGGCGGGGAATCAGAGGCGGGGAAACAGAGGCGGGGAATCAGATATGGGCAATCAGAGGTGTGGAATCAGAGGTTGGGAATCAGAGGCAGGGAATCAGAGGCGGGGAAACAGAGGCGGGGAATCAGATATGGGGAATCAGAGGTGGCGAATCAAAGGCGGTGAAGCAGAGATGGGGAATCAGGGCAGGGAATCAGAGGCAGGGAATCAAACACGGGGAATCAGAGCTGGGGAATCAGAGGCGGGGAATTAGAGTTGTGGAATCAGAGGAGGGGAATCAGAGGCGGGGAAACAGAGGCGGGGAATCAGATATGGGGAATCAGAGGTGGGGAATCAGAGGTTGGGAATCAGAGGCATGGAATCAGAGGCGGGGAATCAGAGGCCGGGAATCAGATATGGGGAAACAGAGGCGGGGAATCAGAGGCTGGGTATCAGAGGCGGGGAATCAGAGGCCGGGAATCAGATATGGGGAAACAGAGGCGGGGATTCAGAGGTGGGGAAACAGAGGCGGGGAATCAGATATGGGGAATCAGAGGTGGGGAATCAGAGGTTGGGAATAAGAGGCAGGGAATCAGAGGCTTGGAATCAGATGCAGGGAATCAGATGCGGGGAATCAGAGGCGGGGAATCAGAGCTGGGGAATTAGAGGTGGGGAATCAGATTTGGGGAATCAGAGGCGGGGACTTAGATATTGGGAAACAGAGGCGGGGAATCAGAGGCGGGGAAACAGAGGCGGGGAATCAGATATGGGGATTCAGAGGTGGCGAATCAAAGGCGGTGAATCAGAGATGGGGAATCAGAGGCCGGGAATCAGAGGCAGGGAATCAAACACGTGGAATCAGAGGCGGGGAATCAGAGCTGGGGAATCAGAGGCGGGGAATCAGAGTTGGAGAATCAGAGGCGGGGAATCAGACGCAGGGAATCAATATGGGAAATCAGAGGTGGGGAATCAGAGGTTGGGAATCAGAAGAAGGGAATCAGAGGCGAGGAATCAGAGCTGGGGAATCAGAGGCGGGGAATCAGAATTGGGGAATCAGAGATGGGGAATCAGAGATGGGGAATCAGAGGCGGGGAATCAGACGCGGGGAATCAGAGGTGGTGAATCAGAGATGTGGAATCATAGGCGGGGAATCGGAGGCAGGGAATCAGACGCGGGGAATCAGAGGCGGGGAATCATAGCTGGCGAATCAGAGGCGGGGAATCAGAGGTGGGGAATCAGAGGCGGGGAATCAGATATTGGGAATCAGAGGTGGGGAATCAGAGGCGGTGAATCAGACATGGGTAATCAGAGGCGGGGAATCAGAGGCAGAAATTCAGACACGGGGAATCAGATGCGGGGAATCAGAGCTGGGAAATTAGAGGCAGGGAATCAGAGTTGGGGATTCAGAGGCGGGGAATCAGATATGGGGAAACAGAGGCGGGGAATCAGAGGCGGGCAAATAGAGGCGGGGAATCAGATATGGGGAAACAGAGGCGGGGAATCAGAGGCAGGGAAACAGAGGCGGGGAATCAGATAAAGGGAATCAGAGGTGGGGAATCAGAGGTTGGGAATCAGAGGCAGGGAATCAGAGGCTGGGAATCAGATGCAGGGAATCAGATGCGGGGAATCAGAGCTGGGGAATCAGAGGTGGGGAATCAAAGTTGGGGAATCAGAGGCGGGGACTTAGATATGGGGAATCAGAGGCTGGGAATCAGATATGGGGAAACAGGGGCGGGGAATCAGAGGCGGGGAAACAGAGGCGGGGAATCAGATATGGGGAATCAGAGGTGTGGAATCAGAGGTTGGGAATCAGAGCTGGGGATTCAGAGGCGGGGAATTAGAGTTGGGGAATCAGAGGAGGGGAATCAGAGGCGGGGAAACAGAGGCGGGGAATCAGATATGGGGAATCAGAGGTGGCGAATCAAAGGCGGTGAATCAGAGATGGGGAATCAGAGGCCGGGAATCAGAGGCAGGGAATCAAACACGTGGAATCAGAGGCCGGGAATCAGATATGGGGAAACAGAGGCGGGGAATCAGAGGCTGGGTATCAGAGGCGGGGAATCAGAGGCTTGGAATCAGATGCAGGGAATCAGATGCGGGGAATCAGAGGCGGGGAATCAGAGCTGGGGAATCAGAGGTGGGGAATCAGATTTGGGGAATCAGAGGCGGGGACTTAGATATTGGGAAACAGAGGCGGGGAATCAGAGGCGGGGAAACAGAGGCGGGGAATCAGATATGGGGATTCAGAGGTGGCGAATCAAAGGCGGTGAATCAGAGATGGGGAATCAGAGGCCGGGAATCAGAGGCAGGGAATCAAACACGTGGAATCAGAGGCCGGGAATCAGATATGGGGAAACAGAGGCGGGGAATCAGAGGCTGGGTATCAGAGGCGGGGAATCAGAGGCCGGGAATCAGATATGGGGAAACAGAGGCGGGGAATCAGAGGTGGGGAAACAGAGGCGGGGAATCAGATATGGGGAATCAGAGGTGGGGAATCAGAGGTTGGGAATCAGAGGCAGGGAATCAGAGGCTTGGAATCAGATGCAGGGAATCAGATGCGGGGAATCAGAGGAGGGGAATCAGAGCTGGGGAATCAGAGGTGGGGAATCAGATTTGGGGAATCAGAGGCGGGGACTTAGATATTGGGAAACAGAGGCGGGGAATCAGAGGCGGGGAAACAGAGGCGGGGAATCAGATATGGGGATTCAGAGGTGGCGAATCAAAGGCGGTGAATCAGAGATGGGGAATCAGAGGCCGGGAATCAGAGGCAGGGAATCAAACACGTGGAATCAGAGGCGGGGAATCAGAGCTGGGGAATCAGAGGCGGGGAATCAGAGTTGGAGAATCAGAGGCGGGGAATCAGAGGCGGGGAAACAGAGGCGGGGAATCAGATATGGGGATTCAGAGGTGGCGAATCAAAGGCGGTGAATCAGAGATGGGGAATCAGAGGCCGGGAATCAGAGGCAGGGAATCAAACACGTGGAATCAGAGGCCGGGAATCAGATATGGGGAAACAGAGGCGGGGAATCAGAGGCTGGGTATCAGAGGCGGGGAATCAGAGGCCGGGAATCAGATATGGGGAAACAGAGGCGGGGAATCAGAGGTGGGGAAACAGAGGCGGGGAATCAGATATGGGGAATCAGAGGTGGGGAATCAGAGGTTGGGAATCAGAGGCAGGGAATCAGAGGCTGGGTATCAGAGGCGGGGAATCAGAGGCCGGGAATCAGATATGGGGAAACAGAGGCGGGGAATCAGAGGTGGGGAAACAGAGGCGGGGAATCAGATATGGGGAATCAGAGGTGGGGAATCAGAGGTGGGGAATCAGATTTGGGGAATCAGAGGCGGGGACTTAGATATTGGGAAACAGAGGCGGGGAATCAGAGGCGGGGAAACAGAGGCGGGGAATCAGATATGGGGATTCAGAGGTGGCGAATCAAAGGCGGTGAATCAGAGATGGGGAATCAGAGGCCGGGAATCAGAGGCAGGGAATCAAACACGTGGAATCAGAGGCGGGGAATCAGAGCTGGGGAATCAGAGGCGGGGAATCAGAGTTGGAGAATCAGAGGCGGGGAATCAGAGGCGGGAAACAGAGGCGGGGAATCAGATATGGGGATTCAGAGGTGGCGAATCAAAGGCGGTGAATCAGAGATGGGGAATCAGAGGCCGGGAATCAGAGGCAGGGAATCAAACACGTGGAATCAGAGGCCGGGAATCAGATATGGGGAAACAGAGGCAGGGAATCAGAGGCTGGGTATCAGAGGCGGGGAATCAGAGGCCGGGAATCAGATATGGGGAAACAGAGGCGGGGAATCAGAGGTGGGGAAACAGAGGCGGGGAATCAGATATGGGGAACCAGAGGTGGGGAATCAGAGGTTGGGAATCAGAGGCAGGGAATCAGAGGCTTGGAATCAGATGCAGGGAATCAGATGCGGGGAATCAGAGGCGGGGAATCAGAGCTGGGGAATCAGAGGTGGGGAATCAGATTTGGGGAATCAGAGGCGGGGACTTAGATATTGGGAAACAGAGGCGGGGAATCAGAGGCGGGGAAACAGAGGCGGGGAATCAGATATGGGGATTCAGAGGTGGCGAATCAAAGGCGGTGAATCAGAGATGGGGAATCAGATGCCGGGAATCAGAGGCAGGGAATCAAACACGTGGAATCAGAGGCGGGGAATCAGAGCTGGGGAATCAGAGGCGGGGAATCAGAGTTGGAGAATCAGAGGCGGGGAATCAGACGCAGGGAATCAATATGGGAAATCAGAGGTGGGGAATCAGAGGTTGGGAATCAGAAGAAGGGAATCAGAGGCGAGGAATCAGAGCTGGGGAATCAGAGGCGGGGAATCAGAATTGGGGAATCAGAGATGGGGAATCAGAGATGGGGAATCAGAGGCGGGGAATCAGACGCGGGGAATCAGAGGTGGTGAATCAGAGATGTGGAATCAGAGGCGGGGAATCGGAGGCAGGGAATCAGACGCGGGGAATCAGAGGCGGGGAATCATAGCTGGCGAATCAGAGGTGGGGAATCAGAGGTGGGGAATCAGAGGCGGGGAATCAGATATTGGGAATCAGAGGTGGGGAATCAGAGGCGGTGAATCAGACATGGGTAATCAGAGGCGGGGAATCAGAGGCAGAAATTCAGACACGGGGAATCAGAGGCAGGGAATCAGAGCTGGGAAATTAGAGGCAGGGAATCAGAGTTGGGGATTCAGAGGCGGGGAATCAGATATGGGGAAACAGAGGCGGGGAATCAGAGGCGGGCAAATAGAGGCGGGGAATCAGATATGGGGAAACAGAGGCGGGGAATCAGAGGCAGGGAAACAGAGGCGGGGAATCAGATATGGGGAATCAGAGGTGGGGATTCAGAGGTTGGGAATCAGAGGCAGGGAATCAGAGGCTGGGAATCAGATGCAGGGAATCAGATGCGGGGAATCAGAGCTGGGGAATCAGAGGTGGGGAATCAAAGTTGGGGATTCAGAGGCGGGGACTTAGATATGGGGAATCAGAGGCTGGGAATCAGATATGGGGAAACAGGGGCGGGGAATCAGAGGCGGGGAAACAGAGGCGGGGAATCAGAGGTTGGGAATCAGAGGCAGGAAATCAGAGGCTGGGTATCAGAGGTGGGGAAACAGAGGCGGGGAATCAGATATGGGGAAACAGAGGCGGGGAATCAGATATGGGGATTCAGAGGTGGCGAATCAAAGGCGGTGAATCAGAGATGGAGAATCAGAGGCCGGGAATCAGAGGCCGGGAATCAGATATGGGGAAACAGAGGCGGGGAATCAGAGGCTGGGTATCAGAGGCGGGGAATCAGAGGCTTGGAATCAGATGCAGGGAATCAGATGCGGGGAATCAGAGGCGGGGAATCAGAGCTGGGGAATCAGAGGTGGGGAATCAGATTTGGGGAATCAGAGGCGGGGACTTAGATATTGGGAAACAGAGGCGGGGAATCAGAGGCGGGGAAACAGAGGCGGGGAATCAGATATGGGGATTCAGAGGTGGCGAATCAAAGGCGGTGAATCAGAGATGGGGAATCAGAGGCCGGGAATCAGAGGCAGGGAATCAAACACGTGGAATCAGAGGCCGGGAATCAGATATGGGGAAACAGAGGCGGGGAATCAAAGGCTGGGTATCAGAGGCGGGGAATCAGAGGCCGGGAATCAGATATGGGGAAACAGAGGCGGGGAATCAGAGGTGGGGAAACAGAGGCGGGGAATCAGATATGGGGAATCAGAGGTGGGGAATCAGAGGTTGGGAATCAGAGGCAGGGAATCAGAGGCTTGGAATCAGATGCAGGGAATCAGATGCGGGGAATCAGAGGCGGGGAATCAGAGCTGGGGAATCAGAGGTGGGGAATCAGATTTGGGGAATCAGAGGCGGGGACTTAGATATTGGGAAACAGAGGCGGGGAATCAGAGGCGGGTAAACAGAGGCGGGGAATCAGATATGGGGATTCAGAGGTGGCGAATCAAAGGCGGTGAATCAGTGATGGGGAATCAGAGGCCGGGAATCAGAGGCAGGGAATCAAACACGTGGAATCAGAGGCGGGGAATCAGAGCTGGGGAATCAGAGGCGGGGAATCAGAGTTGGAGAATCAGAGGCGGGGAATCAGAGGCGGGGAAACAGAGGCGGGGAATCAGATATGGGGATTCAGAGGTGTCGAATCAAAGGCGGTGAATCAGAGATGGGGAATCAGAGGCCGGGAATCAGAGGCAGGGAATCAAACACGTGGAATCAGAGGCCGGGAATCAGATATGGGGAAACAGAGGCGGGGAATCAGAGGCTGGGTATCAGAGGCGGGGAATCAGAGGCCGGGAATCAGATATGGGGAAACAGAGGCGGGGAATCAGAGGTGGGGAAACAGAGGCGGGGAATCAGATATGGGGAATCAGAGGTGGGGAATCAGAGTTTGGGAATCAGAGGCAGGGAATCAGAGGCTGGGTATCAGAGGCGGGGATTCAGAGGCCGGGAATCAGATATGGGGAAACAGAGGCGGGGAATCAGAGGTGGGGAAACAGAGGCGGGGAATCAGATATGGGGAATCAGAGGTGGGGAATCAGAGGTGGGGAATCAGATTTGGGGAATCAGAGGCGGGGACTTAGATATTGGGAAACAGAGGCGGGGAATCAGAGGCGGGGAAACAGAGGCGGGGAATCAGATATGGGGATTCAGAGGTGGCGAATCAAAGGCGGTGAATCAGAGATGGGGAATCAGAGGCCGGGAATCAGAGGCAGGGAATCAAACACGTGGAATCAGAGGCGGGGAATCAGAGCTGGGGAATCAGAGGCGGGGAATCAGAGTTGGAGAATCAGAGGCGGGGAATCAGAGGCGGGGAAACAGAGGCGGGGAATCAGATATGGGGATTCAGAGGTGGCGAATCAAAGGCGGTGAATCAGAGATGGGGAATCAGAGGCCGGGAATCAGAGGCAGGGAATCAAACACGTGGAATCAGAGGCCGGGAATCAGATATGGGGAAACAGAGGCGGGGTATCAGAGGCGGGGAATCAGAGGCCGGGAATCAGATATGGGGAAACAGAGGCGGGGTATCAGAGGCGGGGAATCAGAGGCGGGGAATCAGATATGGGGATTCAGAGGTGGCGAATCAAAGGCGGTGAATCAGAGATGGGGAATCAGAGGCCGGGAATCAGAGGCAGGGAATCAAACACGTGGAATCAGAGGCCGGGAATCAGATATGGGGAAACAGAGGCAGGGAATCAGAGGCTGGGTATCAGAGGCGGGGAATCAGAGGCCGGGAATCAGATATGGGGAAACAGAGGCGGGGAATCAGAGGTGGGGAAACAGAGGCGGGGAATCAGATATGGGGAACCAGAGGTGGGGAATCAGAGGTTGGGAATCAGAGGCAGGGAATCAGAGGCTTGGAATCAGATGCAGGGAATCAGATGCGGGGAATCAGAGGCGGGGAATCAGAGCTGGGGAATCAGAGGTGGGGAATCAGATTTGGGGAATCAGAGGCGGGGACTTAGATATTGGGAAACAGAGGCGGGGAATCAGAGGCGGGGAAACAGAGGCGGGGAATCAGATATGGGGATTCAGAGGTGGCGAATCAAAGGCGGTGAATCAGAGATGGGGAATCAGATGCCGGGAATCAGAGGCAGGGAATCAAACACGTGGAATCAGAGGCGGGGAATCAGAGCTGGGGAATCAGAGGCGGGGAATCAGAGTTGGAGAATCAGAGGCGGGGAATCAGACGCAGGGAATCAATATGGGAAATCAGAGGTGGGGAATCAGAGGTTGGGAATCAGAAGAAGGGAATCAGAGGCGAGGAATCAGAGCTGGGGAATCAGAGGCGGGGAATCAGAATTGGGGAATCAGAGATGGGGAATCAGAGATGGGGAATCAGAGGCGGGGAATCAGACGCGGGGAATCAGAGGTGGTGAATCAGAGATGTGGAATCAGAGGCGGGGAATCGGAGGCAGGGAATCAGACGCGGGGAATCAGAGGCGGGGAATCATAGCTGGCGAATCAGAGGTGGGGAATCAGAGGTGGGGAATCAGAGGCGGGGAATCAGATATTGGGAATCAGAGGTGGGGAATCAGAGGCGGTGAATCAGATATGGGTAATCAGAGGCGGGGAATCAGAGGCAGAAATTCAGACACGGGGAATCAGAGGCAGGGAATCAGAGCTGGGAAATTAGAGGCAGGGAATCAGAGTTGGGGATTCAGAGGCAGGGAATCAGATATGGGGAAACAGAGGCGGGGAATCAGAGGCGGGCAAATAGAGGCGGGGAATCAGATGTGGGGAAACAGAGGCGGGGAATCAGAGGCAGGGAAACAGAGGCGGGGAATCAGATATGGGGAATCAGAGGTGGGGAATCAGAGGTTGGGAATCAGAGGCAGGGAATCAGAGGCTGGGAATCAGATGCAGGGAATCAGATGCGGGGAATCAGAGCTGGGGAATCAGAGGTGGGGAATCAAAGTTGGGGATTCAGAGGCGGGGACTTAGATATGGGGAATCAGAGGCTGGGAATCAGATATGGGGAAACAGGGGCGGGGAATCAGAGGCGGGGAAACAGAGGCGGGGAATCAGAGGTTGGGAATCAGAGGCAGGAAATCAGAGGCTGGGTATCAGAGGTGGGGAAACAGAGGCGGGGAATCAGATATGGGGAAACAGAGGCGGGGAATCAGATATGGGGATTCAGAGGTGGCGAATCAAAGGCGGTGAATCAGAGATGGAGAATCAGAGGCCGGGAATCAGAGGCCGGGAATCAGATATGGGGAAACAGA
Organism: Narcine bancroftii; assembly: GCF_036971445.1. Taxonomy (NCBI): domain Eukaryota; kingdom Metazoa; phylum Chordata; class Chondrichthyes; order Torpediniformes; family Narcinidae; genus Narcine; species Narcine bancroftii. The sequence goes on from NC_091470.1 coordinate 131,561,769, forward strand.
GGCGGGGAATCAGAGGCTGGGTATCAGAGGCGGGAAATCAGAGGCTTGGAATCAGATGCAGGGAATCAGATGCGGGGAATCAGAGGCGGGGAATCAGAGCTGGGGAATCAGAGGTGGGGAATCAGATTTGGGGAATCAGAGGCGGGGACTTAGATATTGGGAAACAGAGGCGGGGAATCAGAGGCGGGGAAACAGAGGCGGGGAATCAGATATGGGGATTCAGAGGTGGCGAATCAAAGGCGGTGAATCAGAGATGGGGAATCAGAGGCCGGGAATCAGAGGCAGGGAATCAAACACGTGGAATCAGAGGCCGGGAATCAGATATGGGGAAACAGAGGCGGGGAATCAGAGGCTGGGTATCAGAGGCGGGGATCAGAGGCCGGGAATCAGATATGGGGAAACAGAGGCGGGGAATCAGAGGTGGGGAAACAGAGGCGGGGAATCAGATATGGGGAATCAGAGGTGGGGAATCAGAGGTTGGGAATCAGAGGCAGGGAATCAGAGGCTTGGAATCAGATGCAGGGAATCAGATGCGGGGAATCAGAGGCGGGGAATCAGAGCTGGGGAATCAGAGGTGGGGAATCAGATTTGGGGAATCAGAGGCGGGGACTTAGATATTGGGAAACAGAGGCGGGGAATCAGAGGCGGGTAAACAGAGGCGGGGAATCAGATATGGGGATTCAGAGGTGGCGAATCAAAGGCGGTGAATCAGAGATGGGGAATCAGAGGCCGGGAATCAGAGGCAGGGAATCAAACACGTGGAATCAGAGGCGGGGAATCAGAGCTGGGGAATCAGAGGCGGGGAATCAGAGTTGGAGAATCAGAGGCGGGGAATCAGAGGCGGGGAAACAGAGGCGGGGAATCAGATATGGGGATTCAGAGGTGTCGAATCAAAGGCGGTGAATCAGAGATGGGGAATCAGAGGCCGGGAATCAGAGGCAGGGAATCAAACACGTGGAATCAGAGGCCGGGAATCAGATATGGGGAAACAGAGGCGGGGAATCAGAGGCTGGGTATCAGAGGCGGGGAATCAGAGGCCGGGAATCAGATATGGGGAAACAGAGGCGGGGAATCAGAGGTGGGGAAACAGAGGCGGGGAATCAGATATGGGGAATCAGAGGTGGGGAATCAGAGTTTGGGAATCAGAGGCAGGGAATCAGAGGCTGGGTATCAGAGGCGGGGATTCAGAGGCCGGGAATCAGATATGGGGAAACAGAGGCGGGGAATCAGAGGTGGGGAAACAGAGGCGGGGAATCAGATATGGGGAATCAGAGGTGGGGAATCAGAGGTGGGGAATCAGATTTGGGGAATCAGAGGCGGGGACTTAGATATTGGGAAACAGAGGCGGGGAATCAGAGGCGGGGAAACAGAGGCGGGGAATCAGATATGGGGATTCAGAGGTGGCGAATCAAAGGCGGTGAATCAGAGATGGGGAATCAGAGGCCGGGAATCAGAGGCAGGGAATCAAACACGTGGAATCAGAGGCGGGGAATCAGAGCTGGGGAATCAGAGGCGGGGAATCAGAGTTGGAGAATCAGAGGCGGGGAATCAGAGGCGGGGAAACAGAGGCGGGGAATCAGATATGGGGATTCAGAGGTGGCGAATCAAAGGCGGTGAATCAGAGATGGGGAATCAGAGGCCGGGAATCAGAGGCAGGGAATCAAACACGTGGAATCAGAGGCCGGGAATCAGATATGGGGAAACAGAGGCGGGGTATCAGAGGCGGGGAATCAGAGGCCGGGAATCAGATATGGGGAAACAGAGGCGGGGAATCAGAGGTGGGGAAACAGAGGCGGGGAATCAGATATGGGGAATCAGAGGTGGGGAATCAGAGGTTGGGAATCAGAGGCAGGGAATCAGAGGCTTGGAATCAGATGCAGGGAATCAGAGGCGGGGAATCAGAGGTGGAGAATCAGAGGCGGGGAATCAGAGCTGGGGAATCAGAGGCGGGGAATCAGAATTGGGGAATCAGAGATGGGGAATCAGAGATGGGGAATCAGAGGCGGGGAATCAGACGCGGGGAATCAGAGGTGGTGAATCAGAGATGTGGAATCAGAGGCGGGGAATCGGAGGCAGGGAATCAGATGCGGGGAATCAGAGGCGGGGAATCATAGCTGGCGAATCAGAGGCGGGGAATCAGAGGTGGGGAATCAGAGGCGGGGAATCAGATATTGGGAATCAGAGGTGGGGAATCAGAGGCGGTGAATCAGACATGGGTAATCAGAGGCGGGGAATCAGAGGCAGAAATTCAGACACGGGGAATCAGAGGCGGGGAATCAGAGCTGGGAAATTAGAGGCAGGGAATCAGAGTTGGGGATTCAGAGGCGGGGAATCAGATATGGGGAAACAGAGGCGGGGAATCAGAGGCGGGCAAATAGAGGCGGGGAATCAGATATGGGGAAACAGAGGCGGGGAATCAGAGGCAGGGAAACAGAGGCGGGGAATCAGATATGGGGAATCAGAGGTGGGGAATCAGAGGTTGGGAATCAGAGGCAGGGAATCAGAGGCTGGGAATCAGATGCAGGGAATCAGATGCGGGGAATCAGAGCTGGGGAATCAGAGGCTGGGAATCAGATGCAGGGAATCAGAGCTGGGGAATCAGAGGCCGGGAATCAGAGGCGGGGAAACAGAGGCGGGGAATCAGATATGGGGAATCAGAGGTGGGGAATCAGAGGTTGGGAATCAGAGGCAGGGAATCAGAGGCTGGGAATCAGATGCAGGGAATCAGATGCGGGGAATCAGAGGCGGGGAATCAGAGCTGGGGAATCAGAGGTGGGGAATCAAAGTTGGGGAATCAGAGGCGGGGACTTAGATATGGGGAAACAGAGGTGGGGAATCAGAGGCGGGGAAACAGAGGCAGGGAATCAGATATGGGGAATCAGAGGTGGGGAATCAGAGGCAGGGAATTAGATGTGCGGAATCAGAAATGGGGAATCAGAGGCAGGGAATCAGAATCAGAAGCAGGGAATCAGAGGCCGGGAATCAGAGGCCGGAATCAGATGCCAGGAATAAGATGCCGGGAATCAGAGTCCGCGAATCAGAGTCCGGGAATCAGAGATGGGGAATCAGAGGCGGGGAGTGAGATATGGGGAATCAGAGGCGGGGAATCACAGGCGGGGAAACAGAGGCGAGGAATCAGATATGGGGAATCAGAGGTGGCGAATCAAAGGCGGTGAATCAGAGATGGGGAATCAGAGGCGGGGAATGAGAGAAAGGGAATCAAACACGGGGAATCAGAGGCGGGGAATCAGAGCTGGGTTATCAGAGGCGGGGAATCAGAGTTGGGGAATCAGAGGCGGGGAATCAGAGCTGGGGAATCAGAGGTGGGGAATCAGAGGCAGGGAATCGGATGTGCGGAATCAGAGATGGGGAATCAGAGGTGGGAAATTCAGAGGCGGGGAATCAGAGATGGGGAATCAGACGCGGGGAATCAGAGGCGGGGAATCAGAGCTGGAGAATCAGAGGCGGGGAATCAGTGGCAGGGAATCAGAGGCGGGGAAACAGAGGCAGGGAATCAGAGGCAGGGAATCAGACACGGGGAATCAGAGGCGGGGAATCAGAGATGGGGAATCAGAGGCAGTGAATCAGAGGCAGGGAATCGGATGCCGGGAATCAGAGGCGGGGAATCAGAGCTGGGGAATCAGAGGCCGGGAATCAGAGTTGGGGAATCAGAGGCGGGGAATCAGATATGGAGAATCAGAGGTGGGGAAACAGGGGTGGGGAATCAGTCTCAGAGAATCAGAGAAGGGGAATCAGAGGCGGGGAATCAGAGGCAGGGAATCAGACACGTGGAATCAGAGGCGGGGAATCAGGGATGGGGAATCAGAGGCTGGTAATCAGAGGTGGGGAATCAGAGTCCGGGAATCAGAGATGGGGAATCAGAGGCGGGGAATCAGATATGGGGAATCAGAGGCGGGGAATCACACGCGGGGAAACAGAGGCGGTGAATCAGATATGGCGAATCAGTGGTGGCGAATCAGAGGTAGAGGATCAGAGATGGTGAAGCAGAGGTGGGGAATCAGATGTGATGAATAAGAGATGGGGAATCAGAGGCGGGGTATCAGAGGTGGGGAATCAGAGTCCGGGAATCAGAGATGGGGAATCAGAGTTGGGGAATCAGAGGCGGGGAATCAGATATGGGGAAACAGAGGCGGGGAATCAGAGGCAGGGAAACAGAGGCGGGGAATCTGATATTGGGAATCAGAGGTGGCGAATGAAAGGCGGTGACTCAGAGATGGGGAATCAGAGGCGGGGAATCTGAGGCAGGGAATCAAACACGGGGAATCAGAGGTGGGGAACTCAGAGCTGGGGAATCAGAGGCGGGGAATCAGAGTTGGGGAATCAGAGGCGGGGAATCAGATATGGGGAAACAGAGGTGGGGAATCAGAGGCAGGGAAACAGAGGCAGGGAATCAGAGGTGGGGAGTCAGAGGTGGGGAATCAGAGGCAGGGAATCAGATGTGCGGAATCAGAGATGGGGAATCAGAGGCAGCGAATCAGAGGCGGGGAACCAGAGGCGGGGAATCAGAGGCCAGGTATCAGAACCGGGAATGAGAGGCCGGGAATCAGAGGCCGGGAATCAGAGGCCGGGAATCAGAGATGGGGAATCAGAGGCGGGGAATCAGAGGCGGGCTATCAGGGGCGGGGAATCAGAGGCGCAGAAACAGAGGCGGGGTATCAGATATGGGGAATCAGAGGTGGGGAATCAGGGGCGGGGTATCAGAGGCTGGGTATCAGACACGGGGATTCAGAGGCGGGGAATCAGAGGCGTGGAATCAGAGGCGGGGAATCAGAGGCAGGGATTCGGATGTGCGGAATCAGAGGCGGGGAATCAGATATGGGGAAACAGAGGTGGGGAATCAGAGGCAGGGAAACAGAGGTGGGGAATCAGATATGGGGAATCAGAGGTGGGGAATCAGAGGTTGGGAAACAGAGGCAGGGAATCAGAGGTGGGGAGTCAGAGGTGGGGAATCAGAGGCAGGGAATCAGATGTGCGGAATCAGAGATGGGGAATCAGAGGCAGCGAATCAGAGGCGGGGAACCAGAGGCGGGGAATCAGAGGCCAGGTATCAGAATCGGGAATGAGAGGCCGGGAATCAGAGGCCGGGAATCAGAGGCCGGGAATCAGAGATGGGGAATCAGAGGCGGGGAATCAAACACGGGGAATCAGAGCTGGGGAATTAGAGGCGGGGAATCAGAGTTGGGGAATCAGAGGCGGGGAATCAGATATGGGGAAACAGAGGCGGGGAATCAGAGGCGGGCAATCAGAGGCGGGGAATCAGAGGCGCAGAAACAGAGGCGGGGTATCAGATATGGGGAATCAGAGGTGGGGAATCAGGGGCGGGGTATCAGAGGCTGGGTATCAGACACGGGGATTCAGAGGCGGGGAATCAGAGATGGGGAATCAGAGGCGGGGAATCAGAGGCAGGGAATCAGACGCGGGGAATCAGAGGCGGGGAATCAGAGCCTGGGAATCAAAGGCGGGGATTCAGAGGCGGGGAATCAGAGGCGGGGAATCAGAGGCAGGGATTCGGATGTGCGGAATCAGAGATGGGGAATCAGAGGTGGGGAATCAGAGTCCAGGAATCAGAGATGGGGAATCAGAGGCGGGGAATCAGAGGCGGGAAAACATAGGTGGGGAATCAGATACGGGGAATCAGAGGTGGGGAATGAGAGGCAGGGAATCAGAGTTGGGGATTCAGAGGCGGGGAATCAGAGCTGGGGAATCGGAGGCAGGGAATCAGAGGCGGGGAATCAGAGGCGGGGAATGAGAGGCAGGGAATCAGATATGGGGATTCAGAGGTGGGGAATCAGAGGTTGGGAATCAGAGGCGGGGAATTAGATATGGGGAAACAGAGGCGGGTAATCAGAGGTGGGGAAACAGAGTTGGGGAATCAGAGGCAGGGAATCAGAGTTGGGGAATCAGAGGTGGGGAATCAGATATGGGGAAACAGAGGCGGGGAATCAGAGGCGGGCAAATAGAGGCGGGGAATCAGATATGGGGAAACAGAGGCGGGGAATCAGAGGCGGGGAAACAGAGGCGGGGAATCAGATATGGGGAATCAGAGGTGGGGAATCAGAGGTTGGGAATCAGAGGCAGGGAATCAGAGGCTGGGAATCAGATGCAGGGAATCAGATGCGGGGAATCAGAGGCGGGGAATCAGAGCTGGGGAATCAGAGGTGGGGAATCAAAGTTGGGGAATCAGAGGCGGGGACTTAGATATGGGGAAACAGAGGTGGGGAATCAGAGGCGGGGAAACAGAGGCAGGGAATCAGATATGGGGAATCAGAGGTGGGGAATCAGAGGCAGGGAATTAGATGTGCGGAATCAGAAATGGGGAATCAGAGGCAGGGAATCAGAATCAGAAGCAGGGAATCAGAGGCCGGGAATCAGAGGCCGGAATCAGATGCCAGGAATAAGATGCCGGGAATCAGAGTCCGCGAATCAGAGTCCGGGAATCAGAGATGGGGAATCAGAGGCGGGGAGTGAGATATGGGGAATCAGAGGCGGGGAATCACAGGCGGGGAAACAGAGGCGAGGAATCAGATATGGGGAATCAGAGGTGGCGAATCAAAGGCGGTGAATCAGAGATGGGGAATCAGAGGCGGGGAATGAGAGAAAGGGAATCAAACACGGGGAATCAGAGGCGGGGAATCAGAGCTGGGTTATCAGAGGCGGGGAATCAGAGTTGGGGAATCAGAGGCGGGGAATCAGAGCTGGGGAATCAGAGGTGGGGAATCAGAGGCAGGGAATCGGATGTGCGGAATCAGAGATGGGGAATCAGAGGTGGGAAATTCAGAGGCGGGGAATCAGAGATGGGGAATCAGACGCGGGGAATCAGAGGCGGGGAATCAGAGCTGGAGAATCAGAGGCGGGGAATCAGTGGCAGGGAATCAGAGGCGGGGAAACAGAGGCAGGGAATCAGAGGCAGGGAATCAGACACGGGGAATCAGAGGCGGGGAATCAGAGATGGGGAATCAGAGGCAGTGAATCAGAGGCAGGGAATCGGATGCCGGGAATCAGAGGCGGGGAATCAGAGCTGGGGAATCAGAGGCCGGGAATCAGAGTTGGGGAATCAGAGGCGGGGAATCAGATATGGAGAATCAGAGGTGGGGAAACAGGGGTGGGGAATCAGTCTCAGGGAATCAGAGAATTGGAATCAGAGGCGGGGAATCAGAGGCAGGGAATCAGACACGTGGAATCAGAGGTGGGGAATCAGGGATGGGGAATCAGAGGCTGGTAATCAGAGGTGGGGAATCAGAGTCCGGGAATCAGAGATGGGGAATCAGAGGCGGGGAATCAGATATGGGGAATCAGAGGCGGGGAATCACACGCGGGGAAACAGAGGCGGTGAATCAGATATGGCGAATCAGTGGTGGCGAATCAGAGGTAGAGGATCAGAGATGGTGAAGCAGAGGTGGGGAATCATATGTGATGAATAAGAGATGGGGAATCAGAGGCGGGGTATCAGAGGTGGGGAATCAGAGTCCGGGAATCAGAGATGGGGAATCAGAGTTGGGGAATCAGAGGCGGGGAATCAGATATGGGGAAACAGAGGCGGGGAATCAGAGGCAGGGAAACAGAGGCGGGGAATCTGATATGGGGAATCAGAGGTGGCGAATGAAAGGCGGTGACTCAGAGATGGGGAATCAGAGGCGGGGAATCTGAGGCAGGGAATCAAACACGGGGAATCAGAGGTGGGGAACTCAGAGCTGGGGAATCAGAGGCGGGGAATCAGAGTTGGGGAATCAGAGGCGGGGAATCAGATATGGGGAAACAGAGGTGGGGAATCAGAGGCAGGGAAACAGAGGTGGGGAATCAGATATGGGGAATCAGAGGTGGGGAATCAGAGGTTGGGAAACAGAGGCAGGGAATCAGAGGTGGGGAGTCAGAGGTGGGGAATCAGAGGCAGGGAATCAGATGTGCGGAATCAGAGATGGGGAATCAGAGGCAGCGAATCAGAGGCGGGGAACCAGAGGCGGGGAATCAGAGGCCAGGTATCAGAACCGGGAATGAGAGGCCGGGAATGAGAGGCCGGGAATCAGAGGCCGGGAATCAGAGATGGGGAATCAGAGGCGGGGAATCAGAGGCGGGCAATCAGAGGCGGGGAATCAGAGGCGCAGAAACAGAGGCGGGGTATCAGATATGGGGAATCAGAGGTGGGGAATCAGGGGCGGGGTATCAGAGGCTGGGTATCAGACACGGGGATTCAGAGGCGGGGAATCAGAGATGGGGAATCAGAGGCGGGGAATCAGAGGCGTGGAATCAGAGGCGGGGAATCAGAGGCAGGGATTCGGATGTGCGGAATCAGAGGCGGGGAATCAGATATGGGGAAACAGAGGTGGGGAATCAGAGGCAGGGAAACAGAGGTGGGGAATCAGATATGGGGAATCAGAGGTGGGGAATCAGAGGTTGGGAAACAGAGGCAGGGAATCAGAGGTGGGGAGTCAGAGGTGGGGAATCAGAGGCAGGGAATCAGATGTGCGGAATCAGAGATGGGGAATCAGAGGCAGCGAATCAGAGGCGGGGAACCAGAGGCGGGGAATCAGAGGCCAGGTATCAGAACCGGGAATGAGAGGCCGGGAATCAGATATGGGGAAACAGAGGTGGGGAATCAGAGGCAGGGAAACAGAGGTGGGGAATCAGATATGGGGAATCAGAGGTGGGGAATCAGAGGCAGGGAATCAGATGTGCGGAATCAGAGATGGGGAATCAGAGGCAGCGAATCAGAGGCGGGGAACCAGAGGCGGGGAATCAGAGGTGGGGAGTCAGAGGTGGGGAATCAGAGGCAGGGAATCAGAGTTGGGGAATCAGAGGCGGGGAATCAGATATGGGGAAACAGAGGTGGGGAATCAGAGGCAGGGAAACAGAGGTGGGGAATCAGAGGCGGGGAACCAGAGGCGGGGAATCAGAGGTGGGGAGTCAGAGGTGGGGAATCAGAGGCGGGGAATCAGAGTTGGGGAATCAGAGGCGGGGAATCAGATATGGGGAAACAGAGGTGGGGAATCAGAGGCAGGGAAACAGAGGTGGGGAATCAGATATGGGGAATCAGAGGTGGGGAATCAGAGGTTGGGAAACAGAGGCAGGGAATCAGAGGTGGGGAGTCAGAGGTGGGGAATCAGAGGCAGGGAATCAGATGTGCGGAATCAGAGATGGGGAATCAGAGGCAGCGAATCAGAGGCGGGGAACCAGAGGCGGGGAATCAGAGGCCAGGTATCAGAACCGGGAATGAGAGGCCGGGAATCAGAGGCCGGGAATCAGAGGCCGGGAATCAGAGATGGGGAATCAGAGGCGGGGAATCAGAGGCGGGCAATCAGAGGCGGGGAATCAGAGGCGCAGAAACAGAGGCGGGGTATCAGATATGGGGAATCAGAGGTGGGGAATCAGGGGCGGGGTATCAGAGGCTGGGTATCAGACACGGGGATTCAGAGGCGGGGAATCAGAGATGGGGAATCAGAGGCGGGGAATCAGAGGCGTGGAATCAGAGGCGGGGAATCAGAGGCTGGGTATCAGACACGGGGATTCAGAGGCGGGGAATCAGAGATGGGGAATCAGAGGCGGGGAATCAGAGGCGTGGAATCAGAGGCGGGGAATCAGAGGCAGGGATTCGGATGTGCGGAATCAGAGGCGGGGAATCAGATATGGGGAAACAGAGGTGGGGAATCAGAGGCAGGGAAACAGAGGTGGGGAATCAGATATGGGGAATCAGAGGTGGGGAATCAGAGGTTGGGAAACAGAGGCAGGGAATCAGAGGTGGGGAGTCAGAGGTGGGGAATCAGAGGCAGGGAATCAGATGTGCGGAATCAGAGATGGGGAATCAGAGGCAGCGAATCAGAGGCGGGGAACCAGAGGCGGGGAATCAGAGGCCAGGTATCAGAACCGGGAATGAGAGGCCGGGAATCAGAGGCCGGGAATCAGAGGCCGGGAATCAGAGATGGGGAATCAGAGGCGGGGAATCAGAGGCGGGCAATCAGAGGCGGGGAATCAGAGGCGCAGAAACAGAGGCGGGGTATCAGATATGGGGAATCAGAGGTGGGGAATCAGGGGCGGGGTATCAGAGGCTGGGTATCAGACACGGGGATTCAGAGGCGGGGAATCAGAGATGGGGAATCAGAGGCGGGGAATCAGAGGCGTGGAATCAGAGGCGGGGAATCAGAGGCAGGGATTCGGATGTGCGGAATCAGAGGCGGGGAATCAGATATGGGGAAACAGAGGTGGGGAATCAGAGGCAGGGAAACAGAGGTTGGGAATCAGATATGGGGAATCAGAGGTGGGGAATCAGAGGTTGGGAAACAGAGGCAGGGAATCAGAGGTGGGGAGTCAGAGGTGGGGAATCAGAGGCAGGGAATCAGATGTGCGGAATCAGAGATGGGGAATCAGAGGCAGCGAATCAGAGGCGGGGAACCAGAGGCGGGGAATCAGAGGCCAGGTATCAGAACCGGGAATGAGAGGCCGGGAATCAGAGGCCGGGAATCAGAGGCCGGGAATCAGAGATGGGGAATCAGAGGCGGGGAATCAGAGGCGGGCAATCAGAGGCGGGGAATCAGAGGCGCAGAAACAGAGGCGGGGTATCAGATATGGGGAATCAGAGGTGGGGAATCAGGGGCGGGGTATCAGAGGCTGGGTATCAGACACGGGGATTCAGAGGCGGGGAATCAGAGATGGGGAATCAGAGGCGGGGAATCAGAGGCGTGGAATCAGAGGCGGGGAATCAGAGGCAGGGAATCAAACACGGGGAATCAGAGGTGGGGAACTCAGAGCTGGGGAATCAGAGGCGGGGAATCAGTGTTGGGGAATCAGAGGCCAGGTATCAGAACCGGGAATGAGAGGCCGGGAATCAGAGGCAGGGAATCAGAGGCCGGGAATCAGAGATGGGGAATCAGAGGCGGGGAATCAGAGGCGGGCAATCAGAGGCGGGGAATCAGAGGCGCAGAAACAGAGGCGGGGTATCAGATATGGGGAATCAGAGGTGGGGAATCAGGGGCGGGGTATCAGAGGCTGGGTATCAGACACGGGGATTCAGAGGCGGGGAATCAGAGATGGGGAATCAGAGGCGGGGAATCAGAGGCGTGGAATCAGAGGCGGGGAATCAGAGGCAGGGATTCGGATGTGCGGAATCAGAGGCGGGGAATCAGATATGGGGAAACAGAGGTGGGGAATCAGAGGCAGGGAAACAGAGGTGGGGAATCAGATATGGGGAATCAGAGGTGGGGAATCAGAGGTTGGGAAACAGAGGCAGGGAATCAGAGGTGGGGAGTCAGAGGTGGGGAATCAGAGGCAGGGAATCAGATGTGCGGAATCAGAGATGGGGAATCAGAGGCAGCGAATCAGAGGCGGGGAACCAGAGGCGGGGAATCAGAGTCCAGGTATCAGAACCGGGAATGAGAGGCCGGGAATCAGAGGCCGGGAATCAGAGGCCGGGAATCAGAGATGGGGAATCAGAGGCGGGGAATCAGAGGCGGGCAATCAGAGGCGGGGAATCAGAGGCGCAGAAACAGAGGCGGGGTATCAGATATGGGGAATCAGAGGTGGGGAATCAGGGGCGGGGTATCAGAGGCTGGGTATCAGACACGGGGATTCAGAGGCGGGGAATCAGAGATGGGGAATCAGAGGCGGGGAATCAGAGGCGTGGAATCAGAGGCGGGGAATCAGAGGCAGGGATTCGGATGTGCGGAATCAGAGGCGGGGAATCAGAGGCGGGAAAACATAGGTGGGGAATCAGATACGGGGAATCAGAGGTGGGGAATGAGAGGCAGGGAATCAGAGTTGGGGATTCAGAGGCGGGGAATCAGAGCTGGGGAATCGGAGGCAGGGAATCAGAGGCGGGGAATCAGAGGCGGGGAATGAGAGGCAGGGAATCAGATATGGGGATTCAGAGGTGGGGAATCAGAGGTTGGGAATCAGAGGCGGGGAATTAGATATGGGGAAACAGAGGCGGGGAATCAGAGGTGGGGAAACAGAGTTGGGGAATCAGAGGCGGGGAATCAGAGTTGGGGAATCAGAGGTGGGGAATCAGAGGTGGGGAATCAGGGGCGGGGAATCAGAGGTGCGGAAACAGAGGCGGGGAATCAGATATGGGGAATCAGAGGTGGGGAATCAGGGGCGGGGTATCAGAGGCTGGGTATCAGACACGAGGATTCAGAGGCGGGGAATCAGAGATGTGGAATCGAAGTTGGGGAATCAGAGGCGGGGACTTAGATATGGGGAATCAGAGGCTGGGAATCAGATATGGGGAAACAGGGGCGGGGAATCAGTGGCGGGGAAACAGAGGCGGGGAATCAGATATGGGGAATCAGAGGTGTGGAATCAGAGGTTGGGAATCAGAGGCAGGGAATCAGAGGCGGGGAAACAGAGGCGGGGAATCAGATATGGGGAATCAGAGGTGGCGAATCAAAGGCGGTAAAACAGAGATGGGGAATCAGGGCAGGGAATCAGAGGCAGGGAATCAAACACGGGGAATCAGAGCTGGGGAATCAGAGGCGGGGAATTAGAGTTGGGGAATCAGAGGAGGGGAATCAGAGGCGGGGAAACAGAGGCGGGGAATCAGATATGGGGAATCAGAGGCGGGGAATCAGAGGTTGGGAATCAGAGGCAGGGAATCAGAGGCGGGGAATCAGAGGCGGGGAATCAGAGGCAGGGAATCAGATGTGCGGAATCGGAGATGGGGAATCAGAGGCAGGGAATCAGAGGCGGGGAATCAGAGGTGGGGAATCAGAGGCCGGGAATCAGATATGGGGAAACAGAGGCGGGGAATCAGAGGCAGGGAAACAGAGGCGGGGAATCAGATATGGGGAATCAGAGGTGGGGAATCAGAGTTTGGGAATCAGAGGCAGGGAATCAGAGGCTTGGAATCAGATGCAGGGAATCAGATGCGGGGAATCAGAGGCGGGAAATCAAAGCTGGGGAATCAGAGGTGGGGAATCAGAGTTGGGGAATCAGAGGCGGGGACTTAGATATTGGGAAACAGAGGCGGGGAATCAGAGGCGGGGAAACAGAGGCGGGGAATCAGATATGGGGAATCAGAGGTGGGGAATCAGAGGCAGGGAATCAGATGTACGGAATCAGAGATGGGGAATCAGAGGCAGGGAATCAGAATCAGAAGCAGGGAATCAGAGGCCGGGAATCAGAGGCCGGAATCAGATGCCGGGAATAAGAGGCCGGGAATCAGAGGTGGGGAATCAGAGGCCGGGAATCAGAGATGGGGATTCAGAGGCGGGGAATGAGATATGGGGAATCAGAGGCGGGGAATCAGAGGCGGGGAAACAGAGGCGGGGAATCAGATATGGGGAATCTGAGGTGGGGAATCAGGTGCGGGGTATCAGTGGCAGGGAATCAGAGGCGGGCAATCAGAGGCCGGGAATCAGAGGCGGTGAATCAGAGGCGGGGAATCAGAGGCATGGAATCGGATGTGCGGAATCAGAGATGGGAAATCAGAGGTGGGGAATCAGAGGCGGTGAATCAGACATGGGTAATCAGAGGCGGGGAATCAGAGGCAGGAAATCAGACACGGGGAATCAGAGGCGGGGAATCAGAACTGGGGAATTAGATGCAGGGAATCAGAGTTGGGGATTCAGAGGCGGGGAATCAGATATGGGAAAACAGAGGTGGGGAATCAGAGGTGGGCAAATAGAGGCGGGGAATCAGATATGGGGAAAAGAAGGCGGGGAATCAGAGGTGTGGAAACAGAGGCGGGGAATCAGATATGGGGAATCAGAGGTGGGGAATCAGAGGTTGGGAATCAGAGGCAGGGAATCAGAGGCTGGGAATCAGATGCAGGGAATCAGATGCGGGGATCAGAGGCGGGGAATCAGAGCTGGGGAATCAGAGGTGGGGAATCAGAGTTGGGGAATCAGAGGCGGGGACTTAGATATGGGGAAACAGAGGCGGGGAATCAGAGGCGGGGAAACAGAGGCGGGGAATCAGACATGGGTAATCAGAGGCGGGGAATCAGAGGCAGGAAATCAGACACGGGGAATCAGAGGCGGGGAATCAGAGCTGGGGAATTAGATGCAGGGAATCAGAGTTGGGGATTCAGAGGCGGGGAATCAGATATGGGGAAACAGAGGTGGGGAATCAGAGGTGGGCAAATAGAGGCGGGGAATCAGATATGGGGAAACAGAGGCGGGGAATCAGAGGCGTGGAAACAGAGGCGGGGAATCAGATATGGGGAATCAGAGGTGGGGAATCAAAGGTTGGGAATCAGAGGCAGGGAATCAGAGGCTGGGAATCAGATGCAGGGAATCAGATGCGGGGATCAGAGGCGGGGAATCAGAGCTGGGGAATCAGAGGTGGGGAATCAGAGTTGGGGAATCAGAGGCGGGGACTTAGATATGGGGAAACAGAGGCGGGGAATCAGAGGCGGGGAAACAGAGGCGGGGAATCGGATATGGGGAATCAGTGGTGGGGAATCAGAGGCAGGGAATTAGATGTGCGGAATCAGAGATGGGCAATCAGAGGCAGGGTATCAGAATCAGAAGCAGGGAATAAGACGCGGGGAATCAGAGGCGGGGAATCAGAGCTGGGGAAGCAGAGGCAGTGAATCTGAGGCGGGGAATCAGAGGCAGGGAATCGGATGTGCGGAATCAGAGATGGGGAATCAGAGGTGGGGAATCAGAGGCAGTGAATCAAACATGGGTAATCAGAGGCGGGGAATAAGAGGCAGGAATTCAGACACGGGGAAACAGAGGCGGGGAATCAGAGGCGGGCAAATAGAGGCGGGGAATCAGATATGGGGAAACAGAGGCGGGGAATCAGAGGCGGGGAAACAGAGGCGGGGAATCAGATATGGGGAATCAGAGGTGGGGAATCAGAGGTTGGGAATCAGAGGCAGGGAATCAGAGGCTGGGAATCAGATGCAGGGAATCAGATGCGTGGAATCAGAGGCGGGGAATCGGAGCTGGGGAATCAGAGGTGGGGAATCAAAGTTGGGGAATCAGAGGCGGGGACTTAGATATTGGGAAACAGAGGCGGGGAATCAGAGCGGGGAAACAGAGGCGGGGAATCAGACATGGGTAATCAGAGGCGGGGAATCCGAGGCAGGAAATCAGAAACGGGGAATCAGAGGCGGGGAATCAGAGCTGGGAAATTAAAGGCAGGGAATCAGAGTTGGGGATTCAGAGGCGGGGAATCAGATATGGGGAAACAGAGGCGGGGAATCAGAGGCGGGTAAATAGAGGCGGGGAATCAGATATGGGGAAACAGAGGCGGGGAATCAGAGGCGGGGAAACAGAGGCGGGGAATCAGATATGGGGAATCAGAGGTGGGGAATCAGAGGTTGGGAATCAGAGGCAGGGAATCAGAGGCTGGGAATCAAATGCAGGGAATCAGATGCGGGGAATCAGAGGCGGGGAATCAGAGCTGGGGAATCAGAGGTGGGGAATCAAAGTTGGGGAATCAGAGGCGGGGCCTTAGATATGGGGAAACAGAGGTGCGGAATCAGAGGCGGGGAATCAGAGGCAGGGATTCGGATGTGCGGAATCAGAGGCGGGGAATCAGAGGCGGGAAAACATAGGTGGGGAATCAGATACGGGGAATCAGAGGTGGGGAATGAGAGGCAGGGAATCAGAGTTGGGGATTCAGAGGCGGGGAATCAGAGCTGGGGAATCGGAGGCAGGGAATCAGAGGCGGGGAATCAGAGGCGGGGAATGAGAGGCAGGGAATCAGATATGGGGATTCAGAGGTGGGGAATCAGAGGTTGGGAATCAGAGGCGGGGAATTAGATATGGGGAAACAGAGGCGGGGAATCAGAGGTGGGGAAACAGAGTTGGGGAATCAGAGGCGGGGAATCAGAGTTGGGGAATCAGAGGTGGGGAATCAGAGGTGGGGAATCAGGGGCGGGGAATCAGAGGTGCGGAAACAGAGGCGGGGAATCAGATATGGGGAATCAGAGGTGGGGAATCAGGGGCGGGGTATCAGAGGCTGGGTATCAGACACGAGGATTCAGAGGCGGGGAATCAGAGATGGGGAATCAAAGTTGGGGAATCAGAGGCGGGGACTTAGATATGGGGAATCAGAGGCTGGGAATCAGATATGGGGAAACAGGGGCGGGGAATCAGTGGCGGGGAAGCAGAGGTGGGGAATCAGATATGGGGAATCAGAGGTGTGGAATCAGAGGTTGGGAATCAGAGGCAGGGAATCAGAGGCGGGGAAACAGAGGCGGGGAATCAGATATGGGGAATCAGAGGTGGCGAATCAAAGGCGGTATAACAGAGATGGGGAATCAGGGCAGGGAATCAGAGGCAGGGAATCAAACACGGGGAATCAGAGCTGGGGAATCAGAGGCGGGGAATTAGAGTTGGGGAATCAGAGGAGGGGAATCAGAGGCGGGGAAACAGAGGCGGGGAATCAGATATGGGGAATCAGAGGCGGGGAATCAGAGGTTGGGAATCAGAGGCAGGGAATCAGAGGCGGGGAATCAGAGGCGGGGAATCAGAGGCAGGGAATCAGATGTGCGGAATCGGAGATGGGGAATCAGAGGCAGGGAATCAGAGGCGGGGAATCAGAGGTGGGGAATCAGAGGCCGGGAATCAGATATGGGGAAACAGAGGCGGGGAATCAGAGGCAGGGAAACAGAGGCGGGGAATCAGATATGGGGAATCAGAGGTGGGGAATCAGAGTTTGGGAATCAGAGGCAGGGAATCAGAGGCTTGGAATCAGATGCAGGGAATCAGATGCGGGGAATCAGAGGCGGGGAATCAAAGCTGGGGAATCAGAGGTGGGGAATCAGAGTTGGGGAATCAGAGGCGGGGACTTAGATATTGGGAAACAGAGGCGGGGAATCAGAGGCGGGGAAACAGAGGCGGGGAATCAGATATGGGGAATCAGAGGTGGGGAATCAGAGGCAGGG
Organism: Narcine bancroftii; assembly: GCF_036971445.1. NCBI lineage: Eukaryota > Metazoa > Chordata > Chondrichthyes > Torpediniformes > Narcinidae > Narcine > Narcine bancroftii. Next base: position 131,578,615 of record NC_091470.1, read on the forward strand.
AATCAGATGTACGGAATCAGAGATGGGGAATCAGAGGCAGGGAATCAGAATCAGAAGCAGGGAATCAGAGGCCGGGAATCAGAGGCCGGAATCAGATGCCGGGAATAAGAGGCCGGGAATCAGAGGTGGGGAATCAGAGGCCGGGAATCAGAGATGGGGATTCAGAGGCAGGGAATGAGATATGGGGAATCAGAGGCGGGGAATCAGAGGCGTGGAAACAGAGGCGGGGAATCAGATATGGGGAATCTGAGGTGGGGAATCAGGTGCGGGGTATCAGTGGCAGGGAATCAGAGGCGGGCAATCAGAGGCCGGGAATCAGAGGCGGTGAATCAGAGGCGGGGAATCAGAGGCATGGAATCGGATGTGCGGAATCAGAGATGGGGAATCAGAGGTGGGGAATCAGAGGCGGTGAATCAGACATGGGTAATCAGAGGCGGGGAATCAGAGGCAGGAAATCAGACACGGGGAATCAGAGGCGGGGAATCAGAACTGGGGAATTAGATGCAGGGAATCAGAGTTGGGGATTCAGAGGCGGGGAATCAGATATGGGGAAACAGAGGTGGGGAATCAGAGGTGGGCAAATAGAGGCGGGGAATCAAATATGGGGAAACAGAGGCGGGGAATCAGAGGCGTGGAAACAGAGGCGGGGAATCAGATATGGGGAATCAGAGGTGGGGAATCAGAGGTTGGGAATCAGAGGCAGGGAATCAGAGGCTGGGAATCAGATGCAGGGAATCAGATGCGGGGATCAGAGGCGGGGAATCAGAGCTGGGGAATCAGAGGTGGGGAATCAGAGTTGGGGAATCAGAGGCGGGGACTTAGATATGGGGAAACAGAGGCGGGGAATCAGAGGCGCGGAAACAGAGGCGGGGAATCAGACATGGGTAATCAGAGGCGGGGAATCAGAGGCAGGAAATCAGACACGGGGAATCAGAGGCGGGGAATCAGAGCTGGGGAATTAGATGCAGGGAATCAGAGTTGGGGATTCAGAGGCGGGGAATCAGATATGGGGAAACAGAGGTGGGGAATCAGAGGTGGGCAAATAGAGGCGGGGAATCAGATATGGGGAAACAGAGGCGGGGAATCAGAGGCGTGGAAACAGAGGCGGGGAATCAGATATGGGGAATCAGAGGTGGGGAATCAGAGGTTGGGAATCAGAGGCAGGGAATCAGAGGCTGGGAATCAGATGCAGGGAATCAGATGCGGGGATCAGAGGCGGGGAATCAGAGCTGGGGAATCAGAGGTGGGGAATCAGAGTTGGGGAATCAGAGGCGGGGACTTAGATATGGGGAAACAGAGGCGGGGAATCAGAGGCGGGGAAACAGAGGCGGGGAATCGGATATGGGGAATCAGAGGTGGGGAATCAGAGGCAGGGAATTAGATGTGCGGAATCAGAGATGGGCAATCAGAGGCAGGGTATCAGAATCAGAAGCAGGGAATAAGACGTGGGGAATCAGAGGCGGGGAATCAGAGCTGGGGAAGCAGAGGCAGTGAATCTGAGGCGGGGATTTCAGAGGCAGGGAATCGGATGTGCGGAATCAGAGATGGGGAATCAGAGGTGGGGAATCAGAGGCAGTGAATCAAACATGGGTAATCAGAGGCGGGGAATCAGAGGCAGGGAATCAGATGCAGGGAATCAGTTGCGGGGAATCAGAGGTGGGGAATCAGAGGCAGGGAATTAGATGTGCGGAATCAGAAATGGGGAATCAGAGGCAGGGAATCAGAATCAGAAGCAGGGAATCAGAGGCCGGGAATCACAGGCCGGAATCAGATGCCAGGAATAAGAGGCCGGGAATCAGAGTCCGCGAATCAGAGTCCGGGAATCAGAGATGGGGAATCAGAGGCGGGGAGTGAGATATGGGGAATCAGAGGCGGGGAATCACAGGCGGGGAAACAGAGGCGAGGAATCAGATATGGGGAATCAGAGGTGGCGAATCAAAGGCGGTGAATCAGAGATGGGGAATCAGAGGCGGGGAATGAGAGAAAGGGAATCAAACACGGGGAATCAGAGGCGGGGAATCAGAGCTGGGTTATCAGAGGCGGGGAATCAGAGTTGGGGAATCAGAGGCGGGGAATCAGAGCTGGGGAATCAGAGGTTGGGAATCAGAGGCAGGGAATCGGATGTGCGGAATCAGAGATGGGGAATCAGAGGTGGGAAATTCAGAGGCGGGGAATCAGAGATGGGGATTCAGAGGCGGGGAATCAGAGGCAGGGAATCAGACGCGGGGAATCAGAGGCGGGGAATCAGAGTCCAGGAATCAGAGGCGGGGAATCAGAGTTGGGGAATCAGAGGCAGGGAATCAAACACGGTGAATCAGAGGCAGGGAATCAGAGCTGGAGAATCAGAGGCGGGGAATCAGAGGTGGTGAATCAGGGGCGGGGAATCAGTGGCAGGAAATCAGAGGCGGGGAAACAGAGGCAGGGAATCAGAGGCAGGGAATCAGACACGGGGAATCAGAGGCGGGGAATCAGAGATGGGGAATCAGAGCTGGGGAATCAGAGGCCGGGAATCAGAGTTGGGGAATCAGAGGCGGGGAATCAGATATGGAGAATCAGAGGTGGGGAAACAGGGGCGGGGAATCAGTCTCAGGGAATCAGAGAAGGGGAATCAGAGGCGGGGAATCAGAGGCAGGGAATCAGACACGTGGAATCAGAGGCGGGGAATCAGGGATGGGGAATCAGAGGCTGGTAATCAGAGGTGGGGAATCAGAGTCCGGGAATCAGAGATGGGGAATCAGAGGCGGGGAATCAGATATGGGGAATCAGAGGCGGGGAATCACAGGCGGGGAAACAGAGGCGGTGAATCAGATATGGCGAATCAGTGGTGGCGAATCAGAGGTAGAGGATCAGAGATGGTGAAGCAGAGGTGGGGAATCAGATGTGATGAATAAGAGATGGGGAATCAGAGGCGAGGTATCAGAGGCGGAAATCAGATATGGGGAAACAGAGGCGGGGAATCAGAGGCAGGGAAACAGAGGCGGGGAATCTGATATGGGGAATCAGAGGTGGCGAATGAAAGGCGGTGACTCAGAGATGGGGAATCAGAGGCGGGGAATCAGAGTTGGGGAATCAGAGGCGGGGAATCAGATATGGGGAAACAGAGGTGGGGAATCAGAGGCAGGGAAACAGAGGTGGGGAATCAGATATGGGGAATCAGAGGTGGGGAATCAGAGGTTGGGAAACAGAGGCAGGGAATCAGAGGTGGGGAGTCAGAGGTGGGGAATCAGAGGCAGGGAATCAGATGTGCGGAATCAGAGATGGGGAATCAGAGGCAGCGAATCAGAGGCGGGGAACCAGAGGCGGGGAATCAGAGGCCAGGTATCAGAACCGGGAATGAGAGGCCGGGAATCAGAGGCCGGGAATCAGAGGCCGGGAATCAGAGATGGGGAATCAGAGGCGGGGAATCAGAGGCGGGCAATCAGAGGCGGGGAATCAGAGGCGCAGAAACAGAGGCAGGGTATCAGATATGGGGAATCAGAGGTGGGGAATCAGGGGCGGGGTATCAGAGGCTGGGTATCAGACACGGGGATTCAGAGGCGGGGAATCAGAGATGGGGAATCAGAGGCGGGGAATCAGAGGCGTGGAATCAGAGGCGGGGAATCAGAGGCAGGGATTCGGATGTGCGGAATCAGAGGCGGGGAATCAGAGGCGGGAAAACATAGGTGGGGAATCAGATACGGGGAATCAGAGGTGGGGAATGAGAGGCAGGGAATCAGAGGTGGGGATTCAGAGGCGGGGAATCAGAGCTGGGGAATCGGAGGCAGGGAATCAGAGGCGGGGAATCAGAGGCGGGGAATGAGAGGCAGGGAATCAGATATGGGGATTCAGAGGTGGGGAATCAGAGGTTGGGAATCAGAGGCGGGGAATTAGATATGGGGAAACAGAGGCGGGGAATCAGAGGTGGGGAAACAGAGTTGGGGAATCAGAGGCGGGGAATCAGAGTTGGGGAATCAGAGGTGGGGAATCAGAGGTGGGGAATCAGGGGCGGGGAATCAGAGGTGCGGAAACAGAGGCGGGGAATCAGATATGGGGAATCAGAGGTGGGGAATCAGGGGCGGGGTATCAGAGGCTGGGTATCAGACACGAGGATTCAGAGGCGGGGAATCAGAGATGGGGATTCAGAGGCGGGGAATCAGAGGCAGGGAATCAGACGCGGGGAATCAGAGGCGGGGAATCAGAGTCCAGGAATCAGAGGCGGGGAATCAGAGTTGGGGAATCAGAGGCAGGGAATCAAACACGGTGAATCAGAGGCAGGGAATCAGAGCTGGAGAATCAGAGGCGGGGAATCAGAGGTGGGGAATCAGAGGCGGGAAATCAGATATGGGGAAACAGAGGCGGGGAATCAGAGGCAGGGAAACACAGGTGGGGAATCAGATATGGGGAATCAGAGGTGGGGAATCAGAGGTTTGGAAACAGAGACAGGGAATCAGAGGCGGGGAGTCAGAGGCGGGGAATCAAAGGCAGGGAATCAGATGTGCGGAATCAGAGATGGGGAATCAGAGGCAGCGAAAAAGAGGTGGGGAACCAGAGGCGGGGAATCAGAGGCCGGGAATTAGAGGCCGGGAATGAGAGGCCGGGAATCAGAGGCCGGGGAATCATAGGCGGGGAATCAGAGATGGGGAATCAGAGGCGGGGAATCAAACACGGGGAATCAGAGCTGGGGAATCAGAGGCGGGGAATCAGAGTTGGGGAATCAGATTTGGGGAATCAGAGGTGGGGAATCAGGGGCGGGGAATCAGTGGCAGGGAATCAGAGGCGGGGAATCAGAGGCGGGGAATCAGAGGCAGGGAATCAGACACGGGGAATCAGAGGCGGGGAATCAGAGATGGGGAATCAGAGGCAGTGAATCAGAGGCAGGGAATCGGACGCCGGGAATCAGGGGCGGGGAATCAGAGCTGGGGAATCAGAGGCCGGGAATCAGAGTTGGGGAATCAGAGGCGGGGAATCAGATATGGAGAATCAGAGGTGGGGAATCAGGGGCGGGGAATCAGTCACAGGGAATCAGAGAAGGGGAATCAGAGGCGGGGAGTCAGAGGCAGGGAATCAGACACGTGGAATCAGAGGCGGGGAATCAGGGATGGGGAATCAGAGGCTGGTAATCAGAGGTGGGGAATCAGAGTCCGGGAATCAGAGATGGGGAATCAGAGGTGGGGAATCAGGGGCGGGGAATCAGAGGTGCGGAAACAGAGGCGGGGAATCAGATATGGGGAATCAGAGGTGGGGAATCAGGGGCGGGGTATCAGAGGCTGGGTATCAGACACGAGGATTCAGAGGCGGGGAATCAGAGATGTGGAATCGAAGTTGGGGAATCAGAGGCGGGGACTTAGATATGGGGAATCAGAGGCTGGGAATCAGATATGGGGAAACAGGGGCGGGGAATCAGTGGCGGGGAAACAGAGGCGGGGAATCAGATATGGGGAATCAGAGGTGTGGAATCAGAGGTTGGGAATCAGAGGCAGGGAATCAGAGGCGGGGAAACAGAGGCGGGGAATCAGATATGGGGAATCAGAGGTGGCGAATCAAAGGCGGTAAAACAGAGATGGGGAATCAGGGCAGGGAATCAGAGGCAGGGAATCAAACACGGGGAATCAGAGCTGGGGAATCAGAGGCGGGGAATTAGAGTTGGGGAATCAGAGGAGGGGAATCAGAGGCGGGGAAACAGAGGCGGGGAATCAGATATGGGGAATCAGAGGCGGGGAATCAGAGGTTGGGAATCAGAGGCAGGGAATCAGAGGCGGGGAATCAGAGGCGGGGAATCAGAGGCAGGGAATCAGATGTGCGGAATCGGAGATGGGGAATCAGAGGCAGGGAATCAGAGGCGGGGAATCAGAGGTGGGGAATCAGAGGCCGGGAATCAGATATGGGGAAACAGAGGCGGGGAATCAGAGGCAGGGAAACAGAGGCGGGGAATCAGATATGGGGAATCAGAGGTGGGGAATCAGAGTTTGGGAATCAGAGGCAGGGAATCAGAGGCTTGGAATCAGATGCAGGGAATCAGATGCGGGGAATCAGAGGCGGGAAATCAAAGCTGGGGAATCAGAGGTGGGGAATCAGAGTTGGGGAATCAGAGGCGGGGACTTAGATATTGGGAAACAGAGGCGGGGAATCAGAGGCGGGGAAACAGAGGCGGGGAATCAGATATGGGGAATCAGAGGTGGGGAATCAGAGGCAGGGAATCAGATGTACGGAATCAGAGATGGGGAATCAGAGGCAGGGAATCAGAATCAGAAGCAGGGAATCAGAGGCCGGGAATCAGAGGCCGGAATCAGATGCCGGGAATAAGAGGCCGGGAATCAGAGGTGGGGAATCAGAGGCCGGGAATCAGAGATGGGGATTCAGAGGCGGGGAATGAGATATGGGGAATCAGAGGCGGGGAATCAGAGGCGGGGAAACAGAGGCGGGGAATCAGATATGGGGAATCTGAGGTGGGGAATCAGGTGCGGGGTATCAGTGGCAGGGAATCAGAGGCGGGCAATCAGAGGCCGGGAATCAGAGGCGGTGAATCAGAGGCGGGGAATCAGAGGCATGGAATCGGATGTGCGGAATCAGAGATGGGAAATCAGAGGTGGGGAATCAGAGGCGGTGAATCAGACATGGGTAATCAGAGGCGGGGAATCAGAGGCAGGAAATCAGACACGGGGAATCAGAGGCGGGGAATCAGAACTGGGGAATTAGATGCAGGGAATCAGAGTTGGGGATTCAGAGGCGGGGAATCAGATATGGGAAAACAGAGGTGGGGAATCAGAGGTGGGCAAATAGAGGCGGGGAATCAGATATGGGGAAACAGAGGCGGGGAATCAGATATGGGGAATCAGAGGTGGGGAATCAGAGGTTGGGAATCAGAGGCAGGGAATCAGAGGCTGGGAATCAGATGCAGGGAATCAGATGCGGGGATCAGAGGCGGGGAATCAGAGCTGGGGAATCAGAGGTGGGGAATCAGAGTTGGGGAATCAGAGGCGGGGACTTAGATATGGGGAAACAGAGGCGGGGAATCAGAGGCGGGGAAACAGAGGCGGGGAATCAGACATGGGTAATCAGAGGCGGGGAATCAGAGGCAGGAAATCAGACACGGGGAATCAGAGGCGGGGAATCAGAGCTGGGGAATTAGATGCAGGGAATCAGAGTTGGGGATTCAGAGGCGGGGAATCAGATATGGGGAAACAGAGGTGGGGAATCAGAGGTGGGCAAATAGAGGCGGGGAATCAGATATGGGGAAACAGAGGCGGGGAATCAGAGGCGTGGAAACAGAGGCGGGGAATCAGATATGGGGAATCAGAGGTGGGGAATCAGAGGTTGGGAATCAGAGGCAGGGAATCAGAGGCTGGGAATCAGATGCAGGGAATCAGATGCGGGGATCAGAGGCGGGGAATCAGAGCTGGGGAATCAGAGGTGGGGAATCAGAGTTGGGGAATCAGAGGCGGGGACTTAGATATGGGGAAACAGAGGCGGGGAATCAGAGGCGGGGAAACAGAGGCGGGGAATCGGATATGGGGAATCAGTGGTGGGGCATCAGAGGCAGGGAATTAGATGTGCGGAATCAGAGATGGGCAATCAGAGGCAGGGTATCAGAATCAGAAGCAGGGAATAAGACGCGGGGAATCAGAGGCGGGGAATCAGAGCTGGGGAAGCAGAGGCAGTGAATCTGAGGCGGGGAATCAGAGGCAGGGAATCGGATGTGCGGAATCAGAGATGGGGAATCAGAGGTGGGGAATCAGAGGCAGTGAATCAAACATGGGTAATCAGAGGCGGGGAATAAGAGGCAGGAATTCAGACACGGGGAAACAGAGGCGGGGAATCAGAGGCGGGCAAATAGAGGCGGGGAATCAGATATGGGGAAACAGAGGCGGGGAATCAGAGGCGGGGAAACAGAGGCGGGGAATCAGATATGGGGAATCAGAGGTGGGGAATCAGAGGTTGGGAATCAGAGGCAGGGAATCAGAGGCTGGGAATCAGATGCAGGGAATCAGATGCGTGGAATCAGAGGCGGGGAATCAGAGCTGGGGAATCAGAGGTGGGGAATCAAAGTTGGGGAATCAGAGGCGGGGACTTAGATATTGGGAAACAGAGGCGGGGAATCAGAGCGGGGAAACAGAGGCGGGGAATCAGACATGGGTAATCAGAGGCGGGGAATCAGAGGCAGGAAATCAGAAACGGGGAATCAGAGGCGGGGAATCAGAGCTGGGAAATTAAAGGCAGGGAATCAGAGTTGGGGATTCAGAGGCGGGGAATCAGATATGGGGAAACAGAGGCGGGGAATCAGAGGCGGGTAAATAGAGGCGGGGAATCAGATATGGGGAAACAGAGGCGGGGAATCAGAGGCGGGGAAACAGAGGCGGGGAATCAGATATGGGGAATCAGAGGTGGGGAATCAGAGGTTGGGAATCAGAGGCAGGGAATCAGAGGCTGGGAATCAAATGCAGGGAATCAGATGCGGGGAATCAGAGGCGGGGAATCAGAGCTGGGGAATCAGAGGTGGGGAATCAAAGTTGGGGAATCAGAGGCGGGGCCTTAGATATGGGGAAACAGAGGTGCGGAATCAGAGGCGGGGAATCAGAGGCAGGGATTCGGATGTGCGGAATCAGAGGCGGGGAATCAGAGGCGGGAAAACATAGGTGGGGAATCAGATACGGGGAATCAGAGGTGGGGAATGAGAGGCAGGGAATCAGAGTTGGGGATTCAGAGGCGGGGAATCAGAGCTGGGGAATCGGAGGCAGGGAATCAGAGGCGGGGAATCAGAGGCGGGGAATGAGAGGCAGGGAATCAGATATGGGGATTCAGAGGTGGGGAATCAGAGGTTGGGAATCAGAGGCGGGGAATTAGATATGGGGAAACAGAGGCGGGGAATCAGAGGTGGGGAAACAGAGTTGGGGAATCAGAGGCGGGGAATCAGAGTTGGGGAATCAGAGGTGGGGAATCAGAGGTGGGGAATCAGGGGCGGGGAATCAGAGGTGCGGAAACAGAGGCGGGGAATCAGATATGGGGAATCAGAGGTGGGGAATCAGGGGCGGGGTATCAGAGGCTGGGTATCAGACACGAGGATTCAGAGGCGGGGAATCAGAGATGGGGAATCAAAGTTGGGGAATCAGAGGCGGGGACTTAGATATGGGGAATCAGAGGCTGGGAATCAGATATGGGGAAACAGTGGCGGGGAATCAGTGGCGGGGAAGCAGAGGTGGGGAATCAGATATGGGGAATCAGAGGTGTGGAATCAGAGGTTGGGAATCAGAGGCAGGGAATCAGAGGCGGGGAAACAGAGGCGGGGAATCAGATATGGGGAATCAGAGGTGGCGAATCAAAGGCGGTAAAACAGAGATGGGGAATCAGGGCAGGGAATCAGAGGCAGGGAATCAAACACGGGGAATCAGAGCTGGGGAATCAGAGGCGGGGAATTAGAGTTGGGGAATCAGAGGAGGGGAATCAGAGGCGGGGAAACAGAGGCGGGGAATCAGATATGGGGAATCAGAGGCGGGGAATCAGAGGTTGGGAATCAGAGGCAGGGAATCAGAGGCGGGGAATCAGAGGTTGGGAATCAGAGGCAGGGAATCAGAGGCGGGGAATCAGAGGCGGGGAATCAGAGGCAGGGAATCAGATGTGCGGAATCGGAGATGGGGAATCAGAGGCAGGGAATCAGAGGCGGGGAATCAGAGGTGGGGAATCAGAGGCCGGGAATCAGATATGGGGAAACAGAGGCGGGGAATCAGAGGCAGGGAAACAGAGGCGGGGAATCAGATATGGGGAATCAGAGGTGGGGAATCAGAGTTTGGGAATCAGAGGCAGGGAATCAGAGGCTTGGAATCAGATGCAGGGAATCAGATGCGGGGAATCAGAGGCGGGGAATCAAAGCTGGGGAATCAGAGGTGGGGAATCAGAGTTGGGGAATCAGAGGCGGGGACTTAGATATTGGGAAACAGAGGCGGGGAATCAGAGGCGGGGAAACAGAGGCGGGGAATCAGATATGGGGAATCAGAGGTGGGGAATCAGAGGCAGGGAATCAGATGTACGGAATCAGAGATGGGGAATCAGAGGCAGGGAATCAGAATCAGAAGCAGGGAATCAGAGGCCGGGAATCAGAGGCCGGAATCAGATGCCGGGAATAAGAGGCCGGGAATCAGAGGTGGGGAATCAGAGGCCGGGAATCAGAGATGGGGATTCAGAGGCAGGGAATGAGATATGGGGAATCAGAGGCGGGGAATCAGAGGCGTGGAAACAGAGGCGGGGAATCAGATATGGGGAATCTGAGGTGGGGAATCAGGTGCGGGGTATCAGTGGCAGGGAATCAGAGGCGGGCAATCAGAGGCCGGGAATCAGAGGCGGTGAATCAGAGGCGGGGAATCAGAGGCATGGAATCGGATGTGCGGAATCAGAGATGGGGAATCAGAGGTGGGGAATCAGAGGCGGTGAATCAGACATGGGTAATCAGAGGCGGGGAATCAGAGGCAGGAAATCAGACACGGGGAATCAGAGGCGGGGAATCAGAACTGGGGAATTAGATGCAGGGAATCAGAGTTGGGGATTCAGAGGCGGGGAATCAGATATGGGGAAACAGAGGTGGGGAATCAGAGGTGGGCAAATAGAGGCGGGGAATCAAATATGGGGAAACAGAGGCGGGGAATCAGAGGCGTGGAAACAGAGGCGGGGAATCAGATATGGGGAATCAGAGGTGGGGAATCAGAGGTTGGGAATCAGAGGCAGGGAATCAGAGGCTGGGAATCAGATGCAGGGAATCAGATGCGGGGATCAGAGGCGGGGAATCAGAGCTGGGGAATCAGAGGTGGGGAATCAGAGTTGGGGAATCAGAGGCGGGGACTTAGATATGGGGAAACAGAGGCGGGGAATCAGAGGCGCGGAAACAGAGGCGGGGAATCAGACATGGGTAATCAGAGGCGGGGAATCAGAGGCAGGAAATCAGACACGGGGAATCAGAGGCGGGGAATCAGAGCTGGGGAATTAGATGCAGGGAATCAGAGTTGGGGATTCAGAGGCGGGGAATCAGATATGGGGAAACAGAGGTGGGGAATCAGAGGTGGGCAAATAGAGGCGGGGAATCAGATATGGGGAAACAGAGGCGGGGAATCAGAGGCGTGGAAACAGAGGCGGGGAATCAGATATGGGGAATCAGAGGTGGGGAATCAGAGGTTGGGAATCAGAGGCAGGGAATCAGAGGCTGGGAATCAGATGCAGGGAATCAGATGCGGGGATCAGAGGCGGGGAATCAGAGCTGGGGAATCAGAGGTGGGGAATCAGAGTTGGGGAATCAGAGGCGGGGACTTAGATATGGGGAAACAGAGGCGGGGAATCAGAGGCGGGGAAACAGAGGCGGGGAATCGGATATGGGGAATCAGAGGTGGGGAATCAGAGGCAGGGAATTAGATGTGCGGAATCAGAGATGGGCAATCAGAGGCAGGGTATCAGAATCAGAAGCAGGGAATAAGACGTGGGGAATCAGAGGCGGGGAATCAGAGCTGGGGAAGCAGAGGCAGTGAATCTGAGGCGGGGATTTCAGAGGCAGGGAATCGGATGTGCGGAATCAGAGATGGGGAATCAGAGGTGGGGAATCAGAGGCAGTGAATCAAACATGGGTAATCAGAGGCGGGGAATCAGAGGCAGGGAATCAGATGCAGGTAATCAGTTGCGGGGAATCAGAGGTGGGGAATCAGAGGCAGGGAATTAGATGTGCGGAATCAGAAATGGGGAATCAGAGGCAGGGAATCAGAATCAGAAGCAGGGAATCAGAGGCCGGGAATCACAGGCCGGAATCAGATGCCAGGAATAAGAGGCCGGGAATCAGAGTCCGCGAATCAGAGTCCGGGAATCAGAGATGGGGAATCAGAGGCGGGGAGTGAGATATGGGGAATCAGAGGCGGGGAATCACAGGTGGGGAAACAGAGGCGAGGAATCAGATATGGGGAATCAGAGGTGGCGAATCAAAGGCGGTGAATCAGAGATGGGGAATCAGAGGCGGGGAATGAGAGAAAGGGAATCAAACACGGGGAATCAGAGGCGGGGAATCAGAGCTGGGTTATCAGAGGCGGGGAATCAGAGTTGGGGAATCAGAGGCGGGGAATCAGAGCTGGGGAATCAGAGGTTGGGAATCAGAGGCAGGGAATCGGATGTGCGGAATCAGAGATGGGGAATCAGAGGTGGGAAATTCAGAGGCGGGGAATCAGAGATGGGGATTCAGAGGCGGGGAATCAGAGGCAGGGAATCAGACGCGGGGAATCAGAGGCGGGGAATCAGAGTCCAGGAATCAGAGGCGGGGAATCAGAGTTGGGGAATCAGAGGCAGGGAATCAAACACGGTGAATCAGAGGCAGGGAATCAGAGCTGGAGAATCAGAGGCGGGGAATCAGAGGTGGTGAATCAGGGGCGGGGAATCAGTGGCAGGGAATCAGAGGCGGGGAAACAGAGGCAGGGAATCAGAGGCAGGGAATCAGACACGGGGAATCAGAGGCGGGGAATCAGAGATGGGGAATCAGAGCTGGGGAATCAGAGGCCGGGAATCAGAGTTGGGGAATCAGAGGCGGGGAATCAGATATGGAGAATCAGAGGTGGGGAAACAGGGGCGGGGAATCAGTCTCAGGGAATCAGAGAAGGGGAATCAGAGGCGGGGAATCAGAGGCAGGGAATCAGACACGTGGAATCAGAGGCGGGGAATCAGGGATGGGGAATCAGAGGCTGGTAATCAGAGGTGGGGAATCAGAGTCCGGGAATCAGAGATGGGGAATCAGAGGCGGGGAATCAGATATGGGGAATCAGAGGCGGGGAATCACAGGCGGGGAAACAGAGGCGGTGAATCAGATATGGCGAATCAGTGGTGGCGAATCAGAGGTAGAGGATCAGAGATGGTGAAGCAGAGGTGGGGAATCAGATGTGATGAATAAGAGATGGGGAATCAGAGGCGAGGTATCAGAGGCGGAAATCAGATATGGGGAAACAGAGGCGGGGAATCAGAGGCAGGGAAACAGAGGCGGGGAATCTGATATGGGGAATCAGAGGTGGCGAATGAAAGGCGGTGACTCAGAGATGGGGAATCAGAGGCGGGGAATCAGAGTTGGGGAATCAGAGGCGGGGAATCAGATATGGGGAAACAGAGGTGGGGAATCAGAGGCAGGGAAACAGAGGTGGGGAATCAGATATGGGGAATCAGAGGTGGGGAATCAGAGGTTGGGAAACAGAGGCAGGGAATCAGAGGTGGGGAGTCAGAGGTGGGGAATCAGAGGCAGGGAATCAGATGTGCGGAATCAGAGATGGGGAATCAGAGGCAGCGAATCAGAGGCGGGGAACCAGAGGCGGGGAATCAGAGGCCAGGTATCAGAACCGGGAATGAGAGGCCGGGAATCAGAGGCCGGGAATCAGAGGCCGGGAATCAGAGATGGGGAATCAGAGGCGGGGAATCAGAGGCGGGCAATCAGAGGCGGGGAATCAGAGGCGCAGAAACAGAGGCAGGGTATCAGATATGGGGAATCAGAGGTGGGGAATCAGGGGCGGGGTATCAGAGGCTGGGTATCAGACACGGGGATTCAGAGGCGGGGAATCAGAGATGGGGAATCAGAGGCGGGGAATCAGAGGCGTGGAATCAGAGGCGGGGAATCAGAGGCAGGGATTCGGATGTGCGGAATCAGAGGCGGGGAATCAGAGGCGGGAAAACATAGGTTGGGAATCAGATACGGGGAATCAGAGGTGGGGAATGAGAGGCAGGGAATCAGAGGTGGGGATTCAGAGGCGGGGAATCAGAGCTGGGGAATCGGAGGCAGGGAATCAGAGGCGGGGAATCAGAGGCGGGGAATGAGAGGCAGGGAATCAGATATGGGGATTCAGAGGTGGGGAATCAGAGGTTGGGAATCAGAGGCGGGGAATTAGATATGGGGAAACAGAGGCGGGGAATCAGAGGTGGGGAAACAGAGTTGGGGAATCAGAGGCGGGGAATCAGAGTTGGGGAATCAGAGGTGGGGAATCAGAGGTGGGGAATCAGGGGCGGGGAATCAGAGGTGCGGAAACAGAGGCGGGGAATCAGATATGGGGAATCAGAGGTGGGGAATCAGGGGCGGGGTATCAGAGGCTGGGTATCAGACACGAGGATTCAGAGGCGGGGAATCAGAGATGGGGATTCAGAGGCGGGGAATCAGAGGCAGGGAATCAGACGCGGGGAATCAGAGGCGGGGAATCAGAGTCCAGGAATCAGAGGCGGGGAATCAGAGTTGGGGAATCAGAGGCAGGGAATCAAACACGGTGAATCAGAGGCAGGGAATCAGAGCTGGAGAATCAGAGGCGGGGAATCAGAGGTGGGGAATCAGAGGCGGGAAATCAGATATGGGGAAACAGAGGCGGGGAATCAGAGGCAGGGAAACACAGGTGGGGAATCAGATATGGGGAATCAGAGGTGGGGAATCAGAGGTTTGGAAACAGAGACAGGGAATCAGAGGCGGGGAGTCAGAGGCGGGGAATCAAAGGCAGGGAATCAGATGTGCGGAATCAGAGATGGGGAATCAGAGGCAGCGAAAAAGAGGTGGGGAACCAGAGGCGGGGAATCAGAGGCCGGGAATTAGAGGCCGGGAATGAGAGGCCGGGAATCAGAGGCCGGGGAATCATAGGCGGGGAATCAGAGATGGGGAATCAGAGGCGGGGAATCAAACACGGGGAATCAGAGCTGGGGAATCAGAGGCGGGGAATCAGAGTTGGGGAATCAGATTTGGGGAATCAGAGGTGGGGAATCAGGGGCGGGGAATCAGTGGCAGGGAATCAGAGGCGGGGAATCAGAGGCGGGGAATCAGAGGCAGGGAATCAGACACGGGGAATCAGAGGCGGGGAATCAGAGATGGGGAATCAGAGGCAGTGAATCAGAGGCAGGGAATCGGACGCCGGGAATCAGGGGCGGGGAATCAGAGCTGGGGAATCAGAGGCCGGGAATCAGAGTTGGGGAATCAGAGGCGGGGAATCAGATATGGAGAATCAGAGGTGGGGAATCAGGGGCGGGGAATCAGTCACAGGGAATCAGAGAAGGGGAATCAGAGGCGGGGAGTCAGAGGCAGGGAATCAGACACGTGGAATCAGAGGCGGGGAATCAGGGATGGGGAATCAGAGGCTGGTAATCAGAGGTGGGGAATCAGGGGCGGGGAATCAGAGGTGCGGAAACAGAGGCGGGGAATCAGATATGGGGAATCAGAGGTGGGGAATCAGGGGCGGGGTATCAGAGGCTGGGTATCAGACACGAGGATTCAGAGGCGGGGAATCAGAGATGGGGATTCAGAGGCGGGGAATCAGAGGCAGGGAATCAGAGGCGGTGAATCAGATATGGCGAATCAGTGGTGGCGAATCAGAGGTAGAGAATCAGAGATGGGGAAGCAGAGGTGGGGAATCTAATGTGATGAATAAGAGATGGGGAATCAGAGGCGGGGTATCAGAGGTGGGGAATCAGAGTCCGGGAATCAGAGATGGGGAATCAGAGGCGGGGAATCAGATATGGGGAATCAGAGGCAGGGAATCAGAGGCTGGGAATCAGATGCAGGGAATCAGATGCGGGGATCAGAGGCGGGGAATCAGAGCTGGGGAATCAGAGGTGGGGAATCAGAGTTGGGGAATCAGAGGCGGGGACTTAGATATGGGGAAACAGAGGCGGGGAATCAGAGGCGGGGAAACAGAGGCGGAGAATCGGATATGGGGAATCAGAGGTGGGGAATCAGAGGCAGGGAATTAGATGTGCGGAATCAGAGATGGGCAATCAGAGGCAGGGTATCAGAATCAGAAGCAGGGAATAAGACGCGGGGAATCAGAGGCGGGGAATCAGAGCTGGGGAAGCAGAGGCAGTGAATCTGAGGCGGGGAATCAGAGCTGGGGAAGCAGAGGCAGTGAATCAGAGGCGGGGAATCAGAGCTGGGAAATTAAAGGCAGGGAATCAGAGTTGGGGATTCAGAGGCGGGGAATCAGATATGGGGAAACAGAGGCGGGGAATCAGAGGCGGGTAAATAGAGGCGGGGAATCAGATATGGGGAAACAGAGGCGGGGAATCAGAGGCGGGGAAACAGAGGCGGGGAATCAGATATGGGGAATCAGAGGTGGGGAATCAGAGGTTGGGAATCAGAGGCAGGGAATCAGAGGATGGGAATCAGATGCAGGGAATCAGTTGCGGGGAATCAGAGGCGGGGAATCAGAGCTGGGGAATCAGAGGTGGGGAATCAAAGTTGTGGAATCAGAGGCGGGGACTTAGATATGGGGAAACAGAGGTGCGGAATCAGAGGCGGGGAAACAGAGGCAGGGAATCAGATATGGGGAATCAGAGGTGGGGAATCAGAGGCAGGGAATTAGATGTGCGGAATCAGAAATGGGGAATCAGAGGCAGGGAATCAGAATCAGAAGCAGGGATTCAGAGGCCGGGAATCACAGGCCGGAATCAGATGCCAGGAATAAGAGGCCGGGAATCAGAGTCCGCGAATCAGAGTCCGGGAATCAGAGATGGGGAATCAGAGGCGGGGAGTGAGATATGGGGAATCAGAGGCGGGGAATCACAGGCGGGGAAACAGAGGCGAGGAATCAGATATGGGGAATCAGAGGTGGCGAATCAAAGGCGGTGAATCAGAGATGGGGAATCAGAGGCGGGGAATGAGAGAAAGGGAATCAAACACGGGGAATCAGAGGCGGGGAATCAGAGCTGGGTTATCAGAGGCGGGGAATCAGAGTTGGGGAATCAGAGGCGGGGAATCAGAGCTGGGGAATCAGAGGTGGGGAATCAGAGGCAGGGAATCGGATGTGCGGAATCAGAGATGGGGAATCAGAGGTGGGAAATTCAGAGGCGGGGAATCAGAGATGGGGATTCAGAGGCGGGGAATCAGAGGCAGGGAATCAGACGCGGGGAATCAGAGGCGGGGAATCAGAGTCCAGGAATCAGAGGCGGGGAATCAGAGTTGGGGAATCAGAGGCAGGGAATCAAACACGGTGAATCAGAGGCAGGGAATCAGAGCTGGAGAATCAGAGGCGGGGAATCAGAGGTGGGGAATCAGGGGCGGGGAATCAGTGGCAGGGAATCAGAGGCGGGGAAACAGAGGCAGGGAATCAGAGGCAGGGAATCAGACACGGGGAATCAGAGGCGGGGAATCAGAGATGGGGAATCAGAGCTGGGGAATCAGAGGCCGGGAATCAGAGTTGGGGAATCAGAGGCGGGGAATCAGATATGGAGAATCAGAGGTGGGGAAACAGGGGCGGGGAATCAGTCTCAGGGAATCAGAGAAGGGGAATCAGAGGCGGGGAATCAGAGGCAGGGAATCAGACACGTGGAATCAGAGGCGGGGAATCAGGGATGGGGAATCAGAGGCTGGTAATCAGAGATGGGGAATCAGAGGCGGGGAATCAGATATGGGGAATCAGAGGCGGGGAATCACAGGCGGGGAAACAGAGGCGGTGAATCAGATATGGCGAATCAGTGGTGGCGAATCAGAGGTAGAGGATCAGATATGGTGAAGCAGAGGTGGGGAATCAGATGTGATGAATAAGAGATGGGGAATCAGAGGCGAGGTATCAGAGGCGGAAATCAGATATGGGGAAACAGAGGCGGGGAATCAGAGGCAGGGAAACAGAGGCGGGGAATCTGATATGGGGAATCAGAGGTGGCGAATGAAAGGCGGTGACTCAGAGATGGGGAATCAGAGGCGGGGAATCAGAGTTGGGGAATCAGAGGCGGGGAATCAGATATGGGGAAACAGAGGTGGGGAATCAGAGGCAGGGAAACAGAGGTGGGGAATCAGATATGGGGAATCAGAGGTGGGGAATAAGAGGTTGGGAAACAGAGGCAGGGAATCAGAGGTGGGGAGTCAGAGGTGGGGAATCAGAGGCAGGGAATCAGATGTGCGGAATCAGAGATGGGGAATCAGAGGCAGCGAATCAGAGGCGGGGAACCAGAGGCGGGGAATCAGAGGCCAGGTATCAGAACCGGGAATGAGAGGCCGGGAATCAGAGGCCGGGAATCAGAGGCCGGGAATCAGAGATGGGGAATCAGAGGCGGGGAATCAAACACGGGGAATCAGAGCTGGGGAATTAGAGGCGGGGAATCAGAGTTGGGGAATCAGAGGCGGGGAATCAGATATGGGGAAACAGAGGCGGGGAATCAGAGGCGGGCAATCAGAGGCGGGGAATCAGAGGCGCAGAAACAGAGGCGGGGTATCAGATATGGGGAATCAGAGGTGGGGAATCAGGGGCGGGGTATCAGAGGCTGGGTATCAGACACGGGGATTCAGAGGCGGGGAATCAGAGATGGGGAATCAGAGGCGGGGAATCAGAGGCAGGGAATCAGACGCGGGGAATCAGAGGCGGGGAATCAGAGCCTGGGAATCAAAGGCGGGGATTCAGAGGCGGGGAATCAGAGGCGGGGAATCAGAGGCAGGGATTCGGATGTGCGGAATCAGAGATGGGGAATCAGAGGTGGGGAATCAGAGTCCAGGAATCAGAGATGGGGAATCAGAGGCGGGGAATCAGAGGCGGGAAAACATAGGTGGGGAATCAGATACGGGGAATCAGAGGTGGGGAATGAGAGGCAGGGAATCAGAGTTGGGGATTCAGAGGCGGGGAATCAGAGCTGGGGAATCGGAGGCAGGGAATCAGAGGCGGGGAATCAGAGGCGGGGAATGAGAGGCAGGGAATCAGATATGGGGATTCAGAGGTGGGGAATCAGAGGTTGGGAATCAGAGGCGGGGAATTAGATATGGGGAAACAGAGGCGGGTAATCAGAGGTGGGGAAACAGAGTTGGGGAATCAGAGGCAGGGAATCAGAGTTGGGGAATCAGAGGTGGGGAATCAGATATGGGGAAACAGAGGCGGGGAATCAGAGGCGGGCAAATAGAGTCGGGGAATCAGATATGGGGAAACAGAGGCGGGGAATCAGAGGCGGGGAAACAGAGGCGGGGAATCAGATATGGGGAATCAGAGGTGGGGAATCAGAGGTTGGGAATCAGAGGCAGGGAATCAGAGGCTGGGAATCAGATGCAGGGAATCAGATGCGGGGAATCAGAGGCGGGGAATCAGAGCTGGGGAATCAGAGGTGGGGAATCAAAGTTGGGGAATCAGAGGCGGGGACTTAGATATGGGGAAACAGAGGTGGGGAATCAGAGGCGGGGAAACAGAGGCAGGGAATCAGATATGGGGAATCAGAGGTGGGGAATCAGAGGCAGGGAATTAGATGTGCGGAATCAGAAATGGGGAATCAGAGGCAGGGAATCAGAATCAGAAGCAGGGAATCAGAGGCCGGGAATCAGAGGCCGGAATCAGATGCCAGGAATAAGATGCCGGGAATCAGAGTCCGCGAATCAGAGTCCGGGAATCAGAGATGGGGAATCAGAGGCGGGGAGTGAGATATGGGGAATCAGAGGCGGGGAATCACAGGCGGGGAAACAGAGGCGAGGAATCAGATATGGGGAATCAGAGGTGGCGAATCAAAGGCGGTGAATCAGAGATGGGGAATCAGAGGCGGGGAATGAGAGAAAGGGAATCAAACACGGGGAATCAGAGGCGGGGAATCAGAGCTGGGTTATCAGAGGCGGGGAATCAGAGTTGGGGAATCAGAGGCGGGGAATCAGAGCTGGGGAATCAGAGGTGGGGAATAAGAGGCAGGGAATCGGATGTGCGGAATCAGAGATGGGGAATCAGAGGTGGGAAATTCAGAGGCGGGGAATCAGAGATGGGGAATCAGACGCGGGGAATCAGAGGCGGGGAATCAGAGCTGGAGAATCAGAGGCGGGGAATCAGTGGCAGGGAATCAGAGGCGGGGAAACAGAGGCAGGGAATCAGAGGCAGGGAATCAGACACGGGGAATCAGAGGCGGTGAATCAGAGCTGGGGAATCAGAGGCCGGGAATCAGAGTTGGGGAATCAGAGGCGGGGAATCAGATATGGAGAATCAGAGGTGGGGAAACAGGGGTGGGGAATCAGTCTCAGGGAATCAGAGAAGGGGAATCAGAGGCGGGGAATCAGAGGCAGGGAATCAGACACGTGGAATCAGAGGCGGGGAATCAGGGATGGGGAATCAGAGGCTGGTAATCAGAGGTGGGGAATCAGAGTCCGGGAATCAGAGATGGGGAATCAGAGGCGGGGAATCAGATATGGGGAATCAGAGGCGGGGAATCACACGCGGGGAAACAGAGGCGGTGAATCAGATATGGCGAATCAGTGGTGGCGAATCAGAGGTAGAGGATCAGAGATGGTGAAGCAGAGGTGGGGAATCAGATGTGATGAATAAGAGATGGGGAATCAGAGGCGGGGTATCAGAGGTGGGGAATCAGAGTCCGGGAATCAGAGATGGGGAATCAGAGTTGGGGAATCAGAGGCGGGGAATCAGATATGGGGAAACAGAGGCGGGGAATCAGAGGCAGGGAAACAGAGGCGGGGAATCTGATATGGGGAATCAGAGGTGGCGAATGAAAGGCGGTGACTGAGAGATGGGGAATCAGAGGCGGGGAATCTGAGGCAGGGAATCAAACACGGGGAATCAGAGGTGGGGAACTCAGAGCTGGGGAATCAGAGGCGGGGAATCAGAGTTGGGGAATCAGAGGCGGGGAATCAGATATGGGGAAACAGAGGTGGGGAATCAGAGGCAGGGAAACAGAGGTGGGGAATCAGATATGGGGAATCAGAGGTGGGGAATCAGAGGTTGGGAAACAGAGGCAGGGAATCAGAGGTGGGGAGTCAGAGGTGGGGAATCAGAGGCAGGGAATCAGATGTGCGGAATCAGAGATGGGGAATCAGAGGCAGCGAATCAGAGGCGGGGAACCAGAGGCGGGGAATCAGAGGCCAGGTATCAGAACCGGGAATGAGAGGCCGGGAATCAGAGGCCGGGAATCAGAGGCCGGGAATCAGAGATGGGGAATCAGAGGCGGGGAATCAGAGGCGGGCAATCAGAGGCGGGGAATCAGAGGCGCAGAAACAGAGGCGGGGTATCAGATATGGAGAATCAGAGGTGGGGAATCAGGGGCGGGGTATCAGAGGCTGGGTATCAGACACGGGGATTCAGAGGCGGGGAATCAGAGATGGGGAATCAGAGGCGGGGAATCAGAGGCGTGGAATCAGAGGCGGGGAATCAGAGGCAGGGATTCGGATGTGCGGAATCAGAGGCGGGGAATCAGAGGCGGGAAAACATAGGTGGGGAATCAGATACGGGGAATCAGAGGTGGGGAATGAGAGGCAGGGAATCAGAGGTGGGGATTCAGAGGCGGGGAATCAGAGCTGGGGAATCGGAGGCAGGGAATCAGAGGCGGGGAATCAGAGGCGGGGAATGAGAGGCAGGGAATCAGATATGGGGATTCAGAGGTGGGGAATCAGAGGTTGGGAATCAGAGGCGGGGAATTAGATATGGGGAAACAGAGGCGGGGAATCAGAGGTGGGGAAACAGAGTTGGGGAATCAGAGGCGGGGAATCAGAGTTGGGGAATCAGAGGTGGGGAATCAGAGGTGGGGAATCAGGGGCGGGGAATCAGAGGTGCGGAAACAGAGGCGGGGAATCAGATATGGGGAATCAGAGGTGGGGAATCAGGGGCGGGGTATCAGAGGCTGGGTATCAGACACGAGGATTCAGAGGCGGGGAATCAGAGATGGGGATTCAGAGGCGGGGAATCAGAGGCAGGGAATCAGACGCGGGGAATCAGAGGCGGGGAATCAGAGTCCAGGAATCAGAGGCGGGGAATCAGAGTTGGGGAATCAGAGGCAGGGAATCAAACACGGTGAATCAGAGGCAGGGAATCAGAGCTGGAGAATCAGAGGCGGGGAATCAGAGTTGGGGAATCAGAGGCGGGAAATCAGATATGGGGAAACAGAGGCGGGGAATCAGAGGCAGGGAAACACAGGTGGGGAATCAGATATGGGGAATCAGAGGTGGGGAATCAGAGGTTTGGAAACAGAGACAGGGAATCAGAGGCGGGGAGTCAGAGGCGGGGAATCAAAGGCAGGGAATCAGATGTGCGGAATCAGAGATGGGGAAGCAGAGGTGGGGAATCAGATGTGATGAATAAGAGATGGGGAATCAGAGGCGGGGTATCAGAGGTGGGGAATCAGAGTCCGGGAATCAGAGATGGGGAATCAGAGGCGGGGAATCAGATATGGGGAATCAGAGGCAGGGAATCAGAGGCTGGGAATCAGATGCAGGGAATCAGATGCGGGGATCAGAGGCGGGGAATCAGAGCTGGGGAATCAGAGGTGGGGAATCAGAGTTGGGGAATCAGAGGCGGGGACTTAGATATGGGGAAACAGAGGCGGGGAATCAGAGGCGGGGAAACAGAGGCGGGGAATCGGATATGGGGAATCAGAGGTGGGGAATCAGAGGCAGGGAATTAGATGTGCGGAATCAGAGATGGGCAATCAGAGGCAGGGTATCAGAATCAGAAGCAGGGAATAAGACGCGGGGAATCAGAGGCGGGGAATCAGAGCTGGGGAAGCAGAGGCAGTGAATCTGAGGCGGGGAATCAGAGGCAGGGAATCGGATGTGCGGAATCAGAGATGGGGAATCAGAGGTGGGGAATCAGAGGCAGTGAATCAAACATGGGTAATCAGAGGTGGGGAATCAGAGGCAGGAATTCAGACACGGGGAAACAGAGGCGGGGAATCAGAGGTGGGCAAATAGAGGCGGGGAATCAGATATGGGGAAACAGAGGCGGGGAATCAGAGGCGGGGAAACAGAGGCGGGGAATCAGATATGGGGAATCAGAGGTGGGGAATCAGAGGTTGGGAATCAGAGGCAGGGAATCAGAGGCTGGGAATCAGATGCAGGGAATCAGATGCGTGGAATCAGAGGCGGGGAATCAGAGCTGGGGAATCAGAGGTGGGGAATCAAAGTTGGGGAATCAGAGGCGGGGACTTAGATATTGGGAAACAGAGGCGGGGAATCAAAGCGGGGAAACAGAGGCGGGGAATCAGACATGGGTAATCAGAGGCGGGGAATCAGAGGCGGGGAAACAGAGGCGGGGAATCAGATATGGGGAATCAGAGGTGGGGAATCAGAGGTTGGGAATCAGAGGCAGGGAATCAGAGGCTGGGAATCAGATGCAGGGAATCAGTTGCGGGGAATCAGAGGCGGGGAATCAGAGCTGGGGAATCAGAGGTGGGGAATCAAAGTTGGGGAATCAGAGGCGGGGACTTAGATATGGGGAAACAGAGGTGCGGAATCAGAGGCGGGGAAACAGAGGCAGGGAATCAGATATGGGGAATCAGAGGTGGGGAATCAGAGGCAGGGAATTAGATGTGCGGAATCAGAAATGGGGAATCAGAGGCAGGGAATCAGAATCAGAATTAGGGAATCAGAGGCCGGGAATCACAGGCCGGAATCAGATGCCAGGAATAAGAGGCCGGGAATCAGAGTCCGCGAATCAGAGTCCGGGAATCAGAGATGGGGAATCAGAGGCGGGGAGTGAGATATGGGGAATCAGAGGCGGGGAATCACAGGCGGGGAAACAGAGGCGAGGAATCAGATATGGGGAATCAGAGGTGGCGAATCAAAGGCGGTGAATCAGAGATGGGGAATCAGAGGCGGGGAATGAGAGAAAGGGAATCAAACACGGGGAATCAGAGGCGGGGAATCAGAGCTGGGTTATCAGAGGCGGGGAATCAGAGTTGGGGAATCAGAGGCGGGGAATCAGAGCTGGGGAATCAGAGGTGGGGAATCAGAGGCAGGGAATCGGATGTGCGGAATCAGAGATGGGGAATCAGAGGTGGGAAATTCAGAGGCGGGGAATCAGAGATGGGGATTCAGAGGCGGGGAATCAGAGGCAGGGAATCAGACGCGGGGAATCAGAGGCGGGGAATCAGAGTCCAGGAATCAGAGGCGGGGAATCAGAGTTGGGGAATCAGAGGCAGGGAATCAAACACGGTGAATCAGAGGCAGGGAATCAGAGCTGGAGAATCAGAGGCGGGGAATCAGAGGTGGGGAATCAGGGGCGGGGAATCAGTGGCAGGGAATCAGAGGCGGGGAAACAGAGGCAGGGAATCAGAGGCAGGGAATCAGACACGGGGAATCAGAGGCGGGGAATCAGAGATGGGGAATCAGAGCTGGGGAATCAGAGGCCGGGAATCAGAGTTGGGGAATCAGAGGCGGGGAATCAGATATGGAGAATCAGAGGTGGGGAAACAGGGGCGGGGAATCAGTCTCAGGGAATCAGAGAAGGGGAATCAGAGGCGGGGAATCAGAGGCAGGGAATCAGACACGTGGAATCAGAGGCGGGGAATCAGGGATGGGGAATCAGAGGCTGGTAATCAGAGGTGGGGAATCAGAGTCCGGGAATCAGAGATGGGGAATCAGAGGCGGGGAATCAGATATGGGGAATCAGAGGCGGGGAATCACAGGCGGGGAAACAGAGGCGGTGAATCAGATATGGCGAATCAGTGGTGGCGAATCAGAGGTAGAGGATCAGAGATGGTGAAGCAGAGGTGGGGAATCAGATGTGATGAATAAGAGATGGGGAATCAGAGGCGAGGTATCAGAGGCGGAAATCAGATATGGGGAAACAGAGGCGGGGAATCAGAGGCAGGGAAACAGAGGCGGGGAATCTGATATGGGGAATCAGAGGTGGCGAATGAAAGGCGGTGACTCAGAGATGGGGAATCAGAGGCGGGGAATCAGAGTTGGGGAATCAGAGGCGGGGAATCAGATATGGGGAAACAGAGGTGGGGAATCAGAGGCAGGGAAACAGAGGTGGGGAATCAGATATGGGGAATCAGAGGTGGGGAATCAGAGGTTGGGAAAAAGAGGCAGGGAATCAGAGGTGGGGAGTCAGAGGTGGGGAATCAGAGGCAGGGAATCAGATGTGCGGAATCAGAGATGGGGAATCAGAGGCAGCGAATCAGAGGCGGGGAACCAGAGGCGGGGAATCAGAGGCCAGGTATCAGAACCGGGAATGAGAGGCCGGGAATCAGAGGCCGGGAATCAGAGGCCGGGAATCAGAGATGGGGAATCAGAGGCGGGGAATCAAACACGGGGAATCAGAGCTGGGGAATTAGAGGCGGGGAATCAGAGTTGGGGAATCAGAGGCGGGGAATCAGATATGGGGAAACAGAGGCGGGGAATCAGAGGCGGGCAATCAGAGGCGGGGAATCAGAGGCGCAGAAACAGAGGCGGGGTATCAGATATGGGGAATCAGAGGTGGGGAATCAGGGGCGGGGTATCAGAGGCTGGGTATCAGACACGGGGATTCAGAGGCGGGGAATCAGAGATGGGGAATCAGAGGCAGGGAATCAGACATGGGGAATCAGAGGTGGGGAATCAGAGCCTGGGAATCAAAGGCGGGGATTCAGAGGCGGGGAATCAGAGGCGGGGAATCAGAGGCAGGGATTCGGATGTGCGGAATCAGAGATGGGGAATCAGAGGTGGGGAATCAGAGTCCAGGAATCAGAGATGGGGAATCAGAGGCGGGGAATCAGAGGCGGGAAAACATAGGTGGGGAATCAGATACGGGGAATCAGAGGTGGGGAATGAGAGGCAGGGAATCAGAGTTGGGGATTCAGAGGCCGGGAATCAGAGGCCGGGAATCAGAGGCCGGGAATCAGAGATGGGGAATCAGAGGCGGGGAATCAGAGGCGGGCAATCAGAGGCGGGGAATCAGAGGCGCAGAAACAGAGGCGGGGTATCAGATATGGGGAATCAGAGGTGGGGAATCAGGGGCGGGGTATCAGAGGCTGGGTATCAGACACGGGGATTCAGAGGCGGGGAATCAGAGATGGGGAATCAGAGGCGGGGAATCAGAGGCGTGGAATCAGAGGCGGGGAATCAGAGGCAGGGATTCGGATGTGCGGAATCAGAGGCGGGGAATCAGAGGCGGGAAAACATAGGTGGGGAATCAGATACGGGGAATCAGAGGTGGGGAATGAGAGGCAGGGAATCAGAGGTGGGGATTCAGAGGCGGGGAATCAGAGCTGGGGAATCGGAGGCAGGGAATCAGAGGCGGGGAATCAGAGGCGGGGAATGAGAGGCAGGGAATCAGATATGGGGATTCAGAGGTGGGGAATCAGAGGTTGGGAATCAGAGGCGGGGAATTAGATATGGGGAAACAGAGGCGGGGAATCAGAGGTGGGGAAACAGAGTTGGGGAATCAGAGGCGGGGAATCAGAGTTGGGGAATCAGAGGTGGGGAATCAGAGGTGGGGAATCAGGGGCGGGGAATCAGAGGTGCGGAAACAGAGGCGGGGAATCAGATATGGGGAATCAGAGGTGGGGAATCAGGGGCGGGGTATCAGAGGCTGGGTATCAGACACGAGGATTCAGAGGCGGGGAATCAGAGATGGGGATTCAGAGGCGGGGAATCAGAGGCAGGGAATCAGACGCGGGGAATCAGAGGCGGGGAATCAGAGTCCAGGAATCAGAGGCGGGGAATCAGAGTTGGGGAATCAGAGGCAGGGAATCAAACACGGTGAATCAGAGGCAGGGAATCAGAGCTGGAGAATCAGAGGCGGGGAATCAGAGTTGGGGAATCAGAGGCGGGAAATCAGATATGGGGAATCAGAGGTGGGGAATCAGAGGTTTGGAAACAGAGACAGGGAATCAGAGGTGGGGAGTCAGAGGCGGGGAATCAAAGGCAGGGAATCAGATGTGCGGAATCAGAGATGGGGAATCAGAGGCAGCGAAAAAGAGGTGGGGAACCAGAGGCGGGGAATCAGAGGCCGGGAATTAGAGGCCGGGAATGAGAGGCCGGGAATCAGAGGCCGGGGAATCATAGGCGGGGAATCAGAGATGGGGAATCAGAGGCGGGGAATCAAACACGGGGAATCAGAGCTGGGGAATCAGAGGCGGGGAATCAGAGTTGGGGAATCAGATTTGGGGAATCAGAGGTGGGGAATCAGGGGCGGGGAATCAGTGGCAGGGAATCAGAGGCGGGGAATCAGAGGCGGGGAATCAGAGGCAGGGAATCAGACACGGGGAATCAGAGGCGGGGAATCAGAGATGGGGAATCAGAGGCAGTGAATCAGAGGCAGGGAATCGGACGCCGGGAATCAGGGGCGGGGAATCAGAGCTGGGGAATCAGAGGCCGGGAATCAGAGTTGGGGAATCAGAGGCGGGGAATCAGATATGGAGAATCAGAGGTGGGGAATCAGGGGCGGGGAATCAGTCGCAGGGAATCAGAGAAGGGGAATCAGAGGCGGGGAGTCAGAGGCAGGGAATCAGACACGTGGAATCAGAGGCGGGGAATCAGGGATGGGGAATCAGAGGCTGGTAATCAGAGGTGGGGAATCAGAGTCCGGGAATCAGAGATGGGGAATCAGAGGCGGGGAATCAGATATGGGGAATCAGAGGCGGGGAATCAGAGGCGGGGAAACAGAGGCGGTGAATCAGATATGGCGAATCAGTGGTGGCGAATCAGAGGTAGAGAATCAGAGATGGGGAAGCAGAGGTGGGGAATCAGATGTGATGAATAAGAGATGGGGAATCAGAGGCGGGGTATCAGAGGTGGGGAATCAGAGTCCGGGAATCAGAGATGGGGAATCAGAGGCGGGGAATCAGATATGGGGAATCAGAGGCAGGGAATCAGAGGCTGGGAATCAGATGCAGGGAATCAGATGCGGGGATCAGAGGCGGGGAATCAGAGCTGGGGAATCAGAGGTGGGGAATCAGAGTTGGGGAATCAGAGGCGGGGACTTAGATATGGGGAAACAGAGGCGGGGAATCAGAGGCGGGGAAACAGAGGCGGGGAATCGGATATGGGGAATCAGAGGTGGGGAATCAGAGGCAGGGAATTAGATGTGCGGAATCAGAGATGGGCAATCAGAGGCAGGGTATCAGAATCAGAAGCAGGGAATAAGACGCGGGGAATCAGAGGCGGGGAATCAGAGCTGGGGAAGCAGAGGCAGTGAATCTGAGGCGGGGAATCAGAGGCAGGGAATCGGATGTGCGGAATCAGAGATGGGGAATCAGAGGTGGGGAATCAGAGGCAGTGAATCAAACATGGGTAATCAGAGGCGGGGAATCAGAGGCAGGAATTCAGACACGGGGAAACAGAGGCGGGGAATCAGAGGTGGGCAAATAGAGGCGGGGAATCAGATATGGGGAAACAGAGGCGGGGAATCAGAGGCGGGGAAACAGAGGCAGGGAATCAGATATGGGGAATCAGAGGTGGGGAATCAGAGGTTGGGAATCAGAGGCAGGGAATCAGAGGCTGGGAATCAGATGCAGGGAATCAGATGCGTGGAATCAGAGGCGGGGAATCAGAGCTGGGGAATCAGAGGTGGGGAATCAAAGTTGGGGATTCAGAGGCGGGGACTTAGATATTGGGAAACAGAGGCGGGGAATCAAAGCGGGGAAACAGAGGCGGGGAATCAGACATGGGTAATCAGAGGCGGGGAATCAGAGGCAGGAAATCAGAAACGGGGAATCAGAGGCGGGGAATCAGAGCTGGGAAATTAAAGGCAGGGAATCAGAGTTGGGGATTCAGAGGCGGGGAATCAGATATGGGGAAACAGAGGCGGGGAATCAGAGGCGGGTAAATAGAGGCGGGGAATCAGATATGGGGAAACAGAGGCGGGGAATCAGAGGCGGGGAAACAGAGGCGGGGAATCAGATATGGGGAATCAGAGGTGGGGAATCAGAGGTTGGGAATCAGAGGCAGGGAATCAGAGGCTGGGAATCAGATGCAGGGAATCAGTTGCGGGGAATCAGAGGCGGGGAATCAGAGCTGGGGAATCAGAGGTGGGGAATCAAAGTTGGGGAATCAGAGGCGGGGACTTAGATATGGGGAAACAGAGGTGCGGAATCAGAGGCGGGGAAACAGAGGCAGGGAATCAGATATGGGGAATCAGTGGTGGGGAATCAGAGGCAGGGAATTAGATGTGCGGAATCAGAAATGGGGAATCAGAGGCAGGGAATCAGAATCAGAAGCAGGGAATCAGAGGCCGGGAATCACAGGCCGGAATCAGATGCCAGGAATAAGAGGCCGGGAATCAGAGTCCGCGAATCAGAGTCCGGGAATCAGAGATGGGGCATCAGAGGCGGGGAGTGAGATATGGGGAATCAGAGGCGGGGAATCACAGGCGGGGAAACAGAGGCGAGGAATCAGATATGGGGAATCAGAGGTGGCGAATCAAAGGCGGTGAATCAGAGATGGGGAATCAGAGGCGGGGAATGAGAGAAAGGGAATCAAACACGGGGAATCAGAGGCGGGGAATCAGAGCTGGGTTATCAGAGGCGGGGAATCAGAGTTGGGGAATCAGAGGCGGGGAATCAGAGCTGGGGAATCAGAGGTGGGGAATCAGAGGCAGGGAATCGGATGTGCGGAATCAGAGATGGGGAATCAGAGGTGGGAAATTCAGAGGCGGGGAATCAGAGATGGGGATTCAGAGGCGGGGAATCAGAGGCAGGGAATCAGACGCGGGGAATCAGAGGCGGGGAATCAGAGTCCAGGAATCAGAGGCGGGGAATCAGAGTTGGGGAATCAGAGGCAGGGAATCAAACACGGTGAATCAGAGGCAGGGAATCAGAGCTGGAGAATCAGAGGCGGGGAATCAGAGGTGGGGAATCAGGGGCGGGGAATCAGTGGCAGGGAATCAGAGGCGGGGAAACAGAGGCAGGGAATCAGAGGCAGGGAATCAGACACGGGGAATCAGAGGCGGGGAATCAGAGATGGGGAATCAGAGCTGGGGAATCAGAGGCCGGGAATCAGAGTTGGGGAATCAGAGGCGGGGAATCAGATATGGAGAATCAGAGGTGGGGAAACAGGGGCGGGGAATCAGTCTCAGGGAATCAGAGAAGGGGAATCAGAGGCGGGGAATCAGAGGCAGGGAATCAGACACGTGGAATCAGAGGCGGGGAATCAGGGATGGGGAATCAGAGGCTGGTAATCAGAGGTGGGGAATCAGAGTCCGGGAATCAGAGATGGGGAATCAGAGGCGGGGAATCAGATATGGGGAATCAGAGGCGGGGAATCACAGGCGGGGAAACAGAGGCGGAAATCAGATATGGGGAATCAGAGGCGGGGAATCAGAGGCAGGGAAACAGAGGCGGGGAATCTGATATGGGGAATCAGAGGTGGCGAATGAAAGGCGGTGACTCAGAGATGGGGAATCAGAGGCGGGGAATCAGAGTTGGGGAATCAGAGGCGGGGAATCAGATATGGGGAAACAGAGGTGGGGAATCAGAGGCAGGGAAACAGAGGTGGGGAATCAGATATGGGGAATCAGAGGTGGGGAATCAGAGGTTGGGAAACAGAGGCAGGGAATCAGAGGTGGGGATTCAGAGGTGGGGAATCAGAGGCAGGGAATCAGATGTGCGGAATCAGAGATGGGGAATCAGAGGCAGCGAATCAGAGGCGGGGAACCAGAGGCGGGGAATCAGAGGCCAGGTATCAGAACCGGGAATGAGAGGCCGGGAGTCAGAGGCCGGGAATCAGAGGCCGGGAATCAGAGATGGGGAATCAGAGGCGGGGAATCAAACACGGGGAATCAGAGCTGGGGAATTAGAGGCGGGGAATCAGAGTTGGGGAATCAGAGGCGGGGAATCAGATATGGGGAAACAGAGGCGGGGAATCAGAGGCGGGCAATCAGAGGCGGGGAATCAGAGGCGCAGAAACAGAGGCGGGGTATCAGATATGGGGAATCAGAGGTGGGGAATCAGGGGCGGGGTATCAGAGGCTGGGTATCAGACACGGGGATTCAGAGGCGGGGAATCAGAGATGGGGAATCAGAGGCAGGGAATCAGACACGGGGAATCAGAGGCGGGGAATCAGAGCCTGGGAATCAAAGGCGGGGATTCAGAGGCGGGGAATCAGAGGCGGGGAATCAGAGGCAGGGATTCGGATGTGCGGAATCAGAGATGGGGAATCAGAGGTGGGGAATCAGAGTCCAGGAATCAGAGATGGGGAATCAGAGGCGGGGAATCAGAGGCGGGAAAACATAGGTGGGGAATCAGATACGGGGAATCAGAGGTGGGGAATGAGAGGCAGGGAATCAGAGTTGGGGATTCAGAGGCGGGGAATCAGAGCTGGGGAATCGGAGGCAGGGAATCAGAGGCGGGGAATCAGAGGCGGGGAATGAGAGGCAGGGAATCAGATATGGGGATTCAGAGGTGGGGAATCAGAGGTTGGGAATCAGAGGCGGGGAATTAGATATGGGGAAACAGAGGCGGGTAATCAGAGGTGGGGAAACAGAGTTGGGGAATCAGAGGCAGGGAATCAGAGTTGGGGAATCAGAGGTGGGGAATCAGATATGGGGAAACAGAGGCGGGGAATCAGAGGCGGGCAAATAGAGGCGGGGAATCAGATATGGGGAAACAGAGGCGGGGAATCAGACGCGGGGAAACAGAGGCGGGGAATCAGATATGGGGAATCAGAGGTGGGGAATCAGAGGTTGGGAATCAGAGGCAGGGAATCAGAGGCTGGGAATCAGATGCAGGGAATCAGATGCGGGGAATCAGAGGCGGGGAATCAGAGCTGGGGAATCAGAGGTGGGGAATCAAAGTTGGGGAATCAGAGGCGGGGACTTAGATATGGGGAAACAGAGGTGGGGAATCAGAGGCGGGGAAACAGAGGCAGGGAATCAGATATGGGGAATCAGAGGTGGGGAATCAGAGGCAGGGAATTAGATGTGCGGAATCAGAAATGGGGAATCAGAGGCAGGGAATCAGAATCAGAAGCAGGGAATCAGAGGCCGGGAATCAGAGGCCGGAATCAGATGCCAGGAATAAGATGCCGGGAATCAGAGTCCGCGAATCAGAGTCCGGGAATCAGAGATGGGGAATCAGAGGCGGGGAGTGAGATATGGGGAATCAGAGGCGGGGAATCACAGGCGGGGAAACAGAGGCGAGGAATCAGATATGGGGAATCAGAGGTGGCGAATCAAAGGCGGTGAATCAGAGATGGGGAATCAGAGGCGGGGAATGAGAGAAAGGGAATCAAACACGGGGAATCAGAGGCGGGGAATCAGAGCTGGGTTATCAGAGGCGGGGAATCAGAGTTGGGGAATCAGAGGCAGGGAATCAGAGCCTGGGAATCAAAGGCGGGGATTCAGAGGCGGGGAATCAGAGGCGGGGAATCAGAGGCAGGGATTCGGATGTGCGGAATCAGAGATGGGGAATCAGAGGTGGGGAATCAGAGTCCAGGAATCAGAGATGGGGAATCAGAGGCGGGCAATCAGAGGCGGGAAAACATAGGTGGGGAATCAGATACGGGGAATCAGAGGTGGGGAATGAGAGGCAGGGAATCAGAGTTGGGGATTCAGAGGCCGGGAATCAGAGGCCGGGAATCAGAGGCCGGGAATCAGAGATGGGGAATCAGAGGCGGGGAATCAGAGGCGGGCAATCAGAGGCGGGGAATCAGAGCCGCAGAAACAGAGGCGGGGTATCAGATATGGGGAATCAGAGGTGGGGAATCAGGGGCGGGGTATCAGAGGCTGGGTATCAGACACGGGGATTCAGAGGCGGGGAATCAGAGATGGGGAATCAGAGGCGGGGAATCAGAGGCGTGGAATCAGAGGCGGGGAATCAGAGGCAGGGATTCGGATGTGCGGAATCAGAGGCGGGGAATCAGAGGCGGGAAAACATAGGTGGGGAATCAGATACGGGGAATCAGAGGTGGGGAATGAGAGGCAGGGAATCAGAGGTGGGGATTCAGAGGCGGGGAATCAGAGCTGGGGAATCGGAGGCAGGGAATCAGAGGCGGGGAATCAGAGGCGGGGAATGAGAGGCAGGGAATCAGATATGGGGATTCAGAGGTGGGGAATCAGAGGTTGGGAATCAGAGGCGGGGAATTAGATATGGGGAAACAGAGGCGGGGAATCAGAGGTGGGGAAACAGAGTTGGGGAATCAGAGGCGGGGAATCAGAGTTGGGGAATCAGAGGTGGGGAATCAGAGGTGGGGAATCAGGGGCGGGGAATCAGAGGTGCGGAAACAGAGGCGGGGAATCAGATATGGGGAATCAGAGGTGGGGAATCAGGGGCGGGGTATCAGAGGCTGGGTATCAGACACGAGGATTCAGAGGCCGGGAATCAGAGATGGGGATTCAGAGGCGGGGAATCAGAGGCAGGGAATCAGACGCGGGGAATCAGAGGCGGGGAATCAGAGTCCAGGAATCAGAGGCGGGGAATCAGAGTTGGGGAATCAGAGGCAGGGAATCAAACACGGTGAATCAGAGGCAGGGAATCAGAGCTGGAGAATCAGAGGCGGGGAATCAGAGTTGGGGAATCAGAGGCGGGAAATCAGATATGGGGAAACAGAGGCGGGGAATCAGAGGCAGGGAAACACAGGTGGGGAATCAGATATGGGGAATCAGAGGTGGGGAATCAGAGGTTTGGAAACAGAGACAGGGAATCAGAGGCGGGGAGTCAGAGGCGGGGAATTAAAGGCTGGGAATCAGATGTGCGGAATCAGAGATGGGGAATCAGAGGCAGCGAAAAAGAGGTGGGGAACCAGAGGCGGGGAATCAGAGGCCGGGAATTAGAGGCCGGGAATGAGAGGCCGGGAATCAGAGGCCGGGGAATCATAGGCGGGGAATCAGAGATGGGGAATCAGAGGCGGGGAATCAAACACGGGGAATCAGAGCTGGGGAATCAGAGGCGGGGAATCAGAGTTGGGGAATCAGAGGCAGGGAATCAAACACGGTGAATCAGAGGCAGGGAATCAGAGCTGGAGAATCAGAGGCGGGGAATCAGAGGTGGGGAATCAGGGGCGGGGAATCAGTGGCAGGGAATCAGAGGCGGGGAAACAGAGGCAGGGAATCAGAGGCAGGGAATCAGACACGGGGAATCAGAGGCGGGGAATCAGAGATGGGGAATCAGAGCTGGGGAAT
Source organism: Narcine bancroftii (assembly GCF_036971445.1). Classification (NCBI taxonomy): domain Eukaryota; kingdom Metazoa; phylum Chordata; class Chondrichthyes; order Torpediniformes; family Narcinidae; genus Narcine; species Narcine bancroftii. Next base: position 131,612,334 of record NC_091470.1, read on the forward strand.
CAGAGGCCGGGAATCAGAGTTGGGGAATCAGAGGCGGGGAATCAGATATGGAGAATCAGAGGTGGGGAAACAGGGGCGGGGAATCAGTCTCAGGGAATCAGAGAAGGGGAATCAGAGGCGGGGAATCAGAGGCAGGGAATCAGACACGTGGAATCAGAGGCGGGGAATCAGGGATGGGGAATCAGAGGCTGGTAATCAGAGGTGGGGAATCAGAGTCCGGGAATCAGAGATGGGGAATCAGAGGCGGGGAATCAGATATGGGGAATCAGAGGCGGGGAATCACAGGCGGGGAAACAGAGGCGGAAATCAGATATGGGGAATCAGAGGCGGGGAATCAGAGGCAGGGAAACAGAGGCGGGGAATCTGATATGGGGAATCAGAGGTGGCGAATGAAAGGCGGTGACTCAGAGATGGGGAATCAGAGGCGGGGAATCAGAGTTGGGGAATCAGAGGCGGGGAATCAGATATGGGGAAACAGAGGTGGGGAATCAGAGGCAGGGAAACAGAGGTGGGGAATCAGATATGGGGAATCAGAGGTGGGGAATCAGAGGTTGGGAAACAGAGGCAGGGAATCAGAGGTGGGGATTCAGAGGTGGGGAATCAGAGGCAGGGAATCAGATGTGCGGAATCAGAGATGGGGAATCAGAGGCAGCGAATCAGAGGCGGGGAACCAGAGGCGGGGAATCAGAGGCCAGGTATCAGAACCGGGAATGAGAGGCCGGGAGTCAGAGGCCGGGAATCAGAGGCCGGGAATCAGAGATGGGGAATCAGAGGCGGGGAATCAAACACGGGGAATCAGAGCTGGGGAATTAGAGGCGGGGAATCAGAGTTGGGGAATCAGAGGCGGGGAATCAGATATGGGGAAACAGAGGCGGGGAATCAGAGGCGGGCAATCAGAGGCGGGGAATCAGAGGCGCAGAAACAGAGGCGGGGTATCAGATATGGGGAATCAGAGGTGGGGAATCAGGGGCGGGGTATCAGAGGCTGGGTATCAGACACGGGGATTCAGAGGCGGGGAATCAGAGATGGGGAATCAGAGGCAGGGAATCAGACACGGGGAATCAGAGGCGGGGAATCAGAGCCTGGGAATCAAAGGCGGGGATTCAGAGGCGGGGAATCAGAGGCGGGGAATCAGAGGCAGGGATTCGGATGTGCGGAATCAGAGATGGGGAATCAGAGGTGGGGAATCAGAGTCCAGGAATCAGAGATGGGGAATCAGAGGCGGGGAATCAGAGGCGGGAAAACATAGGTGGGGAATCAGATACGGGGAATCAGAGGTGGGGAATGAGAGGCAGGGAATCAGAGTTGGGGATTCAGAGGCGGGGAATCAGAGCTGGGGAATCGGAGGCAGGGAATCAGAGGCGGGGAATCAGAGGCGGGGAATGAGAGGCAGGGAATCAGATATGGGGATTCAGAGGTGGGGAATCAGAGGTTGGGAATCAGAGGCGGGGAATTAGATATGGGGAAACAGAGGCGGGTAATCAGAGGTGGGGAAACAGAGTTGGGGAATCAGAGGCAGGGAATCAGAGTTGGGGAATCAGAGGTGGGGAATCAGATATGGGGAAACAGAGGCGGGGAATCAGAGGCGGGCAAATAGAGGCGGGGAATCAGATATGGGGAAACAGAGGCGGGGAATCAGAGGCGGGGAAACAGAGGCGGGGAATCAGATATGGGGAATCAGAGGTGGGGAATCAGAGGTTGGGAATCAGAGGCAGGGAATCAGAGGCTGGGAATCAGATGCAGGGAATCAGATGCGGGGAATCAGAGGCGGGGAATCAGAGCTGGGGAATCAGAGGTGGGGAATCAAAGTTGGGGAATCAGAGGCGGGGACTTAGATATGGGGAAACAGAGGTGGGGAATCAGAGGCGGGGAAACAGAGGCAGGGAATCAGATATGGGGAATCAGAGGTGGGGAATCAGAGGCAGGGAATTAGATGTGCGGAATCAGAAATGGGGAATCAGAGGCAGGGAATCAGAATCAGAAGCAGGGAATCAGAGGCCGGGAATCAGAGGCCGGAATCAGATGCCAGGAATAAGATGCCGGGAATCAGAGTCCGCGAATCAGAGTCCGGGAATCAGAGATGGGGAATCAGAGGCGGGGAGTGAGATATGGGGAATCAGAGGCGGGGAATCACAGGCGGGGAAACAGAGGCGAGGAATCAGATATGGGGAATCAGAGGTGGCGAATCAAAGGCGGTGAATCAGAGATGGGGAATCAGAGGCGGGGAATGAGAGAAAGGGAATCAAACACGGGGAATCAGAGGCGGGGAATCAGAGCTGGGTTATCAGAGGCGGGGAATCAGAGTTGGGGAATCAGAGGCAGGGAATCAGAGCCTGGGAATCAAAGGCGGGGATTCAGAGGCGGGGAATCAGAGGCGGGGAATCAGAGGCAGGGATTCGGATGTGCGGAATCAGAGATGGGGAATCAGAGGTGGGGAATCAGAGTCCAGGAATCAGAGATGGGGAATCAGAGGCGGGCAATCAGAGGCGGGAAAACATAGGTGGGGAATCAGATACGGGGAATCAGAGGTGGGGAATGAGAGGCAGGGAATCAGAGTTGGGGATTCAGAGGCCGGGAATCAGAGGCCGGGAATCAGAGGCCGGGAATCAGAGATGGGGAATCAGAGGCGGGGAATCAGAGGCGGGCAATCAGAGGCGGGGAATCAGAGCCGCAGAAACAGAGGCGGGGTATCAGATATGGGGAATCAGAGGTGGGGAATCAGGGGCGGGGTATCAGAGGCTGGGTATCAGACACGGGGATTCAGAGGCGGGGAATCAGAGATGGGGAATCAGAGGCGGGGAATCAGAGGCGTGGAATCAGAGGCGGGGAATCAGAGGCAGGGATTCGGATGTGCGGAATCAGAGGCGGGGAATCAGAGGCGGGAAAACATAGGTGGGGAATCAGATACGGGGAATCAGAGGTGGGGAATGAGAGGCAGGGAATCAGAGGTGGGGATTCAGAGGCGGGGAATCAGAGCTGGGGAATCGGAGGCAGGGAATCAGAGGCGGGGAATCAGAGGCGGGGAATGAGAGGCAGGGAATCAGATATGGGGATTCAGAGGTGGGGAATCAGAGGTTGGGAATCAGAGGCGGGGAATTAGATATGGGGAAACAGAGGCGGGGAATCAGAGGTGGGGAAACAGAGTTGGGGAATCAGAGGCGGGGAATCAGAGTTGGGGAATCAGAGGTGGGGAATCAGAGGTGGGGAATCAGGGGCGGGGAATCAGAGGTGCGGAAACAGAGGCGGGGAATCAGATATGGGGAATCAGAGGTGGGGAATCAGGGGCGGGGTATCAGAGGCTGGGTATCAGACACGAGGATTCAGAGGCCGGGAATCAGAGATGGGGATTCAGAGGCGGGGAATCAGAGGCAGGGAATCAGACGCGGGGAATCAGAGGCGGGGAATCAGAGTCCAGGAATCAGAGGCGGGGAATCAGAGTTGGGGAATCAGAGGCAGGGAATCAAACACGGTGAATCAGAGGCAGGGAATCAGAGCTGGAGAATCAGAGGCGGGGAATCAGAGTTGGGGAATCAGAGGCGGGAAATCAGATATGGGGAAACAGAGGCGGGGAATCAGAGGCAGGGAAACACAGGTGGGGAATCAGATATGGGGAATCAGAGGTGGGGAATCAGAGGTTTGGAAACAGAGACAGGGAATCAGAGGCGGGGAGTCAGAGGCGGGGAATCAAAGGCTGGGAATCAGATGTGCGGAATCAGAGATGGGGAATCAGAGGCAGCGAAAAAGAGGTGGGGAACCAGAGGCGGGGAATCAGAGGCCGGGAATTAGAGGCCGGGAATGAGAGGCCGGGAATCAGAGGCCGGGGAATCATAGGCGGGGAATCAGAGATGGGGAATCAGAGGCGGGGAATCAAACACGGGGAATCAGAGCTGGGGAATCAGAGGCGGGGAATCAGAGTTGGGGAATCAGATTTGGGGAATCAGAGGTGGGGAATCAGGGGCGGGGAATCAGTGGCAGGGAATCAGAGGCGGGGAATCAGAGACGGGGAATCAGAGGCAGGGAATCAGACACGGGGAATCAGAGGCGGGGAATCAGAGATGGGGAATCAGAGGCAGTGAATCAGAGGCAGGGAATCGGACGCCGGGAATCAGGGGCGGGGAATCAGAGCTGGGGAATCAGAGGCCGGGAATCAGAGTTGGGGAATCAGAGGCGGGGAATCAGATATGGAGAATCAGAGGTGGGGAATCAGGGGCGGGGAATCAGTCGCAGGGAATCAGAGAAGGGGAATCAGAGGCGGGGAGTCAGAGGCAGGGAATCAGACACGTGGAATCAGAGGCGGGGAATCAGGGATGGGGAATCAGAGGCTGGTAATCAGAGGTGGGGAATCAGAGTCCGGGAATCAGAGATGGGGAATCAGAGGCGGGGAATCAGATATGGGGAATCAGAGGCGGGGAATCAGAGGCGGGGAAACAGAGGCGGTGAATCAGATATGGCGAATCAGTGGTGGCGAATCAGAGGTAGAGAATCAGAGATGGGGAAGCAGAGGTGGGGAATCAGATGTGATGAATAAGAGATGGGGAATCAGAGGCGGGGTATCAGAGGTGGGGAATCAGAGTCCGGGAATCAGAGATGGGGAATCAGAGGCGGGGAATCAGATATGGGGAATCAGAGGCAGGGAATCAGAGGCTGGGAATCAGATGCAGGGAATCAGATGCGGGGATCAGAGGCGGGGAATCAGAGCTGGGGAATCAGAGGTGGGGAATCAGAGTTGGGGAATCAGAGGCGGGGACTTAGATATGGGGAAACAGAGGCGGGGAATCAGAGGCGGGGAAACAGAGGCGGGGAATCGGATATGGGGAATCAGAGGTGGGGAATCAGAGGCAGGGAATTAGATGTGCGGAATCAGAGATGGGCAATCAGAGGCAGGGTATCAGAATCAGAAGCAGGGAATAAGACGCGGGGAATCAGAGGCGGGGAATCAGAGCTGGGGAAGCAGAGGCAGTGAATCTGAGGCGGGGAATCAGAGGCAGGGAATCGGATGTGCGGAATCAGAGATGGGGAATCAGAGGTGGGGAATCAGAGGCAGTGAATCAAACATGGGTAATCAGAGGCGGGGAATCAGAGGCAGGAATTCAGACACGGGGAAACAGAGGCGGGGAATCAGAGGTGGGCAAATAGAGGCGGGGAATCAGATATGGGGAAACAGAGGCGGTGAATCAGAGGCGGGGAAACAGAGGCAGGGAATCAGATATGGGGAATCAGAGGTGGGGAATCAGAGGTTGGGAATCAGAGGCAGGGAATCAGAGGCTGGGAATCAGATGCAGGGAATCAGATGCGTGGAATCAGAGGCGGGGAATCAGAGCTGGGGAATCAGAGGTGGGGAATCAAAGTTGGGGAATCAGAGGCGGGGACTTAGATATTGGGAAACAGAGGCGGGGAATCAAAGCGGGGAAACAGAGGCGGGGAATCAGACATGGGTAATCAGAGGCGGGGAATCAGAGGCAGGAAATCAGAAACGGGGAATCAGAGGTGGGGAATCAGAGCTGGGAAATTAAAGGCAGGGAATCAGAGTTGGGGATTCAGAGGCGGGGAATCAGATATGGGGAAACAGAGGCGGGGAATCAGAGGCGGGTAAATAGAGGCGGGGAATCAGATATGGGGAAACAGAGGCGGGGAATCAGAGGCGGGGAAACAGAGGCGGGGAATCAGATATGGGGAATCAGAGGTGGGGAATCAGAGGTTGGGAATCAGAGGCAGGGAATCAGAGGCTGGGAATCAGATGCAGGGAATCAGTTGCGGGGAATCAGAGGCGGGGAATCAGAGCTGGGGAATCAGAGGTGGGGAATCAAAGTTGGGGAATCAGAGGCGGGGACTTAGATATGGGGAAACAGAGGTGCGGAATCAGAGGCGGGGAAACAGAGGCAGGGAATCAGATATGGGGAATCAGAGGTGGGGAATCAGAGGCAGGGAATTAGATGTGCGGAATCAGAAATGGGGAATCAGAGGCAGGGAATCAGAATCAGAAGCAGGGAATCAGAGGCCGGGAATCACAGGCCGGAATCAGATGCCAGGAATAAGAGGCCGGGAATCAGAGTCCGCGAATCAGAGTCCGGGAATCAGAGATGGGGAATCAGAGGCGGGGAGTG